>NC_067488.1:55543658-55908095 GCF_947179515.1 Apodemus sylvaticus | reverse complement strand
ACAATAAAGACAGGATGATGATGGTTATGGTGGTAAGAGTAATACTGATCACAAAGACAATAGTCATAACAAATTTGCTTTATAACTGTCCAACAGCTTCTTCTTTAAGATGAGGAAACCACACATGGGCAGTATATATCCAGAGGTCTTAGTTCAACAATGATAAGACTCATGTTATCTTCAACATGGAGGAAGCTGTCTTCATGTAATCCTGATAGAGGACCCCACACCTCTTCCCTGAAATTGCAGAGTTTGAGGCAGGAAAGTCTGACAGGATTTCTCCTCATCCCCAAGGGCCTGCCTCTTGTGAATCATTTATAAACAACCTGCAGGAAACACACTTACAGTGTTTGCATCTTCCTGGGCTGCAGATGTCATCTCCCCAGGGGCCACAAACAAACAATTATCAAGGTAGTCCTGGATATTACATTCAAGGTTGCTTGTCAAGCTTGGGAGTATCACTTCCCTGTACTGAGATGGTGGGACAGGGCTGGCTTTGCGGTTCATCATTCCTGAGATGTGATAAGAGCAAGGCTGACTGCAGGAAGTATTTGCCATGGAGCCTTTTGGAAGTGTGGCCATGTTTGGGGAAGATGGAGTGAAGTAGACAAACATAAGAGATGATTCTGGAACTTGGAGCCAGGAACAGAGAAGGCTGGAGTCAAGGGTATGTGTAGAGCCTTGAGAGCCTCCAGGAGCTGCTGCCGGTGAAGAATGGTCACTCCCTTCTCCGAGATGTGTCCATCAAAAAGCCTGGACAGTGAATTCAGAAGCTGATGGTGTCCTCTGACATGAAGATCAATAACAGAGTCAAAGACTGGCAGGTATACCAACCCCAGTTCCTTCCCTCCAGTTCCTTCATAGTGTGTAATAGTGGCCCAAGTTGCCCACTCGTAAGTGGCAATGACATATATTGACTCCTAGGATATGATAAATATTAAAAAAAGATAAGCTATCCAAATCATGAAAAATCACAGCTTTTGGGACTTGGGGTCTCCCATCCTTTTGCCCATTTCTACCACAATGAATTGTGGTCTGAAGAGCTGTGCTGGCTTATCTGCCATCCCAGAGTCTGCACATTCCTCAGTCTGAGCTTGAGGGACTTAGCGACACTCCACCAATATAGGTCTGGAGGAAAAAGGGAATGAATGTGGAATTAAAGATCACCACTGTAGGAACATTAATTGTATACTCATTAAGAGTTAAATTCAATATTCAGAAAAAAAAATCCAAGCCCGAATCTTGGCTGTCCCTTTCTTACTGGCTTGAACTGTGTGAAGTTGTTATTTGGGTAGGTCCAAAAATAGTTGAATAGTTGGCAAGATCATATGGTTCCGCCTCACAGCTTTGAGGATTTAGCTCAATCATCTGACTTTAGGTCCAGGGCTTTTGTGTGCTTAATAGAAATTGTGGTGCCACCTCTTCAGGTGGCCATGGAAACCTGGAATACAATGGGTGCCTCCTGCTTGATCCTGAGCCTTCACAGTGATCCTTGGGTGCTGGCTTGACTCTGGAGAAGGAGTTTCCTTCCAAGGGGCAGAATGCGTAGGAGGAACTAGACCAGCTCGCATGCTGATACCAGGCTTGGGCTGAAGTTTAAAATAAAATATCTGCAGAGATACCTCCCTAGTGACAGCCTCTGGCATATTGTTCTTTTGTGCCCCTTCTGAGGCACTGGAGTTGAAGATTGGCTTGGCTTTTCCTTCCTCTTCTCTGATCTAGATGTACATTGAGAAGCCCTGGGTTCTGAACGTCAGAAGGAAGGTACACGTGAGTGAGCATGTGTCCCCAAAGGGACTCTCTCCGTGGTCACATCTGCTTGTGTACCCCACCTGCGCTGCATACAGAGCTGAACCACATGAATGCTCACTGTGGGGACTCACTGAGGGGTTCTGTGTGTTTGTAAAGTGGCATGCACATGTGACCTGTGTATGCCATGTGGATGGTGTTGGTGTGGGGTCTGAAGTGTGTGTGGTGTCTGTAGAGTGTGTGTGTATGTATGTGTGTGTGTGGTCTGTCTGTGTTATGTGGGTGGTTTGGTATGTACACACATATTATATCTTGCTTTGTAGTCAGACAGTTAGCTAGCTCCTAGGAACTTGCTGTCAGCTAGCCTTTGTCCTGTGCTGCCGGCAGAGAAGACTGTCAAGTGGGCGGGTGTTAACAGCTGCTGTTAGATCCAGTCCTGGAACCTGGCGTCTGCTGCTCCTAAGCACTGTCATCTTTTACAGACCAGCCCCTGCTGCCGCCTCTGGGGCATTTTGTACCTTCACAGAGCCATTCTGTCAGGACCTTTGTCCTGTATCCTGCTCCCAGGATTGGTATTGTGTAGAATCCTGCTTACTGGGTCAGCGTGCAGTGTCCAACATGTTCCACAACAGCCCTCAGCTCATCAAGCCATTTCACAAACCATAGGCGACATTATTAAAACTCCTTACCAGCAGGTGTGGGCTCCCTCTTGCCTCTTCCTTGGATACAATTCTCGAATTGGGTTGAATTTACTCAATTGCCCATTTTTCTTCCTCTGTGTGCAGGAAATGTTTGTTCATCTGATGGGTGATTTTACTTGTCCTGAAATTATTTACCCTGGTGTTAGAACATTCTAGAGTTTAATGAACAGTTAGTTGAGTGTTTCTTTTATTTTCCCACATTTTACGACAATACTCAAACCCACTTCATGCAGTGTTTGACAAATGTACAAGTCAGTTATTATCCAAAGTGCTTTAATTATAGAGGCAGTTACCTGTTGCCTCGTGGTCTGGGCAGGCAGGGGGGCCTGCTTGCTTCTCCCCACCTTCTTCTCTCCGCTTTTCTGTTCCTCACTCTTTTGTTTCCTTCCCCCCACCCCCGAGACTGCCTATCTGCCGTGTCTTGATTTGTTTGTTTGTTTGGTGGTGTTTTTCTGGGTGGAGACTGTGCAGCTGTAGTTCCCCTGCTTGACACCTGAGAGAAAATAACTGTTTGAGCTCTTAGCTGGGCTGAATGGTCTGCAGTGTGCAAGGCTGGTCACTGACCCTCCCTGGTCATAGGCTCCATTCAGCACTTGGATAGCTTGGTTACTGGATGGAGTTCTTCCTGTCCCAGAATTTAGTAAGCAGCAATGTGGGGTAAGAATCTAGCTCCTAGGATGAGGCACACACCTTATTCCTTCTTCCTTATGGTGAGAAGCTGAGGGGAAGGGCCCTGCTACATGGGGCCAGGTTTGGGCCATACTGATTCTCTTGTGATCAGGACCAGGATTCCTGTCCTGGAACAGGGACAGTCTGGAGAGCCAGGTCAACATCCAGAACAGTCTTTCCTGAGTAGGAAAACTCAGGGAAGTCAGGAGAGCCTACCAACACTCACCTAAGACAAGAACAGCCCATGTGGAGACAGAGCTGGCAGTCAGAATGACCCAGTGCTGGCTGAGGAAGAAGTGTGTGGGGCGGAAGGGTCTAGTGAGGGTGGAGGTGAGGGATCTGGGAGAGGACCCCTGTGCTGACAAGATGGCCCAGAAGGTGTCCTCTCTTGTCTTTTATGGACAGAGCTCTGCAAGTCCATCCTCCTATAAGCTCTGTACCTCCTTCAGTCCCTACTCTTCTGGCCCACCCCAGGAGTTCATATAGTAAAAGCCAAAGGTAACTTCTCTCCAGATCTGCCATCCTCAGCCTTGAAAGGTTCTGGGTAAGAATGAGTTGGTGCAAAGGGCTCTTCTATAAAGCCCTATATTAAATGTCAAAATGTTAACTCCATTCCAGTGGTGTAGACCACAACTTGCTTGAATGTCCACCTCCTCCATCTCCCACCTGGCAGGGCTCTGGGGGTGGCACATACCTGGGTGTGAGCTGAGGAACACATGGGTACTGCAAGCCACTCTTGACGGTGGTCTGGCTACTCAGGAGGCAGCTCTGGCTGCAGCCTTGGGAGGCACTGGGAAGTACAAAGCCCACAGCTTAGAGAACCAAAAGGGGAGCTTGCCAGTCTGTCTGGCTCAGTGAGAGGGCGTGGTCGGAACCTGACAACAGCTCCATCTGGGTCTGGGTAGAGTATCCTTACTGGTACTGGTAGCATCTCACAATCAACCCTTACTTGAAAACTCCTTGTCCAGCATTAGAAAGAGATGGGTAATGACCAGCTGAGCTGAGCCTTGTCAGGCCAGTGTCTCCCACTTCCAGGCTAAGAAGCTATCCTGCCTGCCCTCCTAGAGTGCAGCGTATGGGTCTCTACTGATCCTCAGCTTTCTTGCCTGGAATATGAAGGCTACCACTATAATGTTCTCATCTCAGCGGGCCATCACACCTGACACCTTTCCACAATGTCCACTACAGCTTGTGTCAACTGAACCTCTTCTCTGTCAATGAGCAACGGGCGATGAGGAGGTCAAGGTGATAGGCAGAGAGAAGAGCTCACCTACATGAGATCAAACCCAAAGCACTCAGCCACTCAAGACCGTCTGGAAGCTTATTGAAGCCCTCACTCTGGGTGGCCTCCAGCTGTCCCTGAGACTGCTTGGCAAGAGATTCCATCCCCTGCCAAGCTCTCACAAAAATGCAATCTACTCCTTGGGGCTGCAGGTAGTTGGAAATCCCCTGGACTGCCACCAAAAGCATCCACTCCATTGCTGATTGGCTGCTCAGCTGAGAAGTGCTGGAGTGTCCAGCTGGGGACTCATTGCTGGACTCTCTGGGAGCAAGCCAAGGGACTCAGGCATACAGATTGGAGTTGACCAGCCTTAGAATGCTTAGCAGGTTTCTTCCTCCACATCTTGCTGGTCTGCTAAGTCACTGAGCCAGCCCTCGGAGAGGTGTATTCCATGTGGCTACCACTGGGCTTCACTGATGCCCTGTGAAGGGCTGTTACTCTGTCCTCATCGCCCTATTTAACTCTGCTCACCCCTTCCTCCCTACCACAAGACCAACATTTCTGTTGGTCCTTCACATGCCCTCAACACAAATCCCCTGCCCCTGCATACAACACTGACTCAATATGGAGAGGCAAAATCAAAGCATAAAACCTGGATGCAAGCATGCCTTCTACATTGCTGGGTAGAAAACAGTTCCCAGGCTCCGGACAAGATATGTGCAAGGTGCAGGGTGATTCTGCTGTGTCAGGCAGCTCAATGTCCATTAATGTACAGTCCCATCACTGAAACTACAAACAGGCAGCAAGGGCTCCATTCTTGGAGACGGAGATGGGGGAGCATGGTCACTTGTCCCAGGTATCCTGAGTGGCAGGTGCCAGTGCAAGAGGGGACTTTTTGAAATTAATCATAGAATTAGCAGTAGGCTACTTCTGCCATAATGACAAAGGCAAGCCACTCATCCGAGCAGTAATTAGGGCTGGCTGTTCTGCTACTCGCTAATAATATCTTATTCTTATAAATATAACTGGAAAGTAGGAGCGCCCTATGAGAGCCAAGCACACTCCGAAGTGACTGGGGCCTCCCAGGACTCCCCCAGGAAGTTGCAAGACGCAAATCCAAGCATCCCAGTGGCCAATGCAGAAATACACGGTGTGGATGTAACTGTAGGATTATTCTGAGCTGCTTCCTTGCATGTCACCGGCAGTCATGCCAGCCTATTGGCTGGCACGGGCTCCCCCATGGCAGATGGTAGGTGGCTGTCCCCGAACATTAACTCAGCGCATTCACCCTCATAAAGCACACTAGATCTTCAAAAATGTGCTTTACCAAATCATTTTTGAGATGCCTTTTTGGATTCTGAAAACTCCATACATCCCGGATTGGTTGTTTGCCAAGAACTATGCCAATGGGATACGCTGTCTGTTAGCGACAGCTCATCATATTCTGAGAGGAATGTCAGAAGAGCAGGTTTTTTTTTTTTTTTGAAGGGAACTATGTTGTGAATTAATTCCCAGCACCAGCCTAATGCTAATGAGGGTTTCTTCTCCCTTTATTGGGGTTGAAACCTGGATCTTTTGTTTTTAACCTTGACCTCAGCAGGTCTCTGCTCCTTCAAAGTCCCTATGTTATCATCTGTAGGCAGGAGGGCACCATCTGCCCTGAAGGGCTGTTGAATGATTGGATGGGATTACAGATGGGCAGGGCCTGATGCCCTGGGCACCCTCACAAGTGTGAGGTTCACAAGTACAAGAGCCAAAGCATCCTTCTGAGCTTTCAGAGGCTTCTCTGAGACGACAAGGGCAGGCTCAGATGCTGGCTCACTGCCAGTGTTCTTGTCCTGAAGTAGCTCATTTCCATAGAAGGAGGCAGAACCTCGTGTAGAATAGAGGGCTGCAGGCATTATGTTTAATTTAAGCCTGGGAGGAGGCAATTGAACCATGTAACTTAAATCATCCTGCGATGCCACCCAGCCCCATGCATGGGAACTGCCTCATGGAGGGAAGATGACTGTTGTTGTCGTGGTAACTATATCTTCCAGGTGTTGGGACGTGTATAATCTCAGTATGTCCCCCAGATCTCTGCATGGGGGTTTTCCCATGTAGCACATGTCACTATCGATGCCATAATAAAAAAATGGCTGTCACTTGGAGCTGAGGAACTGACAGAAGATAGTGCTACTCCACGGGTGAGGCTCAGGATCCCCTTCAGCAGGTGCTTTACAACCAAGGGTTACCCCAATACCTCTAGAATTAGAAGAAGTAATCCCATCTCCAACTGTTCCCGGCTGGCTTTCTTTCTGCTCGAAAGCTGTGTCCATAGTCAGAGCATAGGCATAAGACCCTAATATGTGGCTTGTGCCTGTTACCTTGTTCTTTCCAAAGCATCACCAACCAGATCAATTGAGCAACCATGATCTAGACACAAAACACCTAGGTTTCTCATTAAGGAATATTGAGGTCATGAACCTTACCCATGACCCATTGCCACCCAATGTTCAGGAAAACAAAAGCTGGACAGGATCTCCCAGTCCCCAGTCCAAGGCTTTGACTTTCAGGAGCCCTTTGGTCCCTGCGATTCTAGGAGATGCCAGAGGGGGCAGCACTTGGAGGATGGACAGATTTACATTTGGAGCTGCTCCCCACTGATGTGGAAATCACTCTATGTCCCAACTAAAGATTCAAAATAAGAGCTCCCTTCAACTATTTCCAGACAGAAAAGATAATTTTAAGGCTTTGTGATAGGACCACAAAGTAGTCAGCCCCTGATGTACAAAAATACACCCCCAAATTCAAAGTCTTCAGAATTATTTGTTCACATCTTTCTGTGATTAACCCATTGGGATTGCAGTCAGCAAGGAGGAGGTAGTTCTCTGAGGCTTGGCTACCAAATGCATGTCACAGTATCTGCAGACATTTGTTAGCCCGATTCAGGTAACTGGAGACTTGTGGTTGGAGGACAGATGTCCTATGCAACCGTTTTCATCCTGGGGCTGGCTGATGTCTGCTGAAGTGTCTATGATCTTATGAGAGCTGGGTCAGGATCCACACATTGTTTCTGCTTTAGATATTGGCCAAAACATGTCCTAACCTGGCCCCAAGTTCAGAGATACAGACAAGGATAGAAGGGTTAGTTTTCTGGGCTCCCAAATATCAGCTGAAAAGAAAACTCAGTTTTTCATGCTGAGCTCAGGAACCTTGCTTAAAAGTCTACCCAAACCAGTTCTTTCCCCCAAACAGGTCTTGGTACCTAAACTAGGGAACCTCTGAACACCAAAGACAAACTGAGCTACACTTAATATTGAAGGAAGTACCCCAGCTCAGCCTCGCTCCCCGGCACATTCTTTAACTTGCCCAGAGTTTATTCATTTCTTGCTCTTTAGATTCAAACACCACTTCAACGCCAATTTAATCTAATCTCTATATTTAAATCTGAAAGCTCCTGCCAGCTGAATTGCATGTTTTTTTGCAGAATTAAGCTTAAAACCAAGGAGTGGTGGTGGGGGCAGGGTGGAGGAGTGTCTCCAGGGCAACAGCATACAACATCTCAAAGGCAACTCAGCTGGGCTCCAGCTTGACTTTAGAATAGAGGGTATTGATGGCACTGGGAGAACCCTAGTCACCAACAGACACCCATCTGGGTTACTCCATGTTTAATGTCATCATGTTTTAAAGACTCCCATGTACTGTAAGAGAAAAGTGCCAGTGGTAGGTGCTATGGGTAATTATCTCCTCCAGGTCAGATCAGACTCTGAACAGGACTGCATGGGACAAGGGTACTGTGAAGACGCCCCTCCCATAAGACTTATATTTTAAAGGATTTGATGTAGAGTCCCGGACAGAACTGGAAGCCCAGTAGGGATGCTCGCTGCCAGTCAGGACCCTTCTTAACACCTGTCTGCCTTGACCATGCATCATCTCCTTGCATTATGGTTGTAATGCATCCTGCCAATGCATCTTTGATTCCAGTGTCCCTTTCCTTAGACATGTTTGTTTTTGCCCCAAAGAGTTCACCTGGCCAGCCAAGTGGTCTCTTGGGTCGGAAGCATGCACAAGTGTAGAACACAGTCTTGGTTGCTGGGTTCTCAGATCTGACCCAGAACTGGGTGAGGAGCCAATGTGCCTTATTAAGTCTTCTCTTCAACTGGGGAAACTCTGGGTCCTGGCTGGCCTGAGGACTGAGGGCTTCTCCCAGGATGTCCCTTGAATATTTGCCACAGGAGCATGGGGCTTCTCTACTGGGTGGGGCAAGTATCTTTACCTTCATTCCCCAAAATACAATTGTCTGGGAAGTTCAAGGTCCCAAGTACTTGTCAAGGCATTTTTAACTTGTCTTCACACATCTGGTTCAAGTGCAACCCCTTATATACAGCACGGGTCTGCGGTGCTTTAGCTAGTTGGAGAAAGACTCCTGAATTTTGATAGAGTTCCTATCTTTCTGATTCCAACTGCAAAGTTGTTCCTGCTGGGAGGAATTGGGGAAGGCCAAAGCCTCACTGGTCAGAGGTGCTGTCTCTCTTTAGGTTAGAGGGGATCTGGGGCAAGAGAGAAGCCACTGAAATAAGCACCTACTTTGACAGATGCGTGTCATGTCCTTGGGGGCATTTGTCTCTGGGATCCCAGCTATCAGCTACTGTCTGAAGGCAAAGAAGAGAAACACTAGAGAGATCAGGCCTGTGTCACACAAACACTGTACAGGGCCAGGAGGAAACAGCTCTCCATTTTATTATCCCAATGGCAACAGCATGCATCTACGCACCTCTGGCAAGATACTAAAGCTTTGCAGGCAGACTGGAAATCCTGCAGGTCTGTGCAGTTCAATCCCTGGCAAAGCTTGTTTGTAAATTCACCTTGATTGTTTACTTGGAATGTCTTGCCTTCAGCAAATTGGCCTGCAAAGACTGTCAATGGGAAGCATTGATGGTGGTGCAAAGCATGATGGGAGTGCAAAGCATCAGAGCCAAATCAAATCCCAGCACCCTCTGATCCTTGTTCTGTGTGTTACGATGGTGGTGATACAGGCTGGCAGAAGTTGGTGGGTTGTCCCTGGGTGAACAGCAGGGGTACCCTGCTATGATAGTTTCACAGCTCCCCAGTCACAGGTCTAGCAACTGAATACGCATGTGTAGAGCGTGTTGGGATGCTTCCCATGGGATCTTCTCCAACAGATGCTGGCTCTTCCTAAGCTCTACTAACTTGACATAATAACCATCTGTGTTCAGTCAAGCTACCCCTGCTACTGCCACAGACCAGAGGGCCACACCATTGTATCATAAAAAAAAAAAAAAAACAGATGCCCTGGACAACTCTGGGAGGTGGGAACTACTCAATAAGATTATGTAGCTGTATCTATATCTGCATCTATATATTTATCATCTCTCTCTTTCTCTATCTCTCTATTATCCTTATCATCTCTATCTCTACTCTATCCATATCTCTATCTTTATGTCTATCTCTGTACCATCTGTATTTATATCTAGATATCTAGTTATAGTTAGATGATAGATGTAGGTATATATAGACATTAATACATATAGATATATAGATAGATGTAGATATAGATATTTATGTATGTGTGTATATATATATGTACACATATTTACATATCTACCTCCTATTTATTTTGCTATTTTTAAAACTGAATATGACCTTGTATACACTCATCTACTGTCATATAGGATTTATTCTTCTCTTGGTCTTCCCAGGATGGACTCACCACATTCCTCTGAGTGAGACGGTCCCTTGGGAACTGTGTTGGGGCACCATATCTCAGGATATGACCAGATGCTCTTTCAGTTCCTGGCCCAAGCTAAGTGAGTCCTGACTTGATCCATGAGTCTGATGGTTCTGAGACTTGTCCCTGGTTCATCATGTGATTTGCACTGGAGACTTTAAGGTAGAATTAAATTACATCAACTCACAGCACCATGGCTATTGAACAATATTACTTTGAGGCAGTGCTCGGAAATCACAAGGCACCAGCTGAGAGTGTCAACCTATTTCCCAAAGGGACAAAAGTTGACAAATGCCAAAATGTAATTATTATATGAAACACCCACCTAGGTTGTTCTTTTTCTAGTTAATTCATCTCATAGACATGTGTGCATGCATAGGTATGTGATTGTATACATGTGTACATGTGTGAATCTGTACATGAGTGATAAAATGTGTGTACACACATGGGAGTATGTGCATATGTGTGTGTGTGTGGATATGTGTGCATGTTAATATGTGTGAATATGTGAGTATGTACACATGTGTGACTGTCAAGATATGCATGGATGTGAGTATGGGTGTGTAAGTGCTCATGTATGTGCCCACATATGTGTGATCAGGATCCCATTGGAACAGAAGGCTCCTGGGACCTTCAGTAATCCTCTCCTTTGTATAACCCTTCCTGGGTAAGGGCCTTCCACTTAGTGCTACAGACTGAGAAGGAGCTCCCCTGATATGGCAGGTTCCTGGGGAGGTGCCCTGGGCTGGCTGTGCAAACAGGACTTCTCCTCCACATCACTGAGTGTACTCCAGTGCAGGGTATCATTCATGGAGTAAGAGTGAGGAGTGAAGTGAGGCCAGGGCTGACACCACTGGAGACTTCTACTCAAGGAAAAAGGAAGAAATGGAAGAAAGAAGGAGGGAATGGAGGGAAGAAGGAAAGAACTAAGAGATGAAAGAAAGGAAGAACAAAGGTAGAATAGAAGGGATGAGGAAGAAGGCTAGGAAAAGAGGAAAGAGAAAATAGAAGGTAGGAAGGAGGTAATGGAGGAAGGGAGGAAGGAGACCAGAAGGAGAGGCGAAGGAAGATGAATAGTTGGCTCGTCAAGTTTGGAAATCCCTGCACATAGGTGGTACTTCTGGCCACAGAAACTGAGCTCAGTGGTTCAGGGTGAATATGTCTGGTTTCTTGTTCTACATCTTGGGAATCAATCAACCACAGGTCCAAATAATTCAACAGAGTGTCCTTCTGTGCTAAGCATGAGAAGACTTTGTTTTCTCCCCCTTGTTATCTCCAGAACAATGCAGGTCCTGCTAACAGGGCAGTGATATCACACAGGGTAGATGAAGATTCTATGAGAACACTGTTTCTTTCATTGTCAAGATAACAGCATCTTTGGATCTTGGTATCTGATGTGTCGTGGAACAGGATGGATTGGAATGTTCCTGGATACCATGGGGATATGAGGATTCAACTGTAAGATGGAGATGAGGAGAGACCTGAGCCTTGGGCTATTTTCTGAGCTGGGAATGACTAGGTGAGGCATGGAAGGAGAAAGGAATGGTGAAGAAGAATGGACCATGTAAGGAGAGAGGAAAGTGTTATGGGCAGTGATTCACTGGGTATTGGCTGTGACAGGAAACCAGGAGCAGCCTAGGAGGAGCCAACCTGTTACTCTCTGTGTAGTCTGAAGAACTGCCCAGATCTCTTTCTGGAGACCCTAGGGCACAGGCTCAGCCTCTCTCCGTCTCTTCAGTGCTAAGATGGCAACCAAGCAAGCTGCCAAGAGTGGGTGGAGCTGGAAGCCTTTGTCAGAATCAGGGACATGGTTAGAGGCCGACAGTTTGGAGAGGGATCCTGTGAATTCTGCAGGTGTCCACTGAAAGGGCTGGAGGCAGGGAGAGCCCCATTCCACCCCCTCCTCCATCTTATTCACTCTTCTTGGGCTGGAAATGTTCCTGACTAGGAGAGCATGAAATGGTGAAGGTGCTGACTACATAGAGATCATGGTGACACAGCCCACACTCCATCACGCCACTGCCCTGGGTCTTCCAAGACCTCTTTATTGGGGTTAGACACCTGCACTAAGTGTGATAAAGGAGTTTTCTCAGGCTGAGTCAAAGGCTGGCTCCATCCATTGAACCCACCCACCACATGCATGTAAGGCTCCTCCCAGAACTTCCTTCAGCTGCAGAAGGACACAGAGTTTCTTACCCCTCTATGGCTGCTTCCATAGCTATAGGCACAGAAGCTTCCCTTTGTGGGCTTCATGCCTTTGGGGGATCACTTGCTTTCATCTAATCAGTAAGGATGGATGGAGACAAGATAAGGAAGAGTGGTAGGAAGTGGGACCTTTTTCCCATCAAAAGAGAAGGCTGCAGACCCTGGGGGAGGGGCCACAGACAGTTCAGCTCTTCCCTGCCAGGGGAGGGCAAGCGAAGGAAGCCACCGTGGAATTGAGAATTTTTGCTTTAGGCATTTTTCTCTCTCTGAAAACTATTCTAAGAAGCAGGACTGTGCCGAGTGACTTCCAAGTCTAAATCCAGAGAGGAATTTGCAAACGCAAACTGAAATCCATTTGCTTAAGTCGGAAGGAAGCTTCAGAGTCACGCTTGTTCCGATGGTTTTACTCCATTTGAGACTCTGCAGACAGAGGCACAGTTCCTGGAGAAGCTCATGTTGTGGAAGGAAAGCCAAAGTCTCAGGAAATCCCAGTCCTGCCTCTTGCCCAGAAGGTTTACCTCAAGCCCTGCCTGAAACACTAGCTGCTTCCTGGGAAAGTGCTCCCCCCACCAACCCCCGGGATGGGCTTCCTACTTTCCGTATGCTGGGTGTAAAGAAATGACAGTCACTGAACTCCAGAACACGACGACAGGATTTCACAGCTTGGCTCCCTCATATGCCCAACCTTGTGTGGCATATTGGTCCTGAATGAGAAATGGGCTCAGAGAATTAAAAGATTCTGCCTGAGAAACGCTGAGCCTGCATCGCAAGCATGAGGTCTGTATGTATTGTTTCTCTATTCTACTGTGTGACTTCCCTGTGAGGAAACTGAAGTTAAAAGAAAGGAAGAAGAGAAGGAGGAAGGAAGAAGGTGGAGATGGGAGTGGAGAGGAGGAGGAAGTAGGAGGAGTAAAAGGAAGAGAAGGAAAAGGAAGAGGAGGAGGAGAGGAGGAGGTCACAGTCCACAACTGAGGGAAGTCATAGCAGAATCTCAAGGCAGGAACCTTGAGCAGAAACCACAGAAGTCTGCTTACTGGGTTGCTCTTTGGCTCATGCTTAGCTAAGTTTCTTAAGAGTCCAGGGCCACAAGCCCTGGGATGATGATGCCTTCCACGTCAACGTCAGCCAAGACAGTCTCTCACAGACATGGCCACAGGTCAAACTAGTAAAGACAACACTTCAACTGAAGCTTCTCTCAGATGACACTAGGCTAGGCTGTGTCAAAAACTGAGAGTTAAAAATAACCAGGGTGTCTCCAACATCGTACAGATAGGCCTGTGGGGCTAGATCCACACCATCTCTCTGGGTCTCAGCATGAGGTAAGTCTTGCCTTTTTAGAAGCTGGCCCATCTGGAATACAGCCTTCAGGGAGTCACCTCCAGGAGAAGCTTAGAGAATGCTATGAAAATAGATGGAACTGGAAGATATCCAGCAAGATGACCCAAGTTTAGGAAGCATCCCGTGTTGTTTCTAACATGCAGAACCTTGAATTCTAATTTGTATGTTTGTGTGGGGTGCGTGTGTGTTGGTCAGGAACCCAGAAAGCAGCCAGTGAAGGAGAGCAAAAGGAGGTTGGAAGGGAGGGGAGAAGGATAGCAGAATATGTGCTACGTACAGCTATGTAAGTGAGGAAAGGGGACCCCTGCGTTAGACCAGACTGAATGGGGAGGGGAAGAAGAGAGAGTGGGGGAATACCACAAAGGGAGCCTGCTACTGCTACTTTGAAACTCAATTAACAATGAATAAATAAATATAAATAAATATAAATAAATGAATAAAAAATAAAATTATTAGCCAGGAAAATAAATAAAAGCTATGTCTCCTTCTGCCAGAAGCAATCTCATCTGTCAGGGTAACTCACAGCAGGGACTGGGAAGTCTTTCTTCCTTGGCCTGGTGAGGAAGGAAGGTGTGCACACTGGTGGGAGCCGGTTGTGCTAACCAGGCTGACTGACGAGATGTCACACAAATCCTACTCAGAGTCACTGGGTTCTAGAATCCCCTACTGGACAGACACCAGGATCACCTGGGAGCTCCAGATGTCATGCAGAGCTCAGCAGTGTGAGCCATAGGTCCAGAGACCTTGGGTCCAGAAGAGACTTCTCTCCACAGAAAGGCTTTGGCAAACATTCACTGTTACCCAAGACCACGGCTTCCTCGCTCCCAGAGTTGACACGGAACAGGACTGTAATAACAAAAACATGAGCTGTAATGACCATTCTGGGAAGAAACTGTCAGCGATATTTTGTAAGGTTTGCATGTGTTCTTCTCCAGCGTAGAAATGTAAACACCCTGCAGGGAAATTTCTTCCTCGTTTTTTTTTAAATAGAAAAATAAAAACATTTCTCTTATTATTCTTCACCTGAAAATGTCATGCTAAACTTATGAGCAGTCTCCAGGCTTTCTGCCATCTGGGGAGTAGAATTTGCCCCACACAGAGCCTTGGGGAGTGGGTCTTGTTTACTTTGAATTGCTGAACTATTTAATGAAATTGTGTCTGCACTTGGTGAGTCCCTCCAACTCCAGCATAGGTGTGAACTGGCCCTGGCTCCCGTGGTCTTTATGGCCCCCGGCTCCCATGTGTAATTACCTAGCCACTGCTGAGATGGAGTGGAGACACAAAGGTCACATTAGTTGTGAAGGTGTGAAGTCCGCAGACAAATCTTGCCCAAGCTCCTGCACCATCGGGAATAAAATGATTTCTTTCTCTTGGTTGATTACAACAGTGTCCAGGTCTCATGGAGGATTCTGGGGCTTCACAATGACCTGAAGTTCCCAGAAAGCAGGTAGACCATTACCCAAGATGGCTCAGTGCCAGTTTAAATGGCAGGAGCCAGGAGCAGAGCACCCTTGAAAGTTGAAGTTCCTGGAAAGGCTTGATCTAGCATTGTAGGGGAGTAACAGGACAGAGAAAAAGAAGGAAGGTGATTGGAGAATGGGTGGAGAGAAGAAGGCTTATGGGACATATGGGGAGGGGGGGACTGGGAAAGGGTAAATCATTTGGAATGTAAACAAAGAATATAAAAAATTATATATATATAAAGTTAAAGTTTCTCCTGGTGTGGCCTCCCTCACAAGACCACTTGTTTTCTGGGGCTTTCCTCCATCTCTCCTTGTATTCTCTCTGGGGAACCTTTGTAAAAGTAATTTTTATTCTCGTCTAATAATAGCTCAGATACTTACTGCCTGTCGGATAGCCTAGGCCTAGACTTGGGAGCTTCTAGACTCCATACAGTCTTATCTAGGCCTTGGATGTTTTCAGCCTCTGAGACTTACTGCTGAGCAAGCTCACTCCTTCCTAGTTCTTTCTGATCTCTGGCTGGCTGGTCAAACCTGCTGTTCCGGCTCAACCACCTTTACAAGCTGACTAATTCACTCTGGCTTCTATGGGCTTCTCCTGAATTACTCTGCTTGGCCTCGTACTAACTTTGGCAATAGGTTCTAATCTTCTGTCTCTTTCTCATTCTCTGGCTCCTTCAGTCTTCTGTGTCTAGCTTGTTCTCTCTCTGCAACCTGTCTCTGTACAACCGCCCCTCTCTTCACTCTACACTGCTTCCTCAAGTGGTTTCCCTTTCCTCTCTCTTCTCACAAGAGTTGGGCGTATCCTGTTCTGGCCATTCTTTCTCTGATTTGTCACTTTGTCTGCCACTCAATTAGACATCAGTTTCAAATATGGGTGCTTCCTTCTACAAAGTAACCTTACCATCATTGTTTGGGATTCAAGGTGTATGTTAAGGGCTGAGCCACAATACACCTAGAAACAGGTCTCTCAGTAAATAGCACAATCTGTTTTCACAGTGTGATCCAATGTGCTGTAACAAACCTTCTCTACTGAGTTCTCATCACTAGATCACAACTGAGGCAAAGATGGAAACTTGCTAGTTTATATGGAAGAAGAGAAATGTGGGGGTGGGGAGGGGTGGGGAACACACACTAAGTAGGAGAAACAGTGTAAAGATCATCGCTGGGAAACTGCGTGGTCTGAGACAGGTCAGGAGACTGAAAGTCAGAAGCACACAGGATGGTATATTAAAAAAAAAAAATCAACACAATGGAGCTGGTGAGATGGCTTGGTAGCCAAAGGCAACTGAGCCCCAGCTTGAAGATCTGAGTTTGCGCCCCAGGTTCCACATAGTGGAAGGAAGGAATTGACTGCTGCAAGTTTTCCTCTGATTTCTCCATGTGTGAAGGGGCATGAGTGCTTAAGCTTGTGTACACGCATGCACACATACACACACTTTCATGTGTACATACAGATAAATGTGCAAAAGAATAATTTTTAAAAAAAGAAGGCTGAAGAGATGGCTCAGCAATTAAGAGTACACACTAGTTTTGCAGAGAACCAAAGTTTGATCTCCAGCACCAACATGGAGTGATTTACAACCACTTGTAAGTCCAGCTTCAAAGAGTCTGATGTCCTCTTCTGTGCTCTTCAGATAACTGCACACATGTAACACACACACACACACATACATGCACGTGCGCACACACACACACACATACACACACACACCAATGGAGAGAAATAGTGCAAAGACTGGCCCCAGGCAACTATGGGGTCTCAGGCAAGTCTGAAGTTCAGAATGAGGCCAAGGGGAACACTCTACAGTGGAAACTGAGCTTCTGGGCACTCGTGATTGGATATGCGCACTCAGAGAGGCCAGATGAGGTAAGCTGTAATGAGCTTTGATTTTTGTCTCCTACATATTTCTGGCTATATGATCTTTGCTGCTCAAGAGTACAGTTTTGGAAATGTAGGATGCAGCTGTCCCTACTGTGATGCTCACAGCCACATGATGGTACCAGTTCATGGCAACTGCTGATTGTCTACCACGTGGACTCTCAGAGACTCCACATCCAAGATGCCTGACATCTTTGCTATGATTGGTCCAGTATCTGAATGTAGCCTATGGCCTCTTTACACAGTCTCCAAGTCACCTTCAGGTAACGTAGACTATCCAACACAGGGGCCTAGAAAGATGGCTCAGCAGTTAAGAATGCTTACTGCCCTTTCAGAATATCCTGGTTTAGTTTCCAGCACCCACATGGTGATTCACAACTTTAGTTCCAGGGGATCCAATACATTCTTCTCTCATGAAAGATCTTGCATACATGTGATATGCATATAATTACACAGGTACACACATACACAAAAATTATAGAAAAGCATACTTTCAACCAGAGATTGGTTAAATGTTTAAATAGGAAGACTAGAGTCAGAGAGGTCTATTGCACATAATCAGGAAAACAGCCAGGTCTCCATAACTGTTGACCAGTGTAAGGCTTCTCTTGGAGTTCAGGATGAGCTAAGAGTCCTATGCACTTGGGTTCTACTTTGTCTTCATGGTATCTACGTGCCTTGTGTTCTGAAAATCAACAGATGTGGTGGGTAACACTGGTTTTCAATGCTGGTCCTGTAGAATGGTCCTCCAGGACCCTCGGGAAGATGCCATTTGCATCCTCGTCATGCTGATCGATCCCTGGGCATCAACTGGCCTGACATAGGAGAAAAACAAGGAGCTGGTCTCAGGGCTGAAGGGCTAACACTTGGGTGATAGAGATTAACTGACCTGCAGAGGCCTTAGGGGTAATTGGGGACTACATTCATCTAGATGGCCCAGCGGCCAGTGGAGATTTCTCCTCTTAAAATCCTTCTCCATTGATTCTCACAGAGAGTGAAGTTTTTACAAATAATAAGGTTCCTGCCATGGAGAGGTCATCTGTTGTTCAGTGCTGCTCCCAGGGGGAGGGTCTGATTTTCTGCAACCTTAGAATCTAGCCACATCTCTGTCCCCAGGAGGAGCCTTTTTCCCAATACAAATGGACTACACTCAAATGCTCTGGGCTGACTGGGTTATGAGTCCCCATTAAGCTGCTGTACACATCGGTCAGTGAGGCTGAGAATATAGAACATAAAGGAGTAAGGCCCAGCATGGAGGGAGCCTGGCCCGGTAGGAGGGTTCTTACTTGCTCTCTGAGTTGCGGCCATGTCCTAAGAAACATGACAATGTGTGACCCACCCTTTCATGCTTTCAGCTTCTCCTCTTGCACATGGATCCTCTCACCCTTGACCTCACCCTCCATCCAACACCAAGGGCACTTTACAGCCAGCTTCCCTTACCTGTCAGAGAAGAAATGGCTGTCACCTTAGCTGTTCTACCTGGGGCATACGAGGTAGCATTATGTCTGCTATGGTGAGGCATAGCAGATAACTTTAACCTTCTGGGGTCACCACCAGCTTGATGGGTATTAATGGCAACTTCTGATGGCAGATCCTGAAGTCTACATCAAAGGTAACTGAGTCCATACTCCGTGTTTCTGCCCTTTGGGCTTGCCGGTGATCGATTGTGTTCTCCAATGTTCTCTTCTAGGGGCACCTGTGGGTTGACTCTGCTGGGCGCTATGTCCATCAGTGGGGTGAGGCATCCAAACAGTAAGACCTGGTGTGCATGCTGACCATGGACTGAGGGAGGATCTCCTGTCCAATGGAGAGTTGTTTTCCTAAGCAAATACTTGTGTCCTGTACAGAGGAAAACACTGCTAAGCTCTCCTCTCTTGCAAAGCGCTGCACTACCAACCAGCTCCCCAGACTGACCTGTGGAGGTCAAATGTTCTGGAGAAGGGTGCACATGATTCAGCTGTCCAGTGGCTTTAGGTCTTGGGGGTCTCCGCTGCTTGGCTGTCCACTTAGCCCAAGGAGTCTCTGAGCAGAGCATCCAGATTCCAAGCAGGACAGGAAGGAAGATGCTGCCTGCCTTCGTAGGAACTCTCAATTATGAACTATTATTGCAGAAACATAAGCTCAGCCCCTCTGAGCATATATCCCACAATGCATGAAAAGCTACTGCTCTTTATCAGGCAGCCCTGCAGGGTCTGCTTCTGCGATTAGATAAGGATCTTTTGTAATAGTTCCTGTCAGTCTTTGTTCTACAAGAGGATTGTGTGGCTGCTTCTCCCCCCTCAAACCACTCTCCCTCGGTTCTTCCCGAGGTCCGCTCCCTGGGTACAGCACCAGGCCAGGCACCTCTCCCTTGCACAGTGTGGGAGTTGAGTGTTTTCAATTAATGCGATGCAGAAGTATGACTTATTTACCCTCAAGGCCCTCGTCTAGATTCCAGACGGGCACCACTGCACATGTCTCTGCAGTTGCTGAACTGCAAATATGGCCCAAGGGCCGAAAGAATATTCCAGTTCCAAGAACCGATTGGAGCTGACCAGCCATAGGATTTGGGCAAGGCAGAAAAAGAAGAAAGCCAAGTTTCAAGTGTTGTGATGTAGGGACTAGGGGACAGAGACACCCCTCTCCCTGCACAGGAGAAATGTGAGGGGAAGAAACCACGGATGGTGTGTGTTTCCTGAGAGCTTTTGGTAGGTACACCAGGTTTCTAGACTCTTTTGGGGTCCTCACACTGAGACTAGCACAATGCCTTCCTTCCCAGCATGACCAGAACCACTGGGTATGGAAAGACTTTGACACATTCAGGCTTCGTCCTTTAGGCCCCGCTGTTGTTGAATATTCCCACCATCTTTCTCACCCCTCTCCCATTAGGTAAGGCTTTGCCATTGCTGTTCCTAATGAAGGAAGCAGAACCCTATAGGAAACGCTATCAGCGGTCCCGAGTAACATTCAAAAGAGAAAGTGGGACACCAGGTCGAAACAGCCAGACCCTTGGAACAGGCCTATGGAAACCCTGCCGGCCTGGCTAGAGTCCAGCGATCCACGCTGGGCCGTGCTCCACAGCACCAACAGCAAAAATGCAGAGGTCCCTTGGGAAGCCCATTTCGCACTGCGGGCACGGAAGAGCTGAGCGGGAGAAGAGAGGAACACTTCGCCATTACCCAGGGGCAGCCTAGGAAAGAAAAGTTCCGGGCAGCAGCCTGTGTACGCCACAACTGCCGTCCTAAGAGGAAAGAGGTGCTGACAGAAGTCTGGAAGACACGCCACCAGGCAGAGCTGTACTCCGCACACACCCCGTGCTCGCCCAGAGTTCTGGGTGTCGGAATCAGGCCTTCACACTTCGAGCTAAGTGCATCAGTGACTCCCTAGGCCTGCGATCTGCTCCGTTATGGACCTGAAACTGCATACCCACGGGTCTTGCCTTGGGTTGAAGGGGCAAGAATTTGACAGTGACAGATCAAACTAGCACATAGTCCACAGGGCTGACAGCCATCCATGCCCACGTCCCAGAGGGGCACATCCACTGTGTAAACACTGACCAGGTAAAGCGAGTCCTTACCACGCTCGCTGGAATTTCCTTGTCCTACCAGAATGGTTGTCCTACCAGAATGCATTTACTCCATCCACTAACAGCCCCATGGACTCTGGACAATGTCTGCCTTCTGACATTTTATCTGTCTGGTAAATATAAACCGGACATTTTAATTTGTATTCCCCAGTGAACAATGGATTTTACCATCACTGTAAGTGTGTATTACTATTCATACTTCCTGTTTTCTACCTGTGTTTTCAGATGCCTGTTCCATATCTCATTGATTGGCTTGCCAGTTTCTGGTCATTTAGAGGCACTTTTGCCCCTTGCACTTCTTTCTAGGACAGGTTAGCTTACAAATTTTATAGCTTCTCTTCTTCCTTTAATGGAATCCTTTTATAACAAAGGGTTTTTCTCCTGAAGTGTTTTATGGCTACTACTGTCCTGTCTTTAAGCAGTCTGAGGGTTTCCACAATGTTTTATTTTAAAATACAGCATACTTGCTGCTCTTCCAGAAGAACCAACACCAGTACCTAGCATCTATAGCCACACCAGGCAGCTCACAGATGTATCTCTAGTTTCGGGGGATCTGTCGCCCTCTGCTGGCCGCCACAGGTACTGCATGCACATACACTCCCACAGACACACGCAGACATAAAAATGAAAATATTTAAAATAAAATAAAAACTATGCCTCTTTTTGTTCTTCAGCAAGCTAAAAAAAGGCTGTTTTCTGAATCATGAAGCAGGGTTTGGTCCTCCTATCTGTTGCATTGTCCATGGCTAAGCAATTATCCTGATCCACACAGTGATGGCTAGCTTCCTTGAGGGCCTGTCTCTCCTGAGCTAGGTTTTACCCCACTCCTGTATTTTGCTGTTCTCTCTGTTCTGTTCCATCCACCCTTTTCCTATCTTCATGACAGTATCAAAACCTGTTTGACATTGTCTTCAGGAACCTGATGACCCTCTTCCTTATTATCAATGTCAGACTCAATGGCACCCATTCCCAGAGCCGGGATCTCCAATGACTGAGCTCCTTGCTTTGAAATCATGGAAGCCGAAGTTGCTTTTGCCATCAATGTGCACTTCTGAAGGAGCCCTGCTTTGCAGCAACAATTTCTGAGTCTCTCTACACATGCACTTAGATTTCCTCCTAGCTTTGTAAATACCTTTAAAGGATAGATTTTGAGTATTGCTTATTTATAGAGAAAGAACTAGGCATGCTTTTATGTTTATTGTGCTAATATCCAGTGCCTTTCTAAGTGCATACTAATTTTAATAATGGCTTCTAAAGTGTTCCATGGACTGTTTAGACAACAGCAGCATATCTCCCAATAATGACAACACTTTTTCCAATGTTCTTAAGATTTTCACCTTATTCTACCAGACTGTCTAAACATAGTACATAAAAACTATGGCTTCCTCCTCATGACTATAAAGAAAATGTTTACAGCAACCTCATAGGCTTCAGGTAGATTCCCAAACTGAGTTTTACCCCTCTCTCCCATGAACCCACAGCTCTTCACTCTGCTATTAGTGGTTGGGGTTGAGTATCTGTACACTGACTTTTCTAGACTTCCTTGATAGCTGGCTTCAAATTAGGTTCTGATCCTGGGGAAATATGGAGGAGAGACAGAAGGCACATGGAGTCGGGTCAGACTGCCTTCCCTATCCATCTCTGTCCAGAATCCCACCAGCTGCACAGAAAAGCTGGACGCAGACCTCAGAGGCATTTTCAGAACTTCCAGTCCAGCTAGACTGCTCCCAGAGTTGCAGGCATCAGTTGACATCAGATACATGGCTGCTACATGCAGGGAGATCCCATTCCTTAGAGTGTACATGTACCTGTGTATACATGCGAGTAGCGTGTACATGTTTCTGTGTTTGCATGGGAGTATACATGTTCCTGGGTATATATGGAAGTGTACATGTTCCTGTGTATACATGGAAGTGTATATGTTCCTGTGTATATATGGAAGTGTGCATGTTCCTGTGTATATATGGAAGTGTGCATGTTCCTGTGTATATATGGGGGTGTACATGTTCTTGTGTATATATGGGAATGTATATGTTCCTGTGTATACATGGAAGTGTACATGTACCTGTGTATATATGGGAGTGTACATGTTCTTGTGTACATATGGGAGTGTATATGTACTGTGTATACATGGGAGTGTACATATTCCTGTGCATATATGGGAGTGTACATGTTCCTGTGTATACATGGGAGTGTACATGTTCCTGTGTATATATGGGAGTGTTCATTTTCCCGTACATATATGGGAGTGTACATGTTCCTCTGTATACATGGAAGTGTACATGTACCTGTGTATATATGGGGGTGTACATGTTCTTGTGTACATATGGGAGTGTATATGTACCTCTGTATACATGGGAGTGTACATGTTCTTGTGTATATATGGGAGTGTATATGTTCCTTTGTATATATGGGAGTGTACATGTTCTTGTGTATATATGGGAGTGTATATGTTCCTGTGTATACATTGAAGTATACACATGCACCTGTGTATATATGGTGGTGTACATGTTCCTGTGTATACACGACTATGGATACATGGATGTGTATAAGTGTGTATGCATGTGTCTGAGGTTCTCATAACCTCACCCTTTCCCCTTTGCACCTCCAGGTCTGATTTAATCTCTGCTCCCTTAATATTCAGCCTATTTCAACCCTAGTTGGCTTAACGACTATTGGCTTTCTAATTAAATTATGTATTGGGTAGGTGTGTCTGCATGTGGACTGCCACTCACGTGGAAGGAATCAGTTTCCTCCTTCCATCATGTGGGTCTTGGGGATTGAACTCAGATCACCAGCCTGGGCAGCAGATGTCTTTAGCTGCTGGGACATATCCCTCCCACCTTTATTGACTTGTACTAGGCATGCACTATTTCATTTAAAAGAAAATAAAAGCATTGCCTTGTACTTGCCTGCTACTGATATGCCTTGCAAAGTTTCCACTTCCCACCTGCACTGCAACCGACAGAACAATGGTTCAGATTTCTGTTGGAGTGTTGGGAATGTGGTTCAATGGAAGATCACTTGCCTACCAACTGCCAAACATCAGGTTTGATCCCCCAAAAGTTGCCTTTCGATGTCACATTTGTTGGGGAGTGATATCAGACTGTTTCAATTTAGATGAATTTGTGTATGCAGGTTTGCGGTTTTTCTACTATGTCTTGATGTGGTAAATTGTATTAACATTTAAAATGTCAGCAGTTATTGCCTTCAAGTGTATGTGGTCTCAGAAAGTAGGGGAAGAGATTGACGATAAGGGGAGGGGGAAGAAGGGTGGAGATGATGGAAGGAGAGGAGAAAGGCAGGGCAGGGAAGGGGGCGGGCTAACATTGTCAGGGATCTCTCTCCTTTATATGCATGCATGTGGTTTGTCTTGCATCTCTGTCTGTGTGTGTCATTTCTGGGTCGCATATCATCACAACACTAGTCTTGTCAGGTGACCTGGAGGGAACTGAGGGTTTCTTTTTCCACAAGGTCATAGGCATCTTTTCTTTGGAAAGTTGCAAGTTTATCTCCTTAAAAGCCCAGACCTTTCCTTAGTCTGCCTGTGACAGTGGGTTACACTTTACTCATATACTTGCCGGTGATCTGAAGAGAAGAAGCAGATAGGAACCATGCTCCCAACATCCAGCAGAGAAGCCAGCTCAAGATCCTGCTGAGGGCTCCGACTCCATTGTGTCCAGAACCACGGCCCTACAGGATGAACACTGTCACTGTTTCATTGCTTGCAGGGAGGCTTGCCTCTGTGAATATTGAGTGTGTTTGATGGTCAGATGCTTCCCTAGAGGTTAATGTGGGCTTGAGAAGCACATCACCATGGGGCTATCAGCTGGCTTGACTTTTCTCCATCTTGACTCTGTGTCTACTGACCTCTTACAACCCTATGAAGCAATGATAGAGTCCCTTCCTCCTGTCAGCTTTTACAAACCAGAGGCTCTTCCATAGGGTGCAGACAGTTGATGACTCTGTTCATAGTTTTCCTTAGCTGTTTGTTTAGTTGGGACCTGTCCCAGCTTCCTTTCAGCACATAATGGGCACCAGACCTATCTATCCATTCATCTATCTATCTATCATCTATCTATCCATCTGCCTACCCATTTATCTATCTATCTATCTATCTATCTATCTATCTATCTATCTATCTAGATGTAGATGTAGATACAGATATATAGATAGAGATAGAGATAGAGATAGAGATAGAGATAGAGATAGAGATAGAGATAGAGATAGATACCTATCTATCTAATCTTTTACTTCTCTAGCAGGAATCACATAAAACTGTTTCTAGCCTCAGGTGATTTGCTAAAGCAACAGAAGACAGAACACTTTAGCGACAGCTTTCAGTACTGTTTCTTCAATCCAGAACGGTCCCAGAAGCAGATGGATGTCATGATTATGCCCATCATCAGAAGTGTGAATGTCACCTTACCACCTCATGCCTGAAAGAATGCATCTCCTCCATATGTCTTACTTGGGTCCAACTCTGACCAATAACAGGGGTCAAGAATGGTCTTGTGGCTCCTTCTCCTGACCCCCAAATTGTCATTAGCCTCCAAAACCTGGGTCCCATGTTGATTAGTCATCTAGATCAGTGCCAACTCTCCTTCTGGAACATTCTTTGTTTACAGACTCTCTGTAGGGAAACATTAAAAATTACTCATCTTGTAACTCACCCCAAGTCAGGGTGGTGTGCAGGGAAGTCCCTGTAGCAAGCAACTGCTTCTCATCTTTACTTTGCTGATGCCCGGGCAGCACAGACTCAGAGAGTCTTATGAACTGCTCTGGTGTAACAGCTCAGTGACCTCCTGTGATAATGATGGGACCTTAGCCTGGCCTTCAACTTCTCTCTTCAGCTTCATCTTAGGATGATAATGGTAATGAACACTTTGGAAGAAGACTAGTAAAAGGGCTAATTGAGAAAATGCGTGCACCCAGATTTTCTTGGAAGGAGCAGTGGCAGAGTGGCTCAGGTGTCAGCGCTACCACTGAGCATCTACCTGCAACTCTCCCTCCCCATCCTAGACTAGGTCAACATTTCCACTGTGGACATGTGATCTTTACCCCTACTGTGCTGCTTCTCACCATTCTTCCTAGCCAGATTCAGCACTATATGTCTCTAAGAGCCTTCCCTTACAATAGGAAAGTGCATCACCAGATTCTTCTAGAAATACACACAGGTAAGGAAGGTCCTTGCGACCCTGCTGATAGTCATCGTGTTTCCAAGGGTCCATGTTGAACACCGTGACCAGTAGTCATCGCCTCAGTGTCTGCTAGTGCACCTGAAGATGAAGGTCATGTACTTAGAGGATATGCCTACCACCCCTGGCTCTCACTCTTCACCCACTTCCCTTAATCCCACCCCATGGGACCTTCTAGTTGAAATCCACTACCCAGTGCCGCTGTCCCCTCTGACTACCCATCTGACATCTGTCCACATAGGCATTCCAGAGAGCCTGGACTTCCACTCCCTTCCTACTCTTCAAAAAAGACCCAATGACCAAGTTCAAGTTCAATAAATCATGTGGACTCCTGTCAGGAAGGAAAACCCATCATCCTCTGCTGACTTTATTGAAAGTCTTTAGTGCGAGTTGTATTAATGTGGAACTTAGAGGAGATCAGAGGATGCTGGGTAGCAATGTTGAAGTAATAATTGCCTTAATTTATTTTTCAGGAACCAAAATTAGAGACAAATTTGTCCCCAGTCTCCTTTCTACAAGTGAAGTCTCCTCCGACCAGCTATATTTAATGCAGATAAAAACCTATTATAGCCACGGTCCTTCGAGGTTAACTCTCATGCTGGAAGCCCGTATTACTTTGATTTATATCTCCTTGAAATTTATTTGGAACCATAACTACCTTGTTTTTAAGGCTTATTTCCTCATATCAGTGTGTTCATATCACTCGATCAAAGCTCGGCAGGGTGCATGCAGGCTATGGGTGACCATGGCAGTAGCAGTGACATGAGTCCAGGGTTCCAGGGAGAGAAAGCATAGTGGGTGGCCCTGAGACCCCTTACTTGTGATGCACTTTCCTATTGTGAGGGAAGGCTGTTAGAGACATTTAGTGCTGAATCTGGCTAGGAAGAATGGCGAGAAGCAGCACAGTGGGGTAAAGATCACATGTCCACAGTGGAAATGTTGACCTAGTCTAGGTCCACCACCCTTACTTGTGGTGGCCGGCATACTCAGGGCTGCTGTGAGAACACAGCTGTAGATGGGAGTAGTAATGTGGACTTCTTTGAGGAAATGCTATTGGCAGTAGCCCAGGAAGATGAACATGAAGAGGCCTGTGAACGTTCCAGTGGACAAGACAACCAGGCAGAGGGGACGATATGAAAAGGGCACAGTGACACTGCACAATGTTAGATGCAGAGAGGTACTCTAAGCCAGACAATGGCATGAGACCCACACTCCAGCAGCAGCTGCTCAGACCCTTGTATAGAGCAATTCCTCGGCATGGGACATGTGCAACTTTGGCATTGGGTGTGGCCTTCACGCAGATACCCTCTAGTGGGGACCTGGACTGAGTTAGAGCCAAAGACTCTGCATTACCTTCAATCAGATGTGAGGAGCACCTGAGGCTAACCACCCAGAGGCTTCAGTTCCAAGTAGGGATGCAGAAGGTCTATAAACATCACATCCTATTTAAAAACATCTGTTTGTTAAATGTGTATGTTTATGAGACTGGGTTTATGTGCATGTGACATGTGCCTGCCCTGCCTGTGGAGGATAGAGGAGAAATCAGATCCCCTGGGAATGCAGTCACAAGTTACTGTGAGTCATCATAAGGGTGTTGGGAACAGAATTTGGGTCCTCCAGGAGAGCAGTAAGTACCTTGAACCCCATCTCTCCCACCGTATTCTTGTCTCCTTCCCTGTGTCTACTGATTTTGTGTCTACTGATCGTCTCCTCGAACTTCCAGGTGTAGAACGGGCTCATGGCTTACAGTATCAGTGGCCATGTGGCTGGAAGCAGGCATGGCAGAGGTAGGGATGAGCAGGGTGTCCTGTTGGAAGGACAGGGGTGCTAAGAGCCTCTGATTCTGGCTTCTCTGGGCCTAGCGTGAAGCACCCTCCCCAACGCTTCACTCAGAAGATCATCTGTCTTTGCTTTCTCTCCAGTTTAGTTACTAATCAATAGTGTGGAGACAGAGTGAGCCACTGGGGCCACTGTGTGAATGCCCCAAGAGCAAGTCACCCCGGACCACTCCTCCATCTCCATTTTCAGATTCTCAATGACACGATGCACAGAATCCCAGGAGATACTTCTTCCTATGATGTAGGTCACAATCTGGTCCAGACATGTCGGCCCCTAGGGCTCACATATTCTAAATCTTGTTGATATAAAGGATTGGGGCACACAAGCAACAAGGATGGGAACAACCCCATGGTCCTTGCTGTGAATCGCAGCTAACACTCATGGGATGGTCTACTTGGCTCTTTCTGATCTTACTTCATGCAGAGAAGCCATCACTAGAGCCTGGGAATGAGTCTCCCACCTACCCCAGCAAATAAACAATAAATAACAAAAGTTGGTTTTCAGATATAACTCAGCAGAAGAACACATGCTTATAGTGAGGCCTAGGGCTCTATCCTTAGCACTGTATGAGTAAAAGAGTGGAATAAAATATAAATGGCCCTTCAAAAAATTACACACATGTGTACACCACATATACATGGTATGATTTATATGTATCGAGGTCCCTGTTAGAGATGTGCTGAAATCCTCTGATAGGCATGACCCACACAGAGCTTTCTGAATCGGGGACAGCATCAAGGTCCTAAAAGAAGGTATTAGTCCTTTTTCTTTTCTTTTTAATTTTCAGTGCATTTCTTCCTAATATCAAGGATGATCGATGTAACAGTTCTGATTATGACAGGGTCTACATTTGACCTCCGTGCTGATGACTGCTGCTGTGCATTGGTGACACAGTCTGAGCAAAGCAACCAGGGAAGATAGTGTTCCCCTCAGGTACCCAGAGGAGCCACCCCTGCACTCACGTGGAACACTGCCATTACTAGAGTTGGACTTCATGGTGGTTTGACCCCTGCTCCCTCTTTAAATCTACCAGAAGAGCCCAGGTATTGATCAACACATGAAGCGGTGGAGCAGGGCCTTGAGCCAGCACTCAAGATCTGCCATGGTTTAACTCAAGGCCTTAGAGGCAGCTTAGCTACCCCTCTTGATTTATCCTTTGATTTTTTTTTCCCAGAGAAATTGCTCACAACATCGCTAATGCTTAAGAAAGCCACCGATGAGAAAGAAAAGTGTTTTAAAACACAGCAGTTTTATTTCCCACTAGATGAGAAAGAGTCGGGGGAGAAACCATTAATGTCCAGCTATTTTTACATGTGAGTAGATTTAAGATCCATCTCTTTCCGGACAGTATGTACCGTCTCAGAGTATTTAAGCCTCACAGGGATAACACAAGGCAGTGTCCTCAGGAACACTTCCAGTACTGCCAGACACATCAAGGCAGATTTTAGCTACTTCGCTCTGCTTTTCTTGTCAGCTAAAGGTAAGCATGGGGACTGGGCTTTTCAGGTATTGGGTTGGTGGGTAAGAATTCTTCTCTGCAGAATTCTCCTGAGCCCTGCCTCCTTCCTCTGGTCTAACGCATGTCTCCTTGTGTTAGTGCCACCTAGGCCTATGGTTCAAGTCAATGGAGAGGAAGGCAGCCTAGGACTTTCCAGAACTAGCAGTGAACTGAAAGATATACTAGAAAGAGGAAGGGAAGGGATGGTTGAGGACCCAGGAAGTAATGGAATGAAAACCGGGCAGAGAGGTGTAGAATGCCCATAGCAACATCTATGCTTCAATACAATGATGATGAAGTCCAGATCATGACACTCATGTCAGCATGGGAAACGATTCCTGTCCCATTGAACTGCACAAGAAACTGAAACACAGAGTATGAGTACGTAGTGAGCCCAGGGTCACGCTGACCCTAACTATGCAGAGTGGACCATGAGTGAAGGACCTGGCGGCTAGCTTCAGAACCTACACATCTTTCTGGAGCTGCCTGGTGGGAGGGAGCAGCGGGAGGACTGTGGAGTGCAGTCAAGGGGGACAGGCAAGCTCGGCCCAGCTGATGTGGCTCTACAGAGATTCTACCAGCTTCCAGATACAAAATCCAAACCTCCCTGGGATTTCCTCTTCCTGCTGGCCCTCCATTCCCAACTCTGCTCACCAATCCTCCTCTAAACCCAGACAGAGCTCTGGTACTAGGAGCCTTGTGACTACCAACGTCTCTCATGAAGACAATGTGAGCGAGTCCTCTGTAGAGCTGTCTTACAAGTATGCATTGCTGGGACTTAGACTGTGGCCGTAGGTTTCTCAGCCTCCTTAGCAATGAGTGGGCCATGCCAGGCAAAATGGGCTGATGAACTAAGGACAGAGTGGTACATGCTAGCTTTAAGCTGGACCCCAGAAAATTCTGCTGGGATCTCAGACTTCTTTCCCTAGGCAAGTGAAGAGAATGTAACTGGGATCCCCAATGTATCAGGGTCCTAGGTCACCAGAAGTGCCCTGGAGCTGTAAGTCTTACTATAGAGAGCTTTCTACACTACTACCATACAGGATCAAGGGTAAGATGATGGCATGCCTGCCTCCCCACATCGAGCACAGTTTCACCCATACGGATGATGCTAACATCATTCTCATCAGATGCCTTACAATTTAAATCCGAGTACTTTGTCTTTAATCAGAAAATGTAGTGCATTGTAATTAAGTGCTACAGTTTTGTGAAAGGTTGCATTTTGCTTTGAGACACTCTGCGAAAATTTGTTAATGTACTAGGGGAAAATAGTTATGATCCTACCTTTCAATAAACATCAGAATTAATCCCAGATATGCTAGCATTAATTAGCAAAATGAATGTTTAAAATAGCGCCTTTGCCCCAAGCCTTCCCCCATATCAGGCTTGGAATCTATTTCTGGTTTTTGCTCTGCTCCCTTGGTCTATGATCTCCACTAGAGGCTGCCTCAAGTAGTCTTGCTTATGGCAAAGTGATCATAATTTTTGAAATAATGGAAGGATAGACACTCCAAAATTGTTTCTTCTCAAAGTAGTATCAGCTATACAGATGACTTCTCTAGTTTGCTTTCTGTTGCTACAATGAGGCAGTCAGACCAAAATGTAGCTAATGAAACCTTCATGAAAATGAGCTCAGGAAGGAAAGTGTTTTGTTTTAGCTTAGGGTTCCAGGCCCCAGTCCATCATTCAGGGAAGTCAGAGCCGGAACTCAGGGTAAGAACCTTAAGACAGGACTGTTTGCTGTTCCACTGAACATTAACCGTAGCAGGAATAACAGAGGATGCTGCTGCTAAATGGCTAGATCACTGGCTTGCTCACTGACTTGATCACCAGCTCAAGATTAGCTAGTTTCCTTGTCTGGGGCCAGGACTGCCTATGGAATGGTGCTGCCCACAGTGGACTGGGCACTGTTATATCAATTGATAATCAAGTCACCCCCCACCCCAGGCCAATCTCATCTAGCCAAACCTCGAATTGTGACTTTTCTTCTCAAATGACTCTGGGCATGTTAAGTTGATGATCAAGGCTAACCAGGAAAAGGCCTTAACTCTGTATGAGTTTTTGTTCCAACCTGTCAATTTCACTTAACAAAGCTGAGATTCTGATTGAGATTGCTTTCAATATATAATCAATTGGGGAGATTTGTTGGCTCAACAATATCCACTAACTTTTTTGGTTGCTTAATCATGGCTGATTTTACTATAATTCAGTTTCATCAGAGGAGCACCATGTGATTTGAATCTGTTGAGATTTGAGTCATTTTCAGCTGCTGAGTTGGGAAGTACATTGAGAGCGAGTTCTGTGTGGTTAAGTTTGACTGTTTACTTCATTATATTAGTAAATGTCCTAGAAGACTGGACATGTTGATCAGTTGTAGAGTGCTTGCCCACTAGACACAAAAGACTGAATTTCATCCTTAGCACCCCAGAAAACTGATGTGATGGTTGTAACACACTTAGGATGTGAGGACAGGATGGTTAAAGTTCTTCTCATATATTTAGTAAGCTCAAGGTAACCTCAGATACATGCCACCATGGTTAAAAGTCAATCAATCAGTTAATCAAACAATCAAACAATCAGTATTATTAAGAGAGCACATGCATTTCCAGAGACCATTGGATGCCACCAATGCTAATTTACTGAGTGTATTCATCCTTTGATGGATGTTATGAATGCATATTGAGAGGTGGGGGACATGTTTCTTTATAGGAAGTAGACCAGTGATAGGCATATTCTTGAAGCTCTGTCTTGTCCTTCCTTTCCTGTATCACTTTCTGCATTTCTTCCCTCTGCTTCTTGGCCGCCATGATGTGAATCTCTCTCCTCTATTAGACACTCTCCACTGTGAACTAGACTCTTCAATTACGAGCGAAATAAATCTTTCTCCCCTTAGGTTGTTTCTGTCAAGAATGCTGTCATAGTGACACCAGAACAACGAACATCCGTTGCAGTTATTGGTGTGAGTTCTAGCAATGCCACTTAGGTCATAGTGGCTGATCCTGGCGTGAAGTCCAGAATGTCTTCATCTCCACTGAGTGTTTGTCCTTTGCCTTGTGTGTTTAGTAAGTGATGAAACAGGGGCCTTCTTCTTCCCAGCCATCATGAGGGTGTTACTTCACTGTCTTGCATCCTGTCAGATCTTGGCTGATTTTCACACACATTGCATGAAGCTCTATGTGTGCCCATCTTGATTTGGGGTTTTAGTTCTCCAAGTGTTCCTGGATTTTCCGTGTGAAATGGGTCTCTTCGCTTTGGGGATGGCCCACCCACTCTCTGGAGCACACAGGGTGAGCACAGCCTTGTTCTGTGCTGGCATGCAGCTTCAGCTTCTACCTCCTTGATTTCATCCTATCTGTGTTGCCCATGTGATGAAATGCTCCTCTCATAGGCAGCTAGTGGCAGTATCTTTGGTTTTGATCTCGTCTGGCAAGTGTTGATTTATATTAGTGCATTTGCTCCATTTATATTTGCTGTAGTTATGGATGTATTATATTTAGTTCTGCTATCTCTCTATTTTCTCTTTGGTTTCACTATAGATATTTCTCAAATCCCATTCTATGCTTTCATTGTCTTTCCAGTATTCCTGTTTCTTCTCTTCTTTTCTGAAGAGATTTCAGTAAGCATCCTTGGGTTATCACACCCACATTGAATGAACAACCTGCCTTTCACAGTCCTTGCCTGTCAGTTACGCTTAATTGTCGATTTGACAGCATTTGGAATTACCTTAGAGGCACACACATCTGGTCATGTCTATAAAGCAGTTTCCAGAGAGTTTTAACCTGAATGTGGGTGCCTTCACTCCCTGGGTTCAGGTCCTGGATGGCATAAAAAGGAAATTAAGGAGAAAATGAGCTGTGTACCAACATCCATCTCTCAGGTCCCTGACTGTGGATGCAGTGTGTTCAGTCATTATTGCTGTTGTTGCTACTAGATCATAAAGAAGGACTGTATCTACCCAAACTGAAAGCCAAAACCTCCTTCCTTCCTCAGTTACTTCAGTCAGGTCTATGGTTGAAGCAATGAGAGAAGTAGCCAGCTCACTAGGTGGCCCTGAGACTGCCTGGCTCACTCTGTATTCCTTTGTCCACATCCATGCTTGCTTCACATCATGTCACATTCACTTTAAGGATTTATAAAATGATAGAAAGATATTGTATTTTCACCACATACATGTTGAATATGGAAATCGTGCTGGCACTCTGTGTCACAAGGACACCTTGAGTCACAGTGTTTTCTCTTCCTGTCCAGTGTGATATCTGCCCTATAATGTTGGTTAATTTCACACTTATTAGCATAGGTCAAGAACTCAGTGTTCAAGGGTCTTCAGAGAGCTGTCTGCTTCACAGCTGACCTGGAGTTTATGGTTCCATTGATGGGGAAGTCCAGCCCAAGCTTTGCCATATCCCAGAAGCCCTGTCATATCACCCATTACTTCTATAGTATGAATAGCCTTTAGATAGCTGTATGCATAACACACAAATTTTAATTTCTATGTGCTTTTACATTTCTGCTTTTGAGAGGCATATGATCCAACTTGGATGATCTACTTCTATCTTAGAGAAAGATGTTATTTTTATTTTATGTGTGTAAGTGTTTTTCCTGTGTGCCTGTAAGTATATTGTGTGCACATGCATTGACTGAGGAAGCCAGAAGAGGCATCAATACCCTGAAACTAGAGTTCTGGATAGTTTAGATCTGCTACATGAGTGCTGAGAACTGAAGCCAGGTCCTTTCCAAGAGCAGAAAGTGATCTATCTTCACCTCTGACACATCTATCCAGCACCCTTCCCAGTGACACTTGTAATAGGTTTATTGAAATTCAAATCACAGTCGTATAGTTATCCATTGACTATGTACAGCCCAGTAGAGTTTAATCTTCACAACCCTGTAAATTAATTTCCCACATTCTAACCTAAAATCATTTTCCAAACAGTAATAAAGAAATCCTAAACCCGTTAACAGTCACCAATTTAGCTCTTAACATCCAGCCCCTGGCCACCACTCACCCATTTTTCTAATCCTGTAGGCTTTGTAGAGGGGCATTCCACACAAAGTAAAGCTTTGCTTTACTCACTCACCTCTGCAGCCCTAGGTCTGGAGAGCCAGAACCTCAGTGTGTGCTGAGTGTGTGCTCTCCTACTAATCACCATCCCCAGCCTGAGGGCCAAGCCTTTTCAATCTAGCTCCTGTTATCAGGTATCACTGCTCCAAGAGACAACCCTCCTGATGACAAGGGTTGAAAGAACGCCATGCAGATTTTATTTTGTGGGTGTACCACAGTACGTCCAGCACCATGCCAGCAAACCATTGAAACCAGCCCCCCCCCCCAGTACTGTCATGTGTCCCAGATGTCTAATCCATGAAGCTTGCAAACTGGGCTCACAATTTGATTGGAAAGAAATGAGTCCTTTCCAATGTGAAGGAATTGTGCAAAAGAAGAACAAAGGTGGAGCCTGAGAAGAGCTGTACAGTTTCAGTTCAGTTGTTTGTGATTTTTCTACACAGTTCCTTTTCCCCCTGTTTTAAATGGAAGTGAATTTTGAGGACTTAACTATGAAAAGAGAAGATTAAAGGTACATTAAGAAATAGCTTATTTACTTGTGTTAATTTAAAAATTCTGTTCATGGTTAAACAGCCCCCCTGAAGGATGAGCACAGCAGACAGAGTTCCTGAACTGGACGTGGTCAATTTGTTCTGCAGAATATTACTGGTGTGCTTCCATAGAGAAAATCAAGGCTGATAGTGTGCTGATGTGCTGGGAGTCTGGGTGCTGTGCCCTCCATCAAATCAGGTGTCACTAGGCAGAGACCATTTGATGCTCACCAACACTGTCTACAAAAGGAAATGACATCAATTAGTAGAGCTGCCGATATTTTTCTCCATTCAGAAGGAAGAGAGTTGCATTAATCATAAGTAAAAAAATCTCACGATTCTCAAAGAAGCTCCCTGGACACATCACCTATCTCTCCTATGAAGAGGAACAGGGCAGAAAAGAATGAGACATGTCCTATGTGTATGTGACAGGAGGTCGACCAGCTGTGGCCAACCACAGAGACCCTGTGCAGAGCTCTGGGCCCCCCTGTGGGCCAAAAGGAAGTGGTAGACCAGATGGACAGGCTAAGAAGTACTGAGTTGTCCTGGCTCCTGCTAGTAGGGTGAATCTTCTAGATCTTTGATCTTCTGGGGAGGAAAGGACCCCAGTCACCAGGGCCCTGCATCCTGCATCCTGCATCCTGCATCCTGCATCCTTTCCCACATCTTGACATCAGTTCCTACCCCATCAACATAGCAGGTAGATGGGCTTGCTTCTCTGTTCTTTCTCCCTGTACTTCCTTCCCTCCCTCCTTCCCTCTATTTCTCTTTCCCACCTCTCAGCCTTCCTCCTTTCCTCTCTCTCTCTTTTTTTCTCTCTTTGAAAATTAGCTCTGTTGTGATCATTGTCTGTTTGCTGGTGAAAAATTATTTGAAATTAACTTATAAATGTATCCGAGTGAATACATATAGTTTTAATTTTGTCCCAAGAAGCATCTTCTTCCCATTTTAATTTATTTTTGTGTGTCATGTGGCATGGGGTTTAGCTTTGTTTCCTTTTGTCTGAGCACTAAACCACTGTCTTCACAGTAGATTAAAGGAGCTCCCTGACTTTATATTAAATTCCCCAGTATATTGAGTTCTGGTTTTGAGCCTCTTCTAGTCAACTCATCTCTCTGTGAGTCTATTTTTAAACCATTTCAGATTTTAATAATGGCAATGGTTTTGTGGAAAGTGTCTGGAATATTGAGTGCTTTCTCATTTTTGTAATAAATAATTTTAGCAATTTTTGGACATTTGTCGTAACATATATCTTCATGACTATTCTTTCACAATTTTTTTTGGTAAAAGTTTACAGAGAAAAATCCATTTATTTCATTTTTCCTTTCAACACTTATTCAGCAATGTAGTTTTCTCTGGATTTCAGGCACTGCCAAGAAAAATCGAGATGAGGATGGAATATAAGGATAAGGAGTATAGGGATAAAGGAGTATAATCAGGATAAGTCCTGATTATAGGGACTTATCCTGTGGAAGAGGAACTAGTGGGTCAGAGGGTGAGATCTGAGGACCTTAAAAACTGATGCACCTGAGAGATGTGCAGAATAAAAATCATGGGTTTTCCATTCCTATGGGGTCCAATCTGTATGCCAGTCTAAAGGCACGTGGAATCAGAGCATTTCAGGTAGGGATGACAGATATCCACTGTCTACCCAACATCAACAGGATGTGGTTGGGTTCTTATTAGGTTGACTTGTTTGCTGAGGCAGCTGAAGAACAAATTGCTTGGAATTCCGATTGCCTGGAAACAACCTAAATATAGGATGCCAATTCTGCAGGCTGGGATTCTGACTCAAATATGTAGGGTCACTCTGCTTCTGGGACCTAAGGGGCAGCAACTGCTTCACCTTCTGGCCTTGGAGTGTCTATGAGAATCACCCCATTCTTCAGCATGTAGATGCACTGTTCTGGCCCTACCTTTGCATGGATTCTATCCTCCTTAGAGTTATTTTTGTTGTGATAAAAACACCATCACCAAAGCAACTTGGAAATGAAAAGTTTTTGTTTGCCTTATGCTTTCACAGTGCTGGCCATCACTGAAGGAAGTCGGGAAAGGACCTTGAGTTCCAGGGCAGGGGCCTGGAAACAGGAGCTGATACAGGGGAATGTAATGCTATTTACTGGATTTTTCTTCATGGTTTGCTGTAGAATGTGGGCAGAACTACCAGTCTAGAGTAATGCCATCCATAAAGGGCTACTCACCCCACATCAATCAATGCTCTACAAGTTTGTCTATAATCCAGTCTTATGAAGGCATTTTCTCAGTTGGGACTCCCTATCTGATGACTCAAGCTGGTGTCAAGTTGACATAAAACCAACCAGCACAGATACCTTTCCCACTTTCATGTCTGTCCTGTCACCCAATTTCACTTTTATATTTTTACTCTTTTTGAGACAGGATCTCATGCATTCCCACAATGGCCTTGGATGTACTATGTAGTTGAGGATGACTTTGAACTCCTGACTTTCTTGCCTTTGCCACCCAAGAGCTGGGATTATAGGCATGTCTTGCTATGCCTGGCTTATGTGATGCTATGGAAAGAACCCTGAAACTCATGCATCTAGGCAAGCTCTCTACCAACTGAATCATGTCATATCTCAGCTAAGCCAGTTTTAACTTTTTTTTAAAAGGTTGGGTGGGGGGGGTATTTTAAGATGGTATTTTAACTTGATTTCCTTTCTAAACAATTGTATTTCCAAATAAAGTTTCAATCTGTGAGTTGAGACTTTGACACAGTTCTGGTCGGGGAGAACCAAAATTGACCCTTTTATAGTAGTTAGGACCTGTGAACTCAGCTTTTTCAAGTCCAAAGCCTGCTGCAATAATCCAGAGTCAGGCAGTTTCTTTCCTAAAATCCTGAGGGTTGGCATAGGCCAAGACATGCTGGCCAGTGAGTCTGCAGAGTTTGCAATCCGAGGCTCCTGCTCTGCTCACCACAACTGTGCCCAGCACCACCTCAACCCACATCCACTTATTTATTAAAATCATCTTTCCTCCTACTTTCTTCGACTTTATCTTGTTCCTTTTCTAATTTTTCTGAGTAGGACATTCAGTTATTAATTTTATCATTTTTCCCTTGTCAAACGCAGTCACTCTGAGGGTATAAATTTTCTTCCAAGTACCACTTTAACCGCATCGCATGCGTTCTGATAAGTAGCGTTTTCATTACTTTTTCAGTTTCAAATATGTTCTCTTTGCCATCCGCATATCTCCGCTTGCCCACAAATCATTTAGAAATGAATTTTTATTGAATTGCAGTCAGAGAACATGATGTGTATGATATCGAATTTTTTTTTTAGTAGTCTTAAGACTTCATGGGGACTTGGAACATGGTCAAGGTTCAGGCCTGCTCGTCTCTTCCCTTGAGGAGGGGCTCTTTACCTAGTGGTAGAGCTGGTTTGTGATTCTACTTAGGGCACTCTGAGGAAGCTCCCTCCTGACAGATCTCCAGCCTTAGTCTATGTGGGGTTTGGCTGACTCCTGAAAAGTGTCTGAGGGCAAATTCTTTAGTTTTCAGGTCATAGGGCCTCTGTAAGGACAAGTCCATTCTTCATTGCCCTGGACAATGAACAAATAAACCAGCAACTATTGCTCTGTAACAGGAAACTTTGATTTTTAAAAAAGTGCTTCTTATTTTTATTCCTGCTCTGTGACATGAGAACTTCCACTCATCTTGGCTTGTCCATTTCTGAGTGACACATGAAAGACAATCCATCTCCATCTCCAACCCCCACCACACACACCCCACACCATCTCCTCCCTATTATGGATGTGAGTTTAGCTGATTTCAAATACCTGGGAGCCCTGATGTGATGTCTTAAATTGCCCAGTATTATGAAGTATGTGACAACTCAGTGTTGATGCCTGGTCCTGAGTCAGCCATCTGGTTGTTCTAAGCAGGCTCTCCTTCCTTCTGATGCTGCCCAGGTAGAGATGATTCCCCCTCCTCCACAAACTTTGAGATGTTCCATCCCAGAAATGTGTACATGCTTCCCAAAGAGTGGTTTGCACATGCCAGTAGAGATGAGCTTGCTTTATTCATTTATATTTAGGTGCATGTATGGTGTGTGTGTGTGTGTGTGTGTGTGTGTGTGTGTGTGTGTGTGTTGAGGTCAGAGGTCAACCTCAGCTGTTGTTTCTCAGGCATGTCTTTTTTGTGAAACAAGGTCTCTTATTGGTGTATAGCCTAGAGTTTGCCAATTTATATAGGATGGCTGACCAGTGACCCTTAGGGTCTCACCTATCTCTTCCTCCCCAGCACTGGGATCACAAATTTCAAGCTCAGCTTGTGTGTGAGTGTATGGGGTTTGGGGAAATGTGTGTGAGTACCTTCATACAGAAAGATCTATGTGGTAGCTTGAGATTGGAGATAGAGTATCTTCCTCAAGTTGATCTCCAAACTTGTCTACAAGGTTGGAGAACCCGCAGCACATCATTGCTTCTTCAGCCTCAAGCCATCGGGTCATACAACCTTCCCAAGAAACTTTGCTGAAGTCCTATGGAGTTGATGGTTATGTGCACTCTGGAGATCTACGGACAGCAAGGGGAAAGTGCATTTGCTTCAGTGTGCTCTAGGCATCCCAGAGCTGTGCTCCTCAGGAGGGGGCACGAGGAGAGTGATCTGTTTGCTTTTGGCCCAGGCAACCCTTACATTTGGTTTCCTAATTAGGTGAGAAAGGAAACTGTGCTGTGACTCTTTCTATTTGAACTCACAGGAGCCCTGGTGAGCCGGGAACTTTGATGTCTGGGATGAAATGCATTATAGAAAGTCAAACCTGAGGAGATGCTGTGATTCCTCAGCATGCTTGGTCTCCTACAGCCATGCACCTGGGGGGAATCACATTCTTCCTAGGTGTGACCCCTCAGCCCTGCCACTTCTGGGGTGCTGGGATGGTACTTGCTAGGTGAACTCTCTAGCCAGTGAGCTAACTCTCAGACATGGGGGTGGTGAAGAGGGCTATTCACACAGCCAGTTCCCTGTTCCTCAGTCTTTCCTGTGGTGACAGTGTCCCCTATGTTCTACTATTTGGCACTTACTGTTCTCTCACTCCCTCTGTCATATGCACGTGTGTGTGTGTGTGTGTGTGTGTGTACACACACATATATATACATATATGTGTGGTGGAGGTAGACATTTGGAGTCCCTTATTTATTGAGACATAATCTCTCAGCTCAATCCAGAATTCATAGACAGGTAGTTGCATGAGCCAGCTTACTCTGAAACTCCCATTTCTGCCTTCAAAGGCTAAAATTGTAGGCAGAACTGCCACACTCACCTGGCCTTAATGTGTGTCCTAGGAATTTGAACCCTGGTCCCTATGCTTTTGTGACAAGTGTGTGTGTACTGTATGTCCCCAGCCAATCTCTCTCTCTCTTGACATACCTTAATCAAAGGACAGGGGTAGTAGTAATATGTTCTCCCACAACCACCATTTAAGATTCCTGCACATGGAGAAATAGGTTCAGATGCTGCCCTTTGTATACCATCCTCTTCTACTTGGACAGGATGAATCCATGCACCGTCTCAGCCATGTGCTCACATCTGCAATCAGCCTGGCCCCACCAGTCTGCAACCTTTGCCTTATTAGGTTTGACCCTAGGAAGGAAGGGTCAGGAAGGAAGTGGATCAAACCATACCCGTGTCAACTGGTGACAGATCATCTATTCAAGCTCTACTAGCCATGTGTTTAGGGGCTATGCTGAAATCTGAAAGAAATCACCCACTTGGTGGGCCAGAGCTGACACGGCAGAGCCCTGCTTCCACATCTGGATCTTTGGACAGTTTTGTCTCTGTTTGAGAAGGCCACTTATCTAAGTTTGGGGTTCTCTCACAGGGAGGGAAGAGGCTTTAAGGAGTGGAGGAAACCTGAAGCAGGGATGGCATCCAGGGCATACTGGCTTTGCAGGTGATTTGCACTATCCATGTTCCCTACCCAGATATGTTCACCTGCAGGAAGAGTGAGAGAATTCTGGAGAGACTGGCCAGAGCAGCCACCATGCCTGGTAATGCTTGGAGCCCAGAGCTTAGGTTAGGAGCTGTGGCAGAGAAATGCTGCAAGACTACGAGCATCTTAGGAAAACTTGCAAGACCTACTGTAGATTACAGAACCCCCACACATATAAGGACTGCAAACCCACTCATCAGAGACAGAAGCACATCATATAAGCCATGACCCAAAGGTTCTTAGTGGCAACCTTCACAAGCACATAGAAAAATCTAGAAACAACAAACTCTTGTGGGCAATGGGATGTATAACTATGGTGCTGCCGTGAGCAGGCAGTGGTTTGCAGTGACACATGATGAGTAGTCACACAGATGATTCCTACACACAGCTCAACAGCTCCAAGTAAAGACAGGCTAAGACAATACAGCCTGGTGAAGACACCTGTACAAAGCCCCAACTAGAAAATGCAGAGTCAGAGTCGGGGACACTGTGTGAAGAAGGCCACCAGGTGTCCATAGGAGCATCCCAAATGATATGAGTATTATTGCCCACAGGTGATATCCATGTGTGAGCAGTGGGGCAGTGTGTGTGTAGAGGGTGTGTGTGGGGGGGGGTGGACTTGTGCTAACAGGCATCTGTGTAGATGCAACACACCAATCTAAAGTCACAACAAGATGAGTAGCATGTGGAGCTGGAGGGCAGGTACAGCGTCCAATGTAGGCAGTTTCCTGGGCTGCGTGTCTAGACTGATATCTGGGATTATACTAAAGCCTTGATGACCCACATGTGTGGAAAAGCCTAGTGAGGCTGGCCAGCTATGGCCATTATATTTGGAAATGGCAATAAGCCAGTGGCCTGGGAGTTCCCTCAAGGTTTCACAGAAGTCCAAGAGGCTCCATAGTCTGGTATAATAAATAGACCCCTCCCCTTCAGAATAAGACAGAGCCCCATGACTTTGGGAGACAGAGACTCTTCACTTTTGGAAGGCAGGGCCCCATGACCTTGGGAGGTAGGACTGATACCCAGGGTCACACCTCTACTGACTCCTGGCTTCCTCCTGGTACCAAAAGGAGGTCAGGGAAGAACCAAAAACAACTAGATGTTCCAATCATATGTCTTTTTATTTTATTTTTTATTTTTTTATTTTTTTGCAGACGCTTAATTTGCAAAGTGGCTGAACTTGGACCTGGGAGGAAGCTATCATTTGGGACTGAGTTATAGGGCGCAGCTGTGCATGGGGACAGTGTTACTGTCTTTCAATAAGTCACAGTGCTGGAGAGGGGGCCCTGCCAGTGACTGTGTGGAGGAGTCGGAAGTGAACGGGCACTTTTGGGAACACAGAGATTAATCATGACTCACATATCATAAAGGGCCAGGGAGGCCAGGCTCACAAATCAACCACAAAGACCAAACTGGGTGCTCAACTTTTAATTTAATCTCGTATTTATCTGGCTTTATAGCAGAACATGGTACTTTCTCATGGATATGGCTATTTCTGCCACTACATGGCAGCCTCGGGGATAATATGTTGGGGGATTGGAGTCAGGGTTTAGGGAGGCCCAGTGATGGAGTGTGGGCTGACGCTTGCCTGGCTCAGGTCTGCCCAGACTTCACCAGAAATCTAGAGAGGTCTGGGTTACTCCGCAGAAATGTATATCCTCCACAGTCAGCTGCAGATGGGTCAGCTGGGAACAGTGGTGATGTATACATCCTATCTGTGTTTTACCATATGGATTGCTGTCCTTGCATTTAATTTGATCTCTTGCTTTTAAAAGGGAAAGGCGTGGACAGGGTTTGTTGTATTTGTTTCTAGTGACAAAGCAGTCAATGATAATGATAAAATATTGCAAGAAGAGCATTGGGTTCAGAACTCTTCTACATCAGAACACAATGATGGCAGGGTCGAGTGGGGATCACATACAAGGGATGTGGTCCCGTGGACATGCAGGAGCATTGTGATAGATGCAAGTATCCTCTCCTGCTGCAATGCCAAGGTGTGTTGTGCACCTTGCAATGTAATGTCCATCTGTGTTTTAGACATAGGTTGCTCGTTGATTCAGATGGGGATGGACCACACTCTGCTGTGTGTCTTATGCACACTCTCTCCTTCCATGGCCAGAGTCATCATCCCAGACTTTATCTCCAGGAGCACTCCAGAAGGCCAGAGCTCTGATCTCTGGATATGATGGCCCGGCCTGCACTGGAACACCTCTCTGCAAAATAAGGACCTGACATAAGTGCCAGTTTCTTCTCTTGTCCTTCACTTGGGCTTTCTTTCTTTACTCATGCTATCGCTGACCTGTGGAATTCCTCATAATCCTTTGTTTTGTTTTCCCCCTCACAATCTTTTCTTATCTGTCCAAACCTACCTGAAACTTTCCCTGGCCCCAGTGGTCAGAGGTGCCTGTCTTTTCTCTCTCACTGGGTACAAGTGTTTACAGGTCACTCTTGGGTGGCAGCAGAGCTTCTAGCAAGCTGGAATGTGCTTTTCTAAGCAGCTCCTTCTAGCCTGCCCAGCTCTGTCTACAGCAGATGAGAACAGGAGTGTGGCTGAGTTCTGATTTCCTTTTGTAGCCCAAGACTTTCATTTCTTCAAAAGACTCTATGACTTCATGTGTTCCTCAGTGAGCCCACTATACTTTGTGCATGAAAGAGGGATGGGACAAGTGGTACAGCATGCTTACAAAGACAGCAAGGAACTTGGACCTGGGGTCAACAGAAATTGTAAAATAAAGGGTTGAGGGAAGGAAGTCATTCCTGGGAAGTCTGGGGATGCGAGGGAGGGTATGGGTTTCTAACCTAAAGTGAACCGAACTGAGCTTACATACCCATGAAAGGAAAGGCTCATTAAGAGAAAGGGAATGAGCAACAGACTCTGAAGTCGTGAGTGGAGTGAGAGGAACCAAGCGCATGAGGCAGCTAAGAAGGAAAGCACCAATTATGGAATCATTAACCATAGAGTTGAAGGAAAAAAATACTGATTAACAAATTGGAACAACTAGCACATGCAACTCTGATGACCATGCCACCCTCTGTGGCAGAGGGGACAGTTTGAGAAGGACTCAAGTTCCAAGTGTGCAGGGAATCATGAGGATTTCATCTCAAGTGGACACTTAAAACCGACTCCAGATATCCAGTGCCAGGATGAAGGGTGATCCTGTTGGATGGTGACTAGTTTGTAAAAATCTGACTCAGTCTAGATTCTGGGTAGAGATTGGGATTGTACTAAGCCATCATTTCTTCTCTGTCTGGTATATATTGTTCATCATTGGTATATCCATCTATTATCTATCTATCTCTGTCACCTACACACACACACACACACACACACACACACACACACACATTATGTATATATATATATATACAGATGGGTCAGCTGGGAACATACATATTGTGTGTGTGTGTGTGTGTAAACGTATATATCTTCATCTGTCTGTCTATCATTTATCTATCAATATATCACCTATCTATCACATATCAATTTATGATCTATCAATCTAACTACCTACCTATCCACCTACCTATCTACCATCTCTCATCTTTATCAGCTGTCAACTTGTCATCTATCTGCCATCTTTCTTTTATTATCAACCTTATTCTGCCATCTATCTATAACCCACATCTACCCATCTATTTATCTGTCTTTTTGTCTTTACAAATGTTCACCTACCCTTTTAGATCTCATCTGACTTCCACTGGCCTCACATTTTAAGGGAACAGTGACCTAGTTATATGTGACACTGACAGGCCTGCTATAAGACAACCAGTGACTCACAGTTGGCACAGGGGACAAGTAAAGAGTTCACAACTCTTAGAACACAGAAATCGTGACAGAGAAGGCCTTGAGAAGGTTACTCTGGGTGTATATACTTATATACTCAGAGGTAGCAGAAATCAGACAAACTGCATTCAGACCTAACTAAATTTTTATGAAAGAGCTCCACAGGGCTTTACTTGGAGAATCAAAGCAGAGAGGAGGCCAAGGGAACTTTCCTGGATTGGACCGTGACACCGGACCCCAGCTCACCACTCACCAACTGTAACTCCTCAGCCCAGCAGGCGAATCTACCCAGGCGCACTTTCTAAGTCCCTAAGCAGACTCATCAACAACATAGACTCTTCATGCTTGTGGAGATAGAAGAGAGAGGTTCCCAGGATACCCCAGTTAGTGCCAGGGAGGAGCAGGCAGTGGGCATGTTAATGAGCTGAAGGAAGGGAGGCGTCATGGGTGAAAGGAAGGTACCTCTAATAAAGCTTTCTTCCAGAGAGTCACTAGTTTAAGCTGTATACATATTTAGTGTTAAATGGTTCTGAAATGCATGGAAATGTTGGGTTATTGAGGGTTTTATGACAATTCCGTCGAGACGTAATTGGTATCCTATAAAATCACTCACTTAAAACCTACAACCCGGAGGTTTTAGTGGAGTCACAAAACACTGGCGCCATCAGGGCAACCCAATTCCGGATTATTCTCTTCACTTTGAAATAAATCCTTTTCCCACCATTTCTCCAGTTCCTCTAACTCCCAGCCCTGGTCACAATTCTACTTTCTGTGTATATGTCTCTCTAAACTCTGAGACTTTCCAGTGAATGGAATAAGACCACAGGTCATCCTTTGTGACTGACCTCTACAAGCAGAACCTTCTGGTTCTCACAAGTAGCTTCTCTCAGTCCAGTTCCTTCCAGTGGTGCAATAGGATTTCATGTCCTGGATAAACCACATTCCATTTATCTATATATCAGATAACCTTCTCATAGTGCTCATGTTTGGCTTCTGTGATTGACTCTGTCTATATGCTTTGGATGGGTGTGTATCTGTGGTCCTCTTGGCTTGGGAGATGCTGGACATTTGGTTTAATCCTCTGAGGAACAGTCAATGTGTCTTCCAAAGAGTGCTATTGACTTCTGTTTATTCTTCCCTATAGTGTGTAAAGCATCTAATTTCTCCACATTCACAAAAATTCTCCTTTCTGTCCTTCTGAGAGCAGCTATCTTGGTAGGGTTAGTCACTGAGATGGCTGGCTTGCATTTCTCTGAAGTTTAACTATGTCGTCTAATGTTTATTGTATCTGATAACTTTTTTGGAGAAGGTTTGTCAAACCTATGATAACAACTGTTTTTTGGAGGTCTGTCAAACCCACTGATCATTTTCAAATAGTTACTTTTAAAAACTGTCAGCATCCTACTTCTTCATGTCTTCATGTAATTCCAGCCTGTCCTCCGGCAGCTTGTACATCTCCTTCTCCAGTGGGCCTTTCTCTTCCTTAATGTTGCCCTCTGAAGCACAAAAGAGTAACATTTTTATTTCGATCGGGCTCAGTTTCTTTTTCTTTCCTTGCTTGCTCTTTGGAGTCCTGCTTAGAGAGCCACTGCCAAAGTGCAGACCACCGAGGCTCATTCCTGTAGCTTCCTCAAGGAATTCTATAGGTATCAGTCTTTCATTTCAATCTAAGACCCACAGGGTTATTCCTTATGGAGCCACGTCAGACTTCAGCTTCTTCCCTTTGCATAGATAGTACTAGAACAACTTTAGGAAAGCAGCCCCTTGGTATTCTTGCTGAAAATACTCAACTGTGTGTGCACTTTCTGTAGATATTTGTGACGAGCAGTAACTAAGTCTCTCTACAAAGTGGAATGCGTTGATGACTGTGATGACTTCTCCTGACTATTAACTCGACCAGATGTAGACTCACCCTGGAAACAAGGCTCTGGACATGTCTGTGTAAAATTTTGTAGATTGAGCCAACTGAGGTGGGGGACTCGCTGCAACTCTGGGCAGCGCCATTCATAGGCTGGAGCCTTAGACTGCATATAAGGGAGAATGTGAACTGAATGTTCTCATTCTTCTCTTGATGGTCTGTGGCTATGAATGCAACATGGCCAGCAGCCTCAAGCACCTCGTCATGATGGACTGTACTCTTAAACTGTGAGCTCAAAACAATCCTTCCACCTGGAAGTTGCTTTTGGCAGGTACTGTGTTATTGGTGGTTTGTTTTTCCCCAACAATAAGTTGAGTAAAACTCCAGCTGTCCATTTCTCCTCAGCTTCTGTTTGTGTTTGGTTTACACTGGTGGCTGGGTCTCCTGTTTGGGATCCCAGCATCCCACTACGTGTGTTGTCATGTAAATCCAGCCTTTGATAGCTTCACTCTTCATGTCAAGTTCTTTGGCTCCGGTGGATCCATTTCCTATTTATTTGGGTTTTTCTTTGTTATATTCTCTTGTCTTTCTGTGGCAGAAAATGTGGTTTTCAAGAAGGGCTTAGGGTGCCATTATCCCCGTATCTCCTTATAAAGGAAAATTCTCCTTCCTTTACAGATATTGCCCTAGGATGTTTGGGTGACTTTTCTCTCAACTGTGGCTATGGAAAAATATGAGACCAACCTCAGTTCCCCTCCCCCTACCTCCTTTGAAAACGCTCCTGGAACTTTCCTGGCTGCTGTATCTCCATGGAAGAAGGCATTTTCCCAGTGGGCTGGGATGCAGTTTTGATTTTCAGATTCAAATAATCCCTCACCCCAGGAAAGCCTCCTTCTATGCAGTTGAGCATTGTCTTGTTTGTTTCTTTGAAAACCTCAGTTAAGCTTTCTAGCTCCTTTGTCTTTAACCCCCATGATGGAACTCTCCTTCCTTTCACTGCCCTGGGCCCTCCCCATCCTTGAATTTTGCTGTTTCTAATGAAGCTTTTATTTCTGAAAGGCTGTATTTGTTTTCCATTGTTTTCTCTTGTTGTCTCACAAGGTGTCTTTGGGAGTTTTGTTTCACCGCTTGCATTTTTTAAAGGAGAAATGGGTCACCCTTGATGTCTTTGCTACATACCACTGTTTTCATTGTATTGGAGAATCTCCTTTATTCCTCTGAGGATGTTTTCCAGGGAGGCATGCCCTCCCTGTGTCTTTTACCTATCCCTTGCCTGTTTCCTTCCTCCACAGCGCACAGACTGTAATAGAAAAAGACATTTCCAGATGTCAGTGTCTCCTCTGGAAAGCACTAGAATGCTCTACAGTCCCAAGCTCTCCTTGCTAGATGCCACAGAGCCAGCCTTATATAGCACAGCCTGAGTCATAGAATCAGGTTACTGGGAAAGGTGAGGGGCCTTGGGCAGTAAGCAGAGGACACCCTTGCCTGCTGCAAGAACCCATTTTATCATCTGGTTTCCATGGCAACCACAGATTAAGTTCCATACACCTCATTTTTGTTTTTGCAAAATCATATTTTTCAAAGTTAGCTTTTAAAAACTGTTTCTACATTCCTCTCTTTTAAAATTAGCACATTAAGTAACAGATTTCTTGTGTGTGTGTGTGTGTGTGTGTGTGTGTGTGTACATGTACATGTGTGACTGCAGGTGCACATCCAGGTGTAGATGTAAGTGGAGCACAGAGCCGGTGTCTGCCTTCATCAATCCACACCTTGTTTTGTGAGACTGAGTCTCTAGCTTTTACCTAGGGGCCACAGTTCTGCTGGGCTGCCTAGACATCCAGCTCCAGGGACTGACCTGTACCTGTTTCTCTGACTCTGGGATCTCAAGCATGTGCTACCATACCAAAGCTTTCACATGCATGGGTTCTAGGAACCAAACTCAGGTCCCCACACTTTCATGCAAACACTCACTGGACTAAGCCATCTTCCCTGTACTCTAGCATTTGACACATACACACTCTTTTTTTTTTTTGAATTAGATATTTGCTTTATTTACATTTCAAATGTTATCCCCTTTCCTCAATGCCCCTCCAAAAACCCCCATCCCATCCTCCCTCCTCCTGCTTACCAACCTCCCCTCCCACTTTCCTGACCTGGCATTCCCCTACACTGGGGCATCGAGCCTTCACAGGACCACTGGCCTCTCCTTTCATCAATGTCTGAAAAGGTCATTCTCTGTTACATATGTAGCTGGTGCCATGGGTCCCTCCGTGTGTACTCTTTGGTTGGTGGTTTAGTCCCTGGGAGCTCTGGGGGTACTGATTGGTACATATTTTTGTTCCTCCTATGGGGCTGCAAACCTCTTCAGCTCCTTGGGTCCTTCCTCTAGCTCCTCCATTGGGGACCCTATGCTCAGCCCATTGGTTGGTTGTGAGCCATGGATATTTTGGTACACCTTCTAAGAAGGACCAAAGAATCCACACTTTGGTCTTCCTTTTTCTTGAGCTTCATGTGGTCTGTGAATTGTATCTTGGGTATTCCAAGCTTTTGGGCTAATATCCACTTACTATGCATACCATGTGTGTTCTTTTGTGATTGGGTTACCTCATTCAGGATGATATTTCTGAGATATAGCTGGGTCTACTCTTCACAGCTCAGTCTACCCAGTTAACCCATGTCCTCAGTGGACTACTGTTCTGGCATTCTTCTTGTCTTGAAGCATTTGTTAATGGAAATCTTTATCAACTCTAACTTTACTTAATTAACCCTTCTTCTATGATGACTTTTTTTTCTGCAGAACTTAGTTGTTTATAGAAACAGAAGTCTCATTCTGGCTTTTTTTTTTTCTGCCCCAGAGAATACTCTGGAAACACAGAATAGACACACAGGTCTTGAATGTCATGCTTCGAGCAAGTGAAAAGCTAATTTTAAAATTAAAGGAATGTATCCAGGGTCTCAGAAGTCTCATACCCTGAATGCATGGAAACTCATCTCCATACCTGTGTATGTGAGTGGCTGCTGCGAAGGGTGGATGGAAATCAGTCCCTTTCCAGGTAGAGTCTGGTCCCTGATGTGGGGCCTTGAGAAAGATCCCAGGAGTGAAAGTCATAGGAAAGTAGAACAGTGAGAAAATCCCCAGGGTGGAGTCCAAGAGACATAGCTGTTGCCTCATCTTCTAGGTGAGGTCTACATGAAGCGAGCAAAGGTCAGGGTCTCAGGAATATGCTCATGGCTGCATATGTAAACTCTGGCTGGCTGGCTGGAGTACAGGCCAAGGTGATCTGGCTCCTATAAATCCCCAAGGCATAAGGTAGCATGTCATTATTTCTTTTGGGGAAAAAAGGGAAAGGAATGAAGAGTCCATTCTGGTGTCAGGACAGGACAGTAGGATGACTATCAGCTGCTGAGCTGGAGGACAGCTACTAGCTATGAGTAACTTTCATGAAGGGGAAGGGGCAACTAACTGACCTTCACTCATGAATGTCAGCAGGGAAAGAAGGCAACTGGGGCTAGGGTCACCATCTCCACCCACCCAACTAGTCTATCAATGAGTGTCTGTTTCTCTGAATGGAAAGTCTGCTACTTTTTTGAAAGTGGTATCTCCTATTGAAATTATCTGGAAATACTAATTTGACAGAGATACATGAAATTGGAAAGATGATGGTATCTATTCATGTGGTAAGGATTCAGTCTAGAACAATGTGGATGTTAAGCTAATTCAAGGTAAGGTATGGCAGTTGTGCTGTGCCCAATTATGCCACAGCTGGTAAGAATGTAATGAGCAGGAACCTGGGACCTGGGGACACTGCAGTGATCAGTGTGGGCTCGATACATACAAGAATGAAAGGACTCACACACATTATCCAATACCTCCCTCCTGTTTAGTATGTGCTGACAAATTAGAATTTCTGGTTACCACCTTTGTAAACATCACCCTCTCACACCTAGAAATATCAGTTCCAGAACTACACTGCACTTGTCATGTGTGAAAACTTGTCTGCTGGATGCCTGGGTCACAGATGACCTGGTAGGAGCCATCGGGATTTGACAAGGCTTGTCCTAGAACCCATGCAGTACAAGCCAACCTGAGAATACACCAATTTCACTTTCTGGGCTCAAGATACTACACTCTCTGCAAGAGTTGCTGGTACTACAGAGAGAAGTCTCAAACCCACAGGAAGTTTGCAGGGGACAGAGCCACTGTGAGTAATCTGCCCCAGAGTTCTGCTTTCAGACCTTGCATCTGTCTTCATGTTTACGTGCTGGGTGTCATCCCTTGTCCCAGAGTCACCCATTTCCAGAGACATGGAATTCCCCAAGTGGTTGGTGGGACAAACCCAGCGAAGGGGTATCTGAGTGTCTGATAATGTTCTCTTAGAGTCAGAATTCTTGTGAATTGACTTAGTGTAAAAGGAAATAACAAGAGATTGTTTTAGACCAGTGGTTCTCATGTTTCCTAATGCTGCAACCCCTTAATACAGTTCCTCACCTTGTGGTGATCCCCAGCCATAAATTTGTTTTTGTTGCTACCTTCTAACTGTAATTTTGCTACTGTCATGAGTCCTGTAAATATCTGATATACAGGATATATAGGATATCTGATCTGTGACCCCTGTGAAAGGATCCTTTCAACCCCAAATGGGTCATGACATACAAGTTGAGAATCATTGTTCTAGACAATGTCATCATCCAACTGTCTTGACCTATCAGCTCCGAATAATAACATGGAGGGATTTTTTTATTATTTATGAATACTTAGCCTTATAGCTTAGGCCTTTTTTCAACTAGCTCATATAACTTAATGACTCTCTATACTAATATACTCTTGCCACATGGCCACATACCTCCCATTCAGCTCCCAGAGGTTTGACTTCCTCTGTATCTGGCTGGTTATTCTTCCTGCCTTGAATTATTTCCCAGAGTTCCTATTCTTGCCCAGTAGTCCTGCCTTTTCTTTCCTGCCTGGTTATAGTTCAAGGTTGTCTGCTCTTTATTAAATTCAAACAGAGACTGCCTTAGGCAGGTGAGAAAGGACAGAGACACACCTTCACACAGTACACAAAAAGATGACCCCAATACAATATTACTGCAGAAATCTTAGTCCACTCTATTGGTTCTTTCACATTAAAAAGAATTTAGAATTGGTCTCAGAAAGCAATTCAAGAGCAGTTTTATCAGAATTGAAGAGAAAAACAGGAAGTCAGGAAGCTGCAAATCTTAGATGTACCCCAAAAGATGAGGCTGGAGAGTCACATCTTTGAGAATGCAGGCTGGTTCAGTACTGTTCAGGAAGGTCCATTGTCTTGCAGAGAGGATAATTATTCCTCCCTTCTTCTCAGCACAACTTTGGGTGAATCAGTTGTCAGAAGGGATTCGGGTATTTTGGTCAGATGATTGACTGACCTGGTCAGGTGATTGGCTGACCTGGTCAGGTGATTGACTGACCTGGTCAGGTGATTGGCTGACCTGGTCAGGTGATTGACTGACCTGCTCAGGTGATCGACTGTCCTGGTCAGGTGATTGACTGGCCTAGTAAGGTGATTGACTGACCTGGTCAGGTGATTGACTGGCTTGCTCAGGTGATTGACTGACCTGGCAGGATCAGCTCTTAAAAGGAAACAGCAGCATGTAGTGGTCAAATCTTTGGAGCAGATAAAAAAAATGTCATGTTTTCACCCAGCATTGGAGGTAGACTCCTTAGCTTAGACCAGGAGGCAATCTTTCCCTCAAAGGGTCACAGCACAGTCCTATGCCCTTCCTCAGTTACCTCCAAGGCTATTTTAACAATTTAGTTTCAAATTCATGTATTTCTGGGATGGGAGAGTGAACATAAACTTCAGAGTTTAGCTCTGGGGGTAAAATGGTTTAGTTTGTGGATTTCTTAACACTATACACCAGTGGCTAAAAGAAACTAATATTTCTCAGTTCATCCCCGTATTTCTTTCAGTTGCTCAGAACCTTGGCAGACGTGGATGAAGCTTTGGATTCAGTGTGTGTGTGTGTGTGTGTGTGTGTGTGTGTGTGTGTGTGTGCACAAGTTCAAATACTATGTACATTATCACAGTGGAATGGCACAAAACAGAAACAAACTTGCTAGCTCCAGATCCAGGTACAATGGAGTGAATACACCTCTCCCTTCTTTGGGAGGCCAGTGTGTGAGAAGAATACATCAAGCAGCTATTTGGGAATCTAGAAATGAACACAGTAGGCAGACTGGAGTAGAGAGGTTGATGTAAGATCTACTGACAGACAATGGTAGCCATTGCTTGGTTTTCATCAGTCTGCACTCTATGCTACGTGGAATCAGGCTCCAGGAGAAGCTTGCCTGAGACAAATAAAAATGGCCCAAGAAAAACTCTTGACAGGCACAACGGTTGCCCACTGCTGTTCAGAGCATGGTAGACTTGCCTCATTTACCACTCAATCCTTTTTTGGGCCTCAAGTTCAAACCATTGAAATCTCCGAGAGGTAACTCAGTAGGTTCTGTGGGAGTCCACACAGACTTAAATTGTCACCATCTTTAATTGAGGGCAGCTGTAACCTTCCTTTCTCAGTGGAGGAGGGGCAGCTTCCTGACTATGGAAGATCACCGTGCTCTGGTCCCAGGTGTGTATTTCTCACACTTGTCTTCATGGATTTTCACAGAACTGCACGGCAGAGATGCAACAAGCCAGGAACAAAAGTGGAAATAGGACTAAGCTTGGGATGGTGACCTCAAAGAGCTGAAGAGCCCTGTGATTGATCACCCTGGGATTCACCCCAAAACTGTGATCTCTGGCCTTAGACAGTATACTAAGATTAAGAACTGATATACACAATGATCTGCAGAATGCTTCAATTATGGGGAGTCATCTCAAGAGCTAGGAATTTGACCCAAAGTCTTGTGCCTGCTTGGCAGGTGTTCTGCTGCTGAGCTCCAGTTCCAGCCTAGGAACTGATTCTAGAGCCACACTCAATGAGGAACTGTTTGGAACTGCAGGAGTAAGCTCAGATGGCCAACCCATTACAGTAACAAGCAACCCAATATTCTTTGAAGGGTTGAAGCAAGAGTCAGGCCGTCACAAAGAAATATGCAAGAACCTGATCTGATACACAAAGAACAAAGTTCACCAAGGATTGATAGCAATACAATATGAGAATGGTCATTTACATGAGAACAGCGACCAGTGACATGCAGGAAGCTCACATAGTAACAGGCAAGACAGTGAAGTGGCTGCTGTAAACATACCCCACCAAGCAAGGGCAAACAGTCTTGAAACAAGTGGGAAGATGAATGACCTGAGCAAGCAACTGTAAGACTTAAAAAAGAGCCACTGAAGAATTTTATGGCTTAAACTGTGGTCATCCAAATTTGACAGCTACCCCATAGGCTTAGAGGTAGAATAACCATGGCCTTGGAACTAGTAGTAGAAGCCACCCAATGTGAACAAAAGGACTGAAAATATTTCCTAAAGCTAAGAAGTATGTGAGCTCATGCATCTCAACAGCATGGCTGAAGTGTGAGAAAGAGCCCAAGCTTTCAGAGAAAGAGGACCAACATCAGCATCACCCAGAGCATCCCAGGGTCTTCCTTCAGACTTCTCACCAGTTCTGTATGCCTAGGTGCAGGAAGGCAACATCAAACTGCAGAAATAAGGAAAGAAAGAAAGAAAGAAAGAAAGAAAGAAAGAAAGAAAGAAAGAAAGAAAGAAAGAAAGAAAGAAAGAAAGAAAGAAAGAAAAGAATGAAAAAAGAAAAGAATGAAAAAAAGAAAAGAAAGAAAGAAAGAAAGAAAGAAAGAAAGAAAGAAAAGAAGAAAGAAAAGAAGAAAGAAAAGAACGAAAGAAGTAAGTTAGTTTCAGGACCTAAATTTAAATACAGTGAAGTAAAATACAATTATTCTATGATGATGGAAAGCTAGGACATCATTCTAGCAGATCTGGTCCAAAATAATACGTGGGGAGTTCCTTCAGACAGAAGAGAACTGAGAGAAGAAAGAGGAGTACACAGGTAAGTGATGCAGATGGAGTAAGTGGGTGTCCTATTGAGCAAAAAGAGGCTTGACAATGGGAAACAAAATGGCAGCACCACCCACTGGGCTCTCAGTGTAAGCATTGAGATAATGAGAAGATCACAATGCAAAGGGGACATACTAGAGGACCAGAGGGAGGGTTTTATTGCTGGTTTAGTAGCACACACATCAGACTTTACTATAAAATGGAGGACATAACTTGGGGATCCAAGGTCAACTCAACAGGAAGCTGTGGCACAGATAAAGATGTACCTGGCAGGAGTGAATGAGCTTCAGGAGAAGCTGAAGACTCAGACAGACTCACACCTTCAGCTGGAGGTGGCCACAGGTGGTCACACTCCTAGAATAGTTGGGAAACACAGTAAGCTAATGTTTGGGAGAACAGAAAAGCACAGCAGACAATGGAATGTTGTGAAACTCTGCAGAAGGCAGGGCACCAAGCAGTGTGGTGCGATGGTTCTCCAGGTGGTGAAGCAAAGCAAATTTAAACTAATCACCATGCCATACAATGTGTTTTGTCACCGTAACAGATCTAGTCTAGAAGAAAAAGGCCACAGAGCCACACAGAAGTCGTGGTCATAAGGACCAAGGGCAATCGGAAACACAGAGTGAGAATGGAAGCGAGGTGAAGTCTGTGGGGAGCTGCCACAGCCATGCTCAGAGTGAACATCCTAGCCTCAGAGTCCATGCTAGAAAAAAGGCAAGGGCTGAACTCTGTCATTACACTCTCACCAGCATTAACAGGGAAACCAGCAAATAGCACTCCAGCCAAGAAGAGGCAGTCACAAGGATGGGCAGAAAAGAATGCTACCCAAACCACAAAACCACAGATAAAACCAGCCGAGCAGCCTTTGTTATTTGAAAAGGATAATGAGGGCGGCGGCGGCGGCGGCGGCGGCGGTAGCAGTGGCTGCTCCAGCTGAAGGGCCATCAGCAGTGGAACCAAGGCGACACAGGGTCCAGTTAGGCCCTGCGCCCACGACCACTGACCTTCGCTGACCAGCCGGGCGGCAAGCAACTGCGGTTCTGCGGAGCCTTTCGCTGCACGGAAGCCACTTCAGAACTCGGCTGCCCGCCAGTCAGGAGAGACTCACCGCCATCTTGATCCCGGGCTCCAGAGATCCGTCAGACTGAGGTACACAAACATAATCCTAGGCCCAACACCGCAGGGGTCGGAGCCAGACGGGCGTTGGCCTGCACCCAGGCCCTGGGCTGTTCGAGTGGCCATCGGGGCGCCAACCCAGCCAGGAGTTTTTTTTTTTGCCCCGGCCGGTGCACGCGCCGCCATTTTGCCTACAGGAGCCAGAGTGCTCGGGAGGGCAGAGACTGCTAACAAGCGTAGCCTGAGGCTAACAAAACGGGGGTCTAGGCCCCAAAAGGCACAGGACTGACCCCAAGAACTGGGCGGCTTGGTGGGCCATCTGTGTGTCAACCAGCCCAGGAGGTTATTAGCACAACAGACTCTCCCGGTGCTTTCGCGGAGCGCGGACGCGCACGCCCGCCATCCGGGTCACCTGGCGGACCCAAATAACAGACATAGCCCTAGGGGAACTTTGCTCGGACCTTGGCCTCCCAGGCGTTTGCCTGGACTCAGGGCCCAGGCGACAAGGCTAACCTAGTGTGCGCCAGCCCGGTTGGGGAAATCGGCTGCCCAGCGGAGTGAGCGGAGCACAGGGGAGGTCACAGCAACATTCACCTTCGGAGCTCCCTGGGGGTGCACACGGGTTCCACCTGGTCCACAGACACAATCTGGGGCAAGGCCTCAGGCAGAAGCCCCCAGCTCAACTCTCTCCGCTTCAGATCAGCCTGGGTGGCCGCCACATCTCCAGGTCCCTCAAGAGGCTAGTGGGGGCTTCCGGGCGGCCAGCTGGGAGAAGTCGGTGTGCTCCAATAAATCCTGCGGGCCCCAGCGGGAGCCTTCAGGTGCCTGCTTCGGGATCTGAACAGCCTGGACAACAGCACCCTGTCTATAGGCAGTGCAGAGTGTAAGCTGTGCACCAGAGGCCAACGGGGAAGGGGCAGCTTGCACTGGTGAGTCCAGCACTGACAAGACCAAGTAACACCAGTGAGAGCTAGATGGCAAAAGGCAAACGCAGAAACGTCACTAACAGAAATCAAGGCAATATGGCAACATCTGAACCAAATTCTCCTCTACCAGCAAGTCCTGGATACCCCATCACACCAGTAAAACAAGATTTGGATTTAAAATCACTGGTCATGATGCTGGTACAGGAACACATGAAGGGCATTGAGGAGAAAATGGATCAAAAGTTAGAAGCCCTTGCAAGGGAAACACAAAAATCATTGAAAGAAATCCAGGAGAATACAAAAGCCAACAAGGAGGAAATGCAAAAAACACTTAAAGAAATACAGGAGAACTTTGCTCAACAGGCTGAGGTCATGAAAGACGAAACACAAAAATCTCTTAAAGAAATACAGGAGAAATTTGGTCAACAGGCTGAGCTCATGAAAGAGGAAACACAAAAATCTCTTAAAGAATTACAGGAAAACACAAACATGCAAGGGAAGGAGCTAAGCAAAACCATCCAGGATCTAAAATCAGAAGTAGAAACAACTAAGAAAACTCAAAGGGAGACAACTTTGGAGATAGAAAGCCTTGGGAAGAAATCAGGGGACAGAGATGCAAATATCAACAACAGAATACAAGAGATAGAAGAAAGAATCTCAGATGCTGAAGATTCCATAGAAACCATGGACTCAACAGTTAAAGAAAATGCAAAGTGCAAAAAGCTTGTAACCCAAAATATCCAGGAAATCCAGGACACAATGAGAAGACCAAACCTAAGGATTATAGGCATAGATGAGAGTGAAGATTTACAACTTAAAGGGCCAGCAAATATCTTCAATAAAATTATGGAAGAAAACTTCCCTAACCTAAAGAGAGAGATGCCCATGAATATACAAGAAGCCTACAGAACTCCAAACAGACTGGACCAGAACAGAAATACTTCCCGTCACATAATAATCAAAACACCAAATGTTCTAAACAAAGAAAGAATACTAAAGGCAGTAAGAGAAAAAGGCCAAGTAACATATAAAGGAAGACCTATCAGAATCACAGCAGACTTTTCACCTGAGACTATGAAGGCTAGAAGGTCCTGGGCAGATCTCATGCAGACTCTAAGAGAACACAAATGCCAACCAAAACTACTATATCCAGCAAAACTCTCAATCACCATAGATGGAGAAACTAAGATATTTCACGACAAAACCAAGTTCACCCAATATCTATCCACAAACCCAGCCCTAAAAAGGATAATAGGAGGACAACACCAATACAAGGAGGGAAACTCCACCCTGAAAAAAGCAAGATAGTAACCTTTCATCAAACCCAAAAGAAGTTAAGCAATCAAATTTAAAAAATAACGTCAAAAATGATAGGAAGTAACAATCACTATTCCTTAATATCTCTTAACATCAATGGACTCAATGCCCCAATAAAAAGACACAGACTAACTGACTGGATACGTAAACAGGACCCTACATTTTGCTGCTTACAGGAAACACACCTCAGGGTCAAAGACAAACACTACCTTAGAGTAAAAGGCTGGAAGACAATTTTACAAGCAAATGGTCTCAGGAAACAAGCTGGAGTAGCCATTTTAATATCAGATAAAATTGACTTTCAACCCAAAGTCATCAAAAGAGACTCTGAGGGACACTTCTTGCTGGTCAAAGGAAAAATACAAAAAGAAGAACTCTCAATCCTGAACATCTATGCTCCAAATGCAAGGGCACCCTCTTTCATAAAAGAAACTCTATTAAAACTCAAAGCACACATTACACCTAACACAATAATTGTGGGTGACTTCAACACTGCACTTTCCTCAATGGACCGATCAGGAAAACAGAAACTAAACAAGGACACAATGAAACTAATTGAAGCTTTGGACCAATTAGACTTAACTGATATATATAGAACATTCTATCCTAAAACAAAAGAATATACCTTTTTTTCAGCACCTCATGGTACCTTCTCCAAAATCGACCATATAATTGGTCACAAGACAGACCTCAACAAATATAAAAAGATAGAACTAATCCCATGCCTCCTATCTGATCACTATGGAATAAAAGTGGTCTTCAATAGCAACAGAAACAACAGAAAACCCACATACACGTGGAAATTGAACAATACTCTACTCAATGACACCTTGGTCAAGGAAGAAATAAAGAAAGAAATTAAAGACTTTTTAGAACACAATGAAAATGAAAACACAACATACCCAAATCTATGGGACACAATGAAAGCAGTGCTAAGAGGAAAACTCATAGCCCTGAGTGCCTCCAAAAAGAAAATGGAGAGAGCATACATTACCAACTTAATGACACACCTGAAAGCCCTAGAACAAAAAGAAGCTATTTCACCCAGGAGGAGTAGAAGGCAGGAAATCATCAAACTCAGGGCCGAAATCAATCAAGTAGAAACAAAGAGAACCATACAAAAAATCAACAAAACTAGGAGCTGGTTCTTTGAGAAAATCAACAAGATAGATAAACCCTTAGCCAGACTGACCAAAGGGCACAGAGAAAGTATCCAAATTAACAAACTTAGAAATGAAAAGGGAGACATAACAACGGAAACTGAGGAAATCCAAAAAATCATCAGATCCTACTACAAGAGCCTGTACTCAACACAACTGGAGAATCTGGAGGAAATGGACAATTTCCTTGACAGATACCAAATACCAAAATTAAATCAGGACCAACTAGACCATCTAAACAGTCCCATAAAGCCTAAAGAAATAGAAGGAGTCATAGAAAGTCTTCCAACCAAAAAAAGCACAGGACCAGATGGTTTCAGTGCAGAATTCTACCAGACCTTCAAAGAAGAGTTAACACCAATACTCTTCAAACTATTCCACAAAATAGAAACAGAAGGAACACTACCCAATTCCTTCTACGAAGCCACAATTACGCTGATACCAAAGCCACACAAAGATCCAACAAAGAAAGAGAACTTCAGACCAATTTCCCTTATGAACATCGATGCAAAAATACTCAACAAAATTCTTGCCAACCGAATCCAAGAACACATCAAAACGATCATCCACCATGATCAAGTAGGCTTTATCCCGGGAATGCAGGGTTGGTTCAATATACGGAAATCCATCAATACAATCCACTACATAAACAAACTCAAAGAACAAAACCACATGGTCATTTCATTGGATGCTGAAAAAGCATTTGACAAAATTCAGCATCCTTTCATGCTTAAAGTCTTGGAGAGAACAGGAATTCAAGGCCCATACCTAAACATAGTAAAAGCAATATACAGCAAACCGGTAGCCAGCATCAAACTAAACGGAGAGAAACTTGAAGCAATCCCACTGAAATCAGGGACCAGACAAGGCTGCCCCCTTTCTCCTTATCTTTTCAATATTGTACTTGAGGTACTAGCTCGGGCAATTCGACAACATAAGGAGGTCAAAGGGATACAAATTGGAAAGGAGGAAGTCAAACTATCATTATTTGCAGACGACATGATCGTCTACCTAAGTGACCCAAAGAACTCCACTAGAGAGCTCCTACAGCTGATAAACAACTTCAGCAAAGTGGCAGGTTACAAAATCAACTCAAGCAAATCAGTGGCCTTCCTATACTCAAAGGATAAACAGGCTGAGAAAGAAATTAGGGAAATGACCCCCTTCACAATAGCCACAAACAGTATAAAGTATCTTGGGGTGACTCTTACCAAACATGCGAAAGATCTGTATGGCAAGAACTTCAAGACTCTGAAGAAGGAAATGGAAGAAGACCTCAAAAAATGGGAAAACCTCCCATGCTCATGGATCGGTAGAATCAATATAGTTAAAATGGCCATTTTGCCTAAAGCACTATACAGATTCAATGCAATACCCATCAAAATCCCAACTCAATTCTTCACAGAGTTAGAAAGAGCAATTATCAAATTCATCTGGAACAACAAAAAACCCAGGATAGCTAAAACTATTCTCAGCAACAAAAGAAAATCTGGGGGAATCAGTATCCCTGACCTCAAGCAATACTACAGAGCAATAGTGTTAAAAACTGCATGGTATTGGTACAGTGACAGGCAGGAGGATCAATGGAACAGGATTGAAGATCCAGAAATGAACCCACACACCTATGGCCACTTGATCCTCGACAAAGAGGCTGAAAACATCCAATGGAAAAAAGATAGCCTTTTCAACAAATGGTGCTGGTTCAACTGGAGGTCAGCATGCAGAAGAATGCGAATTGATCCATCCTTGTCTCCTTGTACTAAGCTCAAATCCAAATGGATCAAGGACCTCCACATAAAGCCAGACACTCTGAAGCTAATAGAAAAGAAACTGGGGAAGACCCTTGAGGACATCGGTACAGGGAGAAAGTTTCTGAACAGAACACCAATAGCGTATGCTCTAAGAGCAAGAATTGACAAATGGGACCTCATAAGGTTACAGAGTTTCTGTAAGGCAAAGGACACCATCAAGAGGACAGATCGGCAACCAACAAATTGGGAAAAGATCTTCACCAATCCTACATCAGATAGAGGGCTAATATCCAATATATATAAAGAACTCAAGAAGTTAGACTCCAGAAAACCGAACAACCCTATTAAAAAATGGGGTACAGAGTTAAACAAAGAATTCTCACCTGAAGAACTTCGGATGGCGGAGAAGCATCTTAAAAAATGCTCCACTTCATTAGTCATTAGGGAAATGCAAATCAAAACAACCCTAAGATTTCATCTTACACCAGTCAGAATGGCTAAGATTAAAAATTCAGGAGACAGCAGGTGTTGGAGAGGGTGCGGAGAAAGAGGAACACTCCTCCACTGCTGGTGGGGTTGCAAATTGGTACAACCACTCTGGAAAGCAGTCTGGCGGTTCCTCCGAAAACTGGGCACCTCACTTCCAGAAGATCCTGCTATACCACTCCTGGGCATATACCCAGAGGATTCCCCACCATGTAATAAGGATACATGCTCTACTATGTTCATAGCAGCCCTATTTATAATTGCCAGATGCTGGAAAGAACCCAGGTATCCCTCAACAGAAGAGTGGATACAAAAAATGTGGTATATCTACACAATGGAGTACTATTCAGCCATTAGAAACAATGAATTCATGAAATTCTTAGGCAAATGGATGGAGCTAGAGAACATCATACTAAGTGAGGTAACCCAGACTCAAAAGGTGAATCATGGTATGCACTCACTAATAAGTGGTTATTAACCTAGAAAACTGGAATACCCAAAACATAATCCACACATCAAATGAGATACAAGAAGAAAGCAGGAGTGGTCCCTGGTTCTGGAAAGACTCAGTGAAACAGTATTTGGCAAAACCAGAACGGGGAATTGGGAAGGGGTGGGAGGGAGGACAGGGGAAGAGAAGGGGGCTTACGGGACTTTCGGGGAGTGGGGGGGGGCTAGAAAAGGGGAAATCATTTGAAATGTAAATAAATTATATCAAATAAAAAAAAAAAAAAAAAAAAAAAAAAAAAAAAAAAAGAAGGACCAGCGGATCCATAAAAAAAAAAAAAAAAAAAAAAAAAAAAGAAAAGGATAATGAAATTGATAACCCTAAACCTAGACAGGAAAATAAATAAGAAATGGGATATGAGGTATAAAATCTCGAAGGAAGCACAGCTAGCAGAGGGCTTTGCACACACACACATATACCATGCACACATACATATGCACATACAAACTTATATGCACACATATACATATGTATATACACTCGCACAAACATGTATGTACAAGCATGAATATTATACACACCCCATGCACACATACATATACACGCACATACAAACTTACATACACACATATAGACATCAATACACACATGCTTGAATATATATAAACATGCATATTACATATACATATACATACACTTATCTATACACATACCTACACACATGCCATGCACACATACATATGCTTATACATATGTATAGACAGATACACAAACATATATACAAACATGCATATAACACACATACTCATTCACACATACACACACACACACCAAACACAGACATATATACACAGAGGGCTCATAAACAAGCTAACCATCCCTGAAATGCTATAAACTTCCAAAACATGCTCATTTTGAAACAAAGAAGCTAGAGCCATTACTTCTCCAGCAACTTCGCTCTTAGCTAAGCTCTGTTGGAAAACAGGCATCTATGATAAAGTGATAACATGCAGCTTTTCAGCCCAAGAGCTTCTGGATGGATGTAGACTTTCCTAGTCAATGCAGACCTTTCCACTCCTATGTGAGGTTCAGCTGCATAGGAAATTCAAGAACTATGGGCAAAGGAGCTGTAAAGGAGAACAGGACCCCTGTGACTCAAAGCCCAAGGATTTGATACCTGAAGCCCTGTGATTATTTGAATGAAAATAGCACTCGGTAGGCTCATATATTTGAATGCTAGGCCCCCAGTTGGCAGAACTGTTTGGGAAGGATTAGGAGGTGTGTCCTAATTGGAGGCATGTCACTGGGGATCAGCTTTGAAATTTCAAAAGCCCATGCCATTTTCAATTAATTTTCTCTCTATCTGCCTTGTGATTTTTTTTCTCTAGATGTGAGCTCCCCGTTACTCTCCAGCACCATGCCTTCCTGCCTGCCTGCTGCCATGCTCGCTACCATGATGGTCATGGACTCTAACTCCATGGAACCATGGCCCTGATTTTCTTTAATGCATTGCCTTTGTCATGGCATTTTATCACAGCAATAAAGAAGTTACTAAAACACACCTCACATGAGCTACATCAGGCTAGGACTGCAACAGACAGATGTCTCATGGATAACCATAGCAACCAAAGACACAGAGGCTTTTTAGATCTTACCTGATCAGCCTCATTTCTGACCTTATTTGTATACCTATATCCAGCCGACCAGGATCCAAATTACACCCCATAAATTCAACCATTTCAGGGTTGTAAGAATGGAAGATAGGATAAGAATTCCATGGAGAATCAAAGTGACCACTACAGTCAGTCTTAGTGACTTCCTGCTTTCTCCTCTGCCAGGACATTCCCAGGAGACATATGCCCCAAAAGTTGCTCTCCTCTGAAGTCTCTGCTCCAGGCACATAACTCCAGGGAACAACCAAACAAGGATGCTCATTCCTACCATAGCTACCTGCAACTGCAGCCTCTGAGACATGCTGGAGACTAGAGACCTGCAGGCTTGTTCTACATGGGAAAGCTAGCACCCCAAAGTCCTCTGAGAGCTTTCAAGCTGTAACACTTAACAATCCCTTTCTTGTTCCTCAAAGCCTGCCAAGAGCATAGGGTTATAACACCTGCAACCTCTTGGCTAGACACTTGGAAGCCTGCTGATGGCAGAGCTGGGATACTATCCAGCTCTCTTGGTTGGCATCTTGTTGCTTCCAATGGCCTCAAGTTCTTTCTTTCCTGTTCAAATTGTTATTTCCATTTGGAAAATAAAGTTACTCTTGCTTCATCCATACACTCTATTTGTAGAAAGAGATCTGTACAAGATCTTCATTGAAAATAGGGAGTGGGCTCAGCCCACCTACCCATTCATCCACATGAAAGGGTATCAGTGGAGAAGATTCTCTGTAATAATGCATATGTATTTTAGGATTGGACTTGGAGGCTCTGGGAAGTTCCCACAGCTGTCACCTTCCACAGGTTCTCAATCCTCTCTGAAACGCTTGACAGAAAATGTGGGACCTTTTCTGGGAAATAGAAAAGAGAGTCTCATGGTCACTAAGATCTATGTTCCTGGGACATCTGAGCCTCCTGGTGTCAGTACAAAATGAGGCTGTCACTCCTTATAAACAGAGAGCCATCAGCATAGCAATATTTCACAGAGCAAACCAGACTCATCTGTGTGCATCTGTGCACATGTGTGTATTGAAATTAATTTAATATTGGTCCAGTTCATCTTAACATCTTTCCTTGTGCTTTTGTCATTGAGTCTAAAATGTCCTTATGAAGCACTACAGTACAGTAGTTTCCCCTCATGTATTTTTCTGAAAGTTTTGTACTAGAAAGCTCTACATTGAATAGGTCACAAAAGATGGTTTGTGTTGTGATCCTGCTCTGTAGAGGACACAAGGCTGTAATGTTCCAGTTCTTGCAGTGGTAATTTCATTCACACCAGTGGGAGCAGAAAACACAAAAATTGGCAGGAGGCCCCTGGAAGAGTTCTGCTGTGGGGCCTCCTCTGGTCCTGAAAGCACTCATCATCTTTATAAGATACTAAAGCAAGCCCATGGCCATACATGGACCCAGGCAGAGGCAGCTATGTTACTGAGAGCAGGGCCCTTGAGTGAGCCCACAGAAGAGCCACAAAAGAGATGCAGAGGGGCCAGGAAACACTCGATGGCCATTTTCAACTGCTGGGATTAAAATGGCATCGACCTGAGGCTGGGTGTCTGTAGACTAGATGGAGAAGATGAAGCCAAAGTCATATAACCCTGCAGAGTAGGACCTTCAGCAGCATCCTCTCCTGCTCTTCTTGTCAAAGTCTAGCGTATCACAGACAATAATTTGACAGAGGCTACTCCTAGCATGAGTGCAGCATCCCATAAATACCATGAAGACTGTGCAATTGATGTGACACTTCCCAAAGTCTGAGATTGGGGGACCATAATGGATGCATCGCCCCTTATTAGAAACCCTCCATGGCTCTTAAACATAAGTATCTGGTGGGTAATCACATCTTTGGTTTGTGAAACACTCATACACTGCAAGGTTTGGAGGCTGTCACTTGTATCTTACTCCAAAGAGAGGTGGAACAGCCCTGGGTACATGATTGTTTGAGTAAGAAAGTACGTAGGAATCACTTGGTATGCAATGAGGTAGAAGACTCCTAATACAAAAACTGAAACTCTGAAACATCCTCAAATCTGAGACATGGCACATATTCACCAGTAGATAATTCTACACCACAGAATCTCATTTGCACTTGAAATTATTTTTAAAAATAATACAAAATAATCACCTCACTATGAATGTGGGGGTGTATTTGAAATCCTTAAGTTTCCTTGCCAACAAGATCAGGTACATGCAAATTTCTCAGAATCTGATGCAAAGTCTAAAATATGAAATTCTTCTAGACCCAAGCATTAAGTGGGAGCAACACCAGATTCTGAAGCCTAGAATGGGAATGTAAATCTCTGAAAGTGCTTTGTCCACTGCCTGGAGGCTGGGAAGGTGGGTTTCTGGAGCTTGGAGGATTCTGCTCCCAAGAGGCAACATTGATGTCTGAGCCTAGAACGTCTCTCTACCCTTTACAGTGGAGACCTCCATCACTGGCCTCATACTGACTGCAATTACCATTATTGCAAACACATCCCCCTAATAATGAGGGGCCTTCCTGGAAACTACCCGCTCTGAGTTGTAGCCAAGGTCCATGAGGGTTTTAATTTGCAGACTTATAAATACATTAAAAGCCCCATGAGCTTCAATTAAAAGATGTTTACTTGTGTAAAATGAAAGGTGAGATGGGAGAGCAGGGCTCCTGGTTAGCAAGAACTTGAAAGAAGATAAGATGAGCAGGTCCAGCTGTGATCATAAGTGCAAGAGAGGCAGCTCACACCAGCTCAGCAACTCTTCAAAGCCAGAAAGGCAGATTTAATCCTTTTGTGAGTCAGAAGGTGGGGAAAGCACTCAGGTACAGTTCTAGTTTTATTCCTGTGGCTGTGATTAAACACCCTGACATCAGGCAACTTGGAAGGAGAAAAGGTTTAATGTAGCTTACCATTCTGGGTTATAGCCCATCATTGTGGTGGAAGTCAAGGCAGGGACATTTTACAGCTTGTCACACCACATCCAGAGTCACAATCGGAGAGAAATGCATACATGCTCACCTGCTTGTTTGTGTTTAGCTCAGTTTCCCCACTCATTCAGTACAGGACCTCCTGTATAGGGAATGGTGCTGCCCACAGTAGGCTGGGTATTGCCATATAAGTTAACTAAGACATCCCTCCCCAGACATAACCACAGGTAAACATGGGTAATGCCTCAATGAGACTCTATTCCCAGGTGCTTCTGGGTTGTGTTAAATTGACAAAACTATCACAGGTATCTATACCAACTTTCCACTTGAATCGTCACTTTCTTCCATTTGATAATCCAAATGTCTTGTAGTCTGTTTGGCCATGCCATGCCCAAGCACAGGTTCTAGCGACTGTAGGCAGAGATGGGTCTCTTTTTGGTGGGAAGGAGAACATTTTTCCCTCTTGCCTCCCTTCCCTACATATCATCTCCTTTTAGCTGGTTCAGTGTTTATGCTTAGCTGGATTGTTCCAAAATTCTGGGTTTTCCCTACTCTGCAGTCTGAACAAGGACAATGCAGAACTCAGAATGTGAGCCCAGGATCTGCCCTGAACTTTGTCTCAAGCCTCCACAGTGCTTCATCAGATCCTTAATAGTTATATACATCCCCAGCCTCATCTTAATGCACTTAAAACAGTGGTTCTCATCTTTCCTAATGCTGTGACCTCATAATATAGTCCCTCATGTTGTGGTGACCCCCCAAACATAAAACTATTTTCATTGCTACTTCATAGTGCTTATTTTGCTGTCTTAAGTAATAATATAAATATCTGATATGTGGCCCCTGTGAAAGGGTAGTTCAACTCCTAAATGGATTACAATCTACAGGCTGAGAATTGTCTTAAAAGGATGTATTTTCCTAAGAAACCCACCACCCTTCACTAGTAACATCGATGCTGCAGGCAGGATCTGTCTCCAGTTTGTTCTTTCTCCATTCTGTTATTTTTCCTAAGTTGTCACAAATGAGAGGCCATCATGCCAAATGCCTTCTTCTTGTCATAATATCAGCCTTGAGGTCAGGAGCCTCTCTGATCAAGTCTGACTTCATCTTAACTCAACTCAACTCAACGATATCACTAAAGATGTTGCCCAATAAGGTTGCATTCACAGTCTCTGTGCATATAGACTTGAGCATGCTATTTCATGGGAGACACAGCCTTACCCATTCCACTTTCTGAGGTGGTGAATCTTAATCCAAGTCGATCATCCAGATTGACAGCAGTATGAGAAGACTGGTCCAACTGACATCAAGGTGGGAGCTAGTGACCTGAGGAGCCAAGAAGGTCTTGAATGTAGGAAGGAGAAAATAGGACCTGTTTACACTGAATGAGTATTTTCAGATTTCGATTGCTGTGTTTAAAACACCTTAAAAGGTAACTTGGGGAGAAAATGATTATTTCATCTTACAACTCCCAGGTCACATTGTAACACTGAGGAAAGTCAAGGTGGGAACTTGAAATAGGAACCTAGAGGCAAGACCTGAGGCAGAAGCAATGGAGGAATGCTTGTTCCTCATGGCTTGTTCCTCAGGGCTTGTTCAGTTTGCTTTCTTATACAACTCAGCCCCACTTGCCCAGGGATGATACCATCCACAGTGAGTTGGACCATGCAGTATCAATCACTAATCAAAAAAAAAAAAAAAAAAAAGTTCCCAAAGTCTTATCTATCATGTGATCTGGATGGAGGCATTTTCTCAACTGAGGTTTTCTTCTCAGAAGACTCTGACTAAAAACAACTAGCACCGTTGTTTGGCCATGTCATAAGGATCAATTCCCTGGCTTGGAATGGCCTCCCTGCCCAGTGCTGACCAGACCTGTAGGAACAGTCTCCTGTGCCATATTCAGATTATCTAGAGACAATATTGAGTACAGAGGAATTTACAGCAAGGACCCACAGACAGATATGCTTGTCAGAGTCTGTGTGGCCAAGCCTCAAATACAGTGGGTTTTCCAAACCGAGATGGTAATGGCCACTTACAGCCACTGCTCATTACTGGCATCATGAGCCAGCTCACCCATAAGTCAAGCCATGATCCCCAGATGGGACCAGATGGCCCAATATGCATCTTTTATTTTAAAGCCTATAGATCCCATTAAAACCTGTAGATATAAAACCAGAGCATGAAGCCTAGTCTGGGCAAGCCCTAGTGTGTATGGAAAGTGGAGAGGTAAGACCTGACATGGGCTTCTGTCTCCCAGGAACTCATAGGGTCTGGTGAAGTTGTACATGGATCAAGAAACATGTCCACAGGACACAAGCAGATGTTTGGAGTTAGGGAGTATTCTGGGAAAATCACTGAAGAACTGCAGGTGAGGACAAAGTCAAGTTTGTATGATTGAACTCCATTGCAAAAGGATAGAAGTAACAGGGTGCCCAGAAGAGGCTTCTACAATGGCCAAGGTTCTGCAGGTCAGGTTGGGCATTAGGTGGAAGGAGGAGGAGCAGCTGAGGGGAGGGGTGCTTCCTAATGGCTTGCAGAGGATCTGGAGGTTGGCCCTGTGCTGGTTGTGGAGGAGGCCAGGCAGGCATGGCTGTAAGCCCTCTGCCTGCCTCTGTGTGTACTGGTTCAGCTTTTATCTCTCCATAAGCTCATCACAAGAAAGAGCTCTCGTAACTTCCCGCGCAGCTCTTTTCTTCTCTAAAGGCAGCGCAGGCTCATCCTGGCCAGAAATGATGATGGATAATAGATTCCGAGAGCTGCTTTAGACGTTGAGGAGTGAAGAAGTAGATGTCACAATCAGAAGCACACCGGCAATTCAGACCGGAAAATACACCCCAGGAGATTACTGTGGGAGGTACTTCAGACCCACGCAGCGCATCAAGAGTCTCTGTCTGGGAGTGCTAGCCTTGTTACCTCTAGCCTATCCCCACATGCTGACCATCAGCTGAACTCAAGCCCAGGGAAGAGGGCAGTGAGCTGAACTGCTCAGGAATTTTATCCTGTGGTTATTGTCTTCCTCAACCCAAGGAGCAATTCCATGAGCAGAAATTGTGGAGTACTTGGGATTGTCATTTGGGTGGCCTGGGGAGTGTAGAAGCATAAAGGAACAATGTGTGTGTGTGTGTGTGTGTGTGTGTGTGTGTGTGTATTTGTATCTGTGTGTGCTCATGTGTGTTTAAATGTACATATATGAACTCTTAAAATTATTTATTTATATACATTTCATGCAGTTATGTGTATACCTGGATGTAGATATATGTACTGTGTGGGCAGTGCCAGAAGAGGCCTTGGATTCCCTGGAATTGGAGTTTCAGATTGTTGTGAGCCACTATATGGGTGCTGGGAACTGAATTTGGCTTCTCTGAAAGAGCAGAAAGTGGTCTTTAACCATGAGCCATCACTCCAGGCCCCAAGCAACGGGTTTTTTTTGTTGTTGGTTTGTTGTTGTTGTTGTTGTTGTTGTTCTGTTTTGGTTTTGCTTTTTTTTGTAATAGAGAAGGAAACTGAGAGAACAGATTGTGTATTTTGTTTCTGAGGATGCTGACTGAGTAATACACACACCTATGGTTGAAGGGAGTCATTTGAGGATATTCCTTTTTAAAAAATCCATCTCTCAGACTCATAAACTCAGAGCCTCTGTGATGGACCAGTGTGGGAGTGGGGGTCAGATATTGACCCTATGGAGATTAGCACTGTCTTGTGTATGTGGGGCTCCCTGAATACCCAGTTTATCGACTCCAGGAAGCAACTGGCTTCCTATCCAGGGATGAGCCTTGTAACCTATCCCTTCTTCTCAGACCAGATCCACATGTGGCTCTGCTCAGTTGCCCATCAAATGCTGTTGCTCCATTTCTCCTGCTTGGGTCTTGAATCTCTCAGCCCTATCTGATTAAAGATACATGTTGACAGCTGTGTCTTGCCCCAATACCAGCCCTTCTCATATCAGTTTGTGGGAAGTGTGTGGGCTTCTTCCCCATTTGTGATGTTTTTGAACTCTTGGACAACAAGCTCGCTTCCCACCTTAACGCTGTGTCTGTCCTCTTATTTTTGTTAGGTTAGCTGTATCAGCAGGTCATGCACATTCCCTGTGAGGGAAGGGGAGGCTTGTGTCCATATGGAAATGGCCACAATGATGGAACATGTCTTCACCTCAGCTCTAGTGACTGGGAGGTGGTTGAGTCTACTGAAATGGAAATCATACCTATCCAACACAGTCACATGTCATGTATATCCCCACTATTTGGACACTCCACTCCAGGGGCTCTATCGCTGAAGCTGAAGTCTTTTCTGTTGGAGGGGACGCAGAGTCCAGCACAGCTGTTCCCTGTTCACTGTGTGATGCTGAGCAGTGATCAAATAGCCAGAGTCTCTTCAATGTGTGTGTGTGTGTGTGTGTGTGTGTGTGTGTGTGTGTGTGTGTGTGTGTGTTTCTTTCCTTGGGAATGTTTCTGGAAGGTTTGGTTTTAGTCTTGTTTGTAATGTATGTTTGGAAGATGGTAAGATTGTTACTGTTTTCCTGTTACAACAAAATAGCAAAATACCTGAAAAATAAAAGGACTTAGGCAAGCTTTGATTGAGGCTTATAGTTTGGGGGTAGAACTATAAGTCTCATCTTCAGTTTGGAATGATGGAGGGGGGGTGTCTTCTCCTTTTACGTCTTTCATTTAGTCTGGGACCATGATGCTTCACAATGAGGATGCTCTCTTCGGTTAATCAATCCTCTAAAGACATCCTCTCAAAGATACATCTGAAAGTGTGTCTTCTTGGTGATTTCAAGTCCAGGCAATTTAACAATGTAACTTGTGGTCCCTTTGCCAAGTGGACATACAGATACATTACCTCCAATCACAACATCCGGAAACACTGCATCCTCAAAGGCTCCTGGCTATCTCATAATACAAGAAAGTTTAGTTTATCTCTTGAGAGTCTCCATGATCTAATCAGTTGTATTATCATTCGGAAGTCCAAAATCTAAAGTTTCTTCTGAGACTCAAGGCGATCCTATAACTGTGTGACTCTGCCAAATCAAAAGATAAGTCACAATCTTCTATTCCAAAAGGGACAAGATGAGTCATGGAAAGGAGAGCCTGTGCTAAAGCAAGACCAAAGACCATGGCCCAGCCTGGATGTAATTCTCCTTTGAAATCTTCTTCTGATGAACAACTTAATTTAGCCTTACTCAAACATGCAGGATGTGGTAAGAAATCAGGCCACTCCTTCACAGAATGCAACATAAATGACTTCAAGCCCACAGTGTCAGGTCTATCCCTGTCTTACCTCATTCCCTTGATCTCTCATTGAATCTGGACCTAGCCTGCTGCTGGCCCCATGCCCTCCCCCAACACTGCGGTTTCAAGTGTATAGGAACACACATGGTGGCTTTTTCTGGGGGTTCTAGGTATTTGAATTAAGGTTAGGTCCTTCTGCTTGTATATCAAGTGACATTACCTACTGAGCCACACCCCTTATTCCCCCAGGCCATGGGGCCAACTTTTGGGATAAGTTGTTTTTCTTATACTTGGCAAAAGTAACTTAAAGAAAGGTTTATTCTAGGTTATAGTATGAAGGTACAGTTCATCATGGTGGGAAAGACGTGTCACAAGAGCAGCTCTGGCTAAATTGGCAGGAACATGAGTCAACTGATTGTATGCTCTCTACAGTGAGGAAGCAGGAAGGGATGAATGCTGGTAGTGAGCTGGTTTCTTCTTCTTCTTCTTCTTCTTCTTCTTCTTCTTCTTCTTCTTCTTCTTCTTCTTCTTCTTCTTCTTCTTCTTCTTCTTCTTTCCTTCTCCTTCTCCTTCTCCTTCTCCTTCTCCTTCTCCTTCTCCTTCTCCTTCTCCTTCTCCTTCTCCTTCTCCTTCTCCTTCTCCTTCTCCTTCTCCTTCTCCTTCTCCTTCTCCTTCTCCTCCTCCTCCTCCTCCTCCTCCTCCTCCTCCTCCTCCTCCTCCTCCTCCTCCTCCTCCTCCTCCTCCTCCTCCTCCTCCTCCTCTTCCTCCTCATTTTATTTAACTTGGAATCCTAGTCCATGGGTCAGTGTCACCCATATTCATGATCAGTTTGTCCTTCGTAGTTATGATTCCCTAGAAACATCTTCACAGACACACACAGAGATGTGTCTCCTAGAAGATTCCAAATCCAATCAAGTTGACATAGGGGAAGTGAACCTTGAAGTGTGTGTGTGTGTGTGTGTGTGTGTGTGTGTGCCCACACACGTGCTGGCTAAGTTAATATTTTTGGCTGAGGCAGAAGCTCAGTGGTAGAGTGAATGCTCAGCATGCAGGAGACACTGGGTTTGATACCCAGAGCTTCAAGTTCACATCCTCAAAACCTGTACAAATACTACCCACTCTCTGGTGGATGCCTCACTGCTCTGAACACCAGTCAAAATGCTGCTCCAGGCCACATTGTTGCCTCTATGTAAAAGAGGGGAAGCCTGACCTATCCTTGCCTCCCAGCAGTGCTTGGCCAGAGGAGCTGCTTGCTTTCCCACATCCCCTTTTGTGATTGCTCAAGGGCACCTGTTTCAGTGAGCAGTGGGTTTTGTTTTATCGTGACTGAGTAGAACTGGAAAACTGCTAGGTGAGAGGTCTCCATTTACTGTTTGCAGTTTGGAAACTGCCTCTTAACCTACTAGGATGTGTTCTCTCATGTCCCCAGGGAGGAGGACAATGGCCTTGCTTATGAATAGCAGTGTACCATCTTGTGCTAGATGGAGTTGGCTGAGCTTGCTGAGTCTGCAGGTGCTCTGGCCACTGGCTTTGTATTTAAATCTTTGCACAAACCCAGTGTGTGACCTTAGACAAGTCTGAAAGTCTCCAAACCTCAGAAATCTCCTGAAACGAGAGAAAAATGAGTATCTGTGCTTCACAGGGATGCCACGTACACCGTGAAGCTCTAACACACAGGATATGTCTCTGAAACCATGTGGAACCTTCATCAAGACAGATCACAGGTTCAAAGGGTTAAAAGAAGTGAACCACCATCCAAGTATCAAGCAGAGAGATGTCTCTGTTCACAAATGCCATTCTGATACAGGCCTAGATAGGTTATTTGGCATAGGGAAGGGGCACTCTGTAGAGAACCAGTCAAATCTGTGGAGGTAAGGGATGATGACTAAAATACCTGAAAGTCACAGTTGAGGAGGGTGGGAACTACTGGAGGAAACAGCCATGTGGAAGCAGAGGGGAAGCCCCTTGTCCCAGGACTAAGTAGTGGAAGACTTTCCCTAATAATGACACAGACCCACATAGTAGTCCTAGAATGAGAGGCTAGACACTCACTGAGTAGTTGGAGGAGTTATCACTGAAAGGACTGGACAATGTTGATGAATTGAAGTAAGGATACCTAAGTATGGAAAAAATAAAGAGAGTTCAGGCCACATCCAGAGAATGATAGCCTGCTGCCATCATTTCCAGAATCCTTGGTTGGGTCCAGCAAGTCCGCTATTCAGTGATGGGTATAGGATGGACTTAACAGAGCTCACATGCAACTACTTCTCACAAACCAACCCCAGTAGGTGCTGCCAGGTGGACACATGTCTGATTCCTTGGGTAGGAGGTAATTCTCAGAAGAAGGTTTCAGAGATGTGCAGTTCAGCAGAAAATCTGATGTGCTAGACTGGCAATGTGGCTCAGCAGGTAAAGATGTTTGATGCCAAGTCCAATGACTTGAGTTCAATCTCAGGAACTCACATGATAGGAGAAAACTGGCATTGGCAAATCATTCTCTGGCCTCCACTCATGTGCCCTGGAACATGAAAATATGCATACAAGTAAATAAACAAACAAATGAAGGAAGGAAGGAAGGAAGAAATGAACAAACAAATGTAAAAAGAAAATCAAATCTTTAAAAGCATTAGCAAGCAATTGTTTTGAAGGACCCAAAGAGTTTTCTAAGGAGAGTAGGATTCCCATGAAGCAAAAATCAGAGGTGAGTGCAAGCTGATCAGAGTAGAGACAAGCATCTGTAGATTTCTAGCAGCCCAATAGTAATGGTGGGCATTTGGCGCAGGACCCAATGGCATGCGGCTAGCATGTGGCTTGTGTATAGATGATGGAAACAAGATTTGGAGGAATGTGATTTTAGACTTTAAAGAGCCTTTGTCAGGCTGTGATGTGGGAGAGGGAGCTGGTTCAGTCTGCATGGCCACAGATATAACAGGGGCAGTGTTGACAGAGCCATGGGAATGCTTATTAGAGCTATCCAACTGTTGGGATGTGCAATTTGTTGCACATCCAAACTGTGTGTGCAATTTGTTGAGGAATAAATGCTGTGCCAAGCTGTGGATGGCACTAAATATAAGTAAATATATTCACCTGGTCTTTCAAACACATCCCCAGGGAAGATGACTTTGATCCTGGGTAGAATACAAAAGCTCCAAACACCAGATACTTGCCTCAGGTCTTCTGGAAGTGGCCAACTCAGAAATCTTGGTGATTTCCTCTGAAGTGTTGACCTGGTATCCAGGGCAATGTGTGGTCCCTTAAGGAGAACACCTGTACTAAGAAAGACTATGTCCAGAAGAGGTAGGATTAAATCCTCTGGGTCTCCACACTCCAACCCACTGGTCTAAGCAATCCCTAGATTTTAGACTCTCCTATGAGATCATACATTCCAGTACTCATAATTGTTGATGAGAATCATCAGATAAATTCTTACAATAGACTGAGTCAAACTTTGAAAACAGGATGTGCTGTGAACCAGAACTGCCCAGTCACTGGGATGGATAGAGTTAGCCTTTTGCAAATGGTAAAACTAGATCAACTCTAGTACTCTTGGGTTCTGAGCATGTGGAATAGATTTATTTTTAGGTGTTCATTGATGATGAAAATGATTTTTTCTTAGTCCCTAAATTGCAGTAGGCCCTAATTATCTGCAAGGAAGCATGGGAAGAATAGATGAGCTCTAGTCTGCTTGACAAAGATGTTCAATTTTGCCATCAGGCAAGAGACAATGGGACAATGACAGTGTTAAGGTGGGCCATTACCAAGGGAAGTAGTGGATGACATGAGGAATGAGAGAGCGCGTATGATATGAGAGGTGTATTTGCAGCTTGGAAGTAGAAGAGATGCCAACGCCCATTAAAAATGGTATTAGGGACAACTTCACTCTCCAATTCTTCTCACAAGTTCCAAGTTCCTGGATTCTTGGAAGAGCTCCTGAACATGTATCTAATTTGTTCTCTCTTTTCCTTTTGGCCTTCAAACTCTAAGAAATGACAGAGTAACCCCTCTACTTCATCCTCTTGCTTATCTAATTTACATGTGCATCAGAGATTAACACAAAGGATGCTGCCTTATCTCCTTTTCTTGTTCCAATTCCTATTTTACTCATACAAGCCCCTGCTTGGGTGCCATCTGAGCCTCAGATGCATTTCTTACTGCACCCAACAGAGGCCAGGCAATATCCACTGCTGCTCACTTACACTCTCTATCCTTGTGTGCTAGTGTCAAAGACTATAAAGCTTCTTATACATATTTTGACTGTGTTCAGAGCATCTCCATATTCATGGTATACTCCACTTATCAAGGAGGCATGCCACTCCATAATACATAGAAGAATACTAAAATTCTGGGATTCCTCACATAGACACTCCTAAAAAGATGGATTAGTCTCAGTTGTGTGTCTCACTATGTATAACAAGAACAATGGAACTACTGCTATGGCATAAAGACACACTAATATATACTATATGGGACAGGACAACTGTGTTAGAATTTCCCCTACAGATATTCCCCCCCCCCTTCATGTTGTTCAACCATGGTTGAATGGCTTGCAACGCATAGCCAAGACCATGCAGCCATTCCTCCCCAACTCATCCTCCTTTATGTTCCTATTTGATTACCAATTACACTGTGTGACACCATTTCTGGGGAGATGTGAACAAATGTCTACTCATCCCATATAAGGAACCAGTGACAAGGCAAATTAGCCAATTCCAACTTGGTGAAGAATGAAATCTATTAGGGTTGCTTACAGGAATATGGGCAAGAGGTTACCTACAGGAGTAAACATTACTTAAAGTCAACTGTATCACAAAAGCCTAGGTGATAACTCACAAAATGTGGAAACCTAGAGCCCATTAAACAGCCTTCATGCAGCTCAAGAGGAGTTTCTGTTCCTGGTGGCTCACTTGGTGTGAGCCCAGACAGCTCAGTTTATCTGTGCTTCTTCCGGGCAGCTGAGCTTGTCTGAGAGTTACTCTCATAGGACTTTTCTGTACTCTCAGAGAAGGTGGGATGATGTAGTGCATCTGGTCAGTTTCAGGGAGTTCCTGGAGCTATTTTTCATTATTTATTTCATGTATTAATAAATGAATAATAAGCACTCCTAAAAGGCAGAGTGTTTCAATCTTGCCAGAAACTCTACTATACAGAAGTTGAGTGAAATTGAGATCCAAAGTGTTCAGGAGGAAACTACAGATTTCTCAAGTAGAAATAAGTAGCTGAGGTGCAATGATGTCAAGGGGACATTTCAGAACTTTCCTTTGGATGTGCAGAGTTGAGTTCAAATGGGTCTTGGGGGAGACTCAATAACTATCAGGTGAATATGCAGAACTCAGACCAAGAAGAGTCTTGGGGGAGACTCTAGATTACTCATGCAAACCTAAGGTCCTCTGGGGCCCTGAAGCAATCACAGGGATAACATCCAGATAGATCTGAGGAGACTTTAGACTACTTGACCAAAATCTTGTTTCACTTTGTTCTACCCTAACCTCTGATTATCCTTTAGTCCATTTTGCTAGGATTGTGCTTTTTGTAAGACTGCCCACTTTCAAACTTCCCCCAAACCATACTGTGTTGCCATGGTTTCTCTCTTCCTCTGAATCTTGGGGTGATCTTGATGTCCTTCACAGTGTCCCACCTTAGGCTAACCAATTCTCCATTTTTAAAAATGAATATTTCTGAGTGTCACTGACTTTCTTGTTTTCTCATTCACATGAAGAAGAGAGTCCAGAAGTCAGAAGAACGTTGATTTGAATAGAAGTTGAAGAAAGGAACTAGGGTGAATACCTGCCTGGACACAATGTATACCACTAGCTCATTTGACCACGTGTTCCAGCATGTATCCCAGTTCCTGTCCTGAGATGTCACAGCACCCCAAAGAGGAGCAGCATCACTTCCTGAATCCCCAGAAGGGGCTCCATCCTCAGTCCCTGGAGTAAATCCCATTGTGAGCAGTCTCTTGGCAAAGGAGGGTATCTGCTCTCTGTGCTTCAACACCCTTTTACACATGCACCACTGTGGCTCTCTGTCAGGCTGTCAGTGGCTCAAGGCTGCTAGAGCTCCATGGTGACTCATGGACTTATGACATCATAAGGCACTCAACTTTCCCAGTGGCAGAGTGGATCCTCAAAAAGCATACTGACTCCAGTGTTTGTCAGTTCCCACTGCTGTGACCAGATACTCAAGATAACTGATAAGCATGAATTATTTATTTTGGTTTATGGTAGCGTAGGCTGTGATTGGTTAGCTCTGTTGTTTAGGTGCCTATAGCAAAGCAGACATGGAGAGTGCACAAGGAACCAATGTACTTTCCTTATGGAAGTTGGGAAAAAGACTAGAAGCAACTGGAGTCCCAGGATCTCCTCCAAGGACTTGACCCCAATGAATGCCTTCTTTTAAGTAAGTGCCACCTCTTAAAGGTTTCACCAATTCTAGATTGCATCACCCACTGGACTAAACCTTCCACCCCTGGGCCTTTGTAGGAGACTTAGTATCCAAAGATTCACAGTTTGGGCCTTAATGCTTCAAATGATTCTTGGGAGTAGCTTCATGTTGGATGCCCTCCCCCTTGGAACAAAAAAAAATCACACAGATCACAGAATAGTCTCAAGTCTTTGCTAGAGGTGTCATTCCTGGATCAACCACAAATAAACTCTGTGTGTACTCTGGTCTCCAGAACTGAGAGCTGGTGTGGAGGGCAGCTGTGTATGCTACAAAGAAGGATCTGTCTGGAGGGAAGTTTTTGTGTCTATTATCCACAACTGGGAATAACATGCAAGTCTCAGCCAGCATCCGAGTGAGTTTGAACCCATTCTGTTCTAGATACAACCTGCCATGGGCCCTCTCAGCATGACTGGGACTTACTATGGTGGCATCCTTTTGGGGTGCCCCCAAGGCACACATCCAAGGAACCCAGGCTTAGGTGGCAAAGTCATTTCATTGATGACTTGATTGTCTGCAGCTCAGTGGCGTCCTATCATATCAGACCAGCCTGGAGCTGTCTAAGGGTTTGGAATCCCTGTGGTAGCTGAGCCATCAGAAACTGAAAAGTTCTACTTTCTCTGTTTTAGGATGCTGATCTCTATCTGGGCACCCAACTCTCAGGGCCTTCGTTCCCAGCTGCCAGCCTTCCCCACAACAACTTGAAGCCTTGCTCTTTCTATTGTCCCACGGAAATGCATTGGCCACTGTTCTTTGATTGGATGTAGAACATCCACACTCCCAGCCAGTATCCTGCCTCAGCTTTTTCTAAGTCTAAACTACTCCAAAGCTGCAGACTGGTGATGCATAGACAGCAGGGAAGAGCTGGCCCATGTGTTAAGTCAGGTGACGGACATGTGAAACCTGAGGGGCTTCCCTCCTGCCCTGAGCTGACAATCTAAGAGATCTAGTTGCAGGAGCCAGGCTAAGCACCTTCTAGCTGCCACCCTCAGTGGCAGCAGCTCTCGGAGAGCATCCCACCAGCACATCCAGGAGCTGCAGCCGTGGAACCCTGATGTGCCCTATTTATTATTTATTCAACTTTGACACTACATTAAGCAACCTCCTGGGGGAAGTGCGATTGGATTCACATGAATTAAAACACATGCAGGGATGCAACCACAACAGGAACAATTTAATTTAAAATGATAGAGCATTGTCACCGGCTTCCAGAGGAAACAAACAAACATATCTCCAACAGAAAGAGAACTCGGGGACGCTTCAGACTCAGAGACTGCGGCGTCCTCTGCAGGCACCTGGCACAGTCAGGTTATCAAACTGGAACCAAATAGTTGGAGCTGAATCAATGGCCCAGATTCCCATGGTTCCTGGATTTATGGTCATTTGTGGAAATTGGCAGGCAGGGCTGTGGACATTCCGGTTCCAAGGCATACTCCCACCACAGTGTCCATTAGACTACCCCCTGCTCACAACAGTCCATGAAAACCTGTCCTTTTGGTATCAGGCCCTGTCCATCTTTAGGGTACCTCTCACAGATGGGACAGACATGTCCCAACCTCACAGGCTCTGAGTAAACTGTTTCTCCACTGATACACTAGCGTACCATCATCCCAGGCTGGTGGTTTACTTGCCTGGAGGCCTTATTGGATTCCATGTCTCCTCTGCTCTTCCTCAGGAGGAGTGGATGATCAGCTGCTAATCCCAGGACACCCATTATGGTCTGAGAATGTCCATGATTCTCTATGTTATACTGTCACTGTATCTGTGGATCCTCTGTGGGTGTCCTGCATCTTTTGTCCCTCACAGGCCTTTTGGCATGTATATGGGTCACCCATTCTTCAGCCAATATTCCTTCTTTGTCTCCAGCACACCAGAAAGGACAAGGGTCATTGCCCCAAGTCCAGGCTGTAACCCAAGCTTCCCTGAATGTCTGAGATTGATGACCAGACACTAGTAGATACTGAAAGGATTTACATTTTATGTTTCTGTCCAATACAGTAGCTGTGTCTATGGTCAGAAATGAAACATTATATTGGGAGTGAAGCAAAGCCAAGAGGCAGAGGTCAGAGTTCAGAGGCTTTCAAAACAGGTAGAGAAAACTAAAGATGCAGGCTGGTGCCCTGTTTGTGTTTGGATGGGAGCTGGCATATGGGCCAGATAAGGGTTGCTGGAGATACAGGGCTCATGTTCACAGGATCATGAAGCCCCAGCTTCTAGGGGGACATACAGCCTGCAGAAATCTGAAGTCAAAGGTTGAGAACGCAAACTCATTTAGTTAACAAACTGAAGCCCCTGTTTCTGTCCAAAGCCACATAAGGAATTCATGGGAGGAAAAAAAAAAGACAAGAAAAAAAATCACAGTTGTCAGTCATGGCCTGATGGAGACTGATATATGGGTCAGACATCTGTGCACAAAACAGAGGTAGCTCCTAAGCATCCAGGAAGGGAGGGGAGTGTGGGCCCCTTCTGTGGAGGCTGGCTATCAGCTGTAAATGATCCTTAAAGCTCAGGCAGGTCATGGGATCATCTGAGTCACTGAGGACTGACCCAGTACTAAAGCAATTATGTGGAGTGATGTTAATTGAAGCCTTGCAGAACCAGGAGAAACCCTTTAATGAAAAGGATATGAAGTATAGAACTCCAGAAATTCTGAGAAGCACACAGAAGACCAGGCAGGGCCAAGACCTGAGTGGCTCAGCAAGCCAAAACAGCAAGAGTCTGTCACTTACACGTACAGCCAGAAGAGAAGCTGGTGGATGTGGGGTGCTCCAAGAGGCATCCCCACAGGTATCTTATTACTTCTTCAGCACTCCCTCAGGGGCATGTTGTGCCCACTTGCCTGTGTGGTTTCTATGGTTGTCTACAAAGCTCATAGTTGTGTCTCATAGTTGTGTCTCTCTATAGCACATAGAGGCCAGAGTTGCAGTGGGGACAGCTGTCTGTTTGTGGGTATGCTGAACAAGCACTGTTGGCCTCCTATGGGATGTGCAGACCTCTGGGAATCCGTAGACGTCTTTGCTAATCAGTCATATGAATGCTGCTCAAGACCCTACTGAGAAGCTGAGCCATGGACCTCTGTACCCATGTACCCTGCATCATCTCTGTGGCCCTGCATCCCTGCAATCCCTACATGGGGAATGAAGGCTGATAAACAACCAAGTACCAACACCATTTGATGCATTGCATTAAGTCAGTTTGTCTCCAAAATAAGCTTATAGGGGAAATCAGCGGCAGATGTTTCTCCTATCCCATTTGAGACCCACTAGGTGGGTCAAGGATCTCACAGTTCTTGGCCAACTGATCAATAAAAGAAGGGAGACAGGAGAGGGGATAGGAGAAGAATAAATGGGCCAAATAATAGATGGAAGGATGGGTTAGTGGGCTAAGAGATGAAGGGATGCAGAATATATGAGTTGGTAAATGGTAGGTGGGTAGATGAGTGGATGGTGAGTGTGTAGACATGGGGAAGAATAATTAAGCCAATAGATGAATGAGGGTAGGGTGGAGGAGTGGGTGGATGTTTGCATAAATATTGGATGGACATGTGGAAGATGGATATTGAATGGGTTGATAAGTAGATTAGATGTGAATGATTAGATAAATGTTTGAATTGTGGATAATGGATGGGAGGGAGAAAGATGGATGAATAGGTGGGCAGATGGGTGGACAATGGTTGATGAGTGGTTGGGGTGAGTGGTTGGATGGGTGAGTGGTTGGATGAATGGAAGGAAGAAGTCAATACCGTGTGGGTGAGTGGAGGCAGTGGAGGAAGAGGCCTGTAGATGTGTAGACAGATGGACTAAAGGGTGGGTGGACAGTTGAATGGACAGGCATGGGGATAAATGTACTAGTGAAGCTGACTTCTGTAAGTATTGATGACAGGAAACCAGTTGAATGTAAATCAGCGTGGCCAGGCCACCCCATCTTACATATGAAGAGGCTTTGAAGGCACCACCAGCCTCACTTTTACAAGGAGACACATGATCATTCCTTCTCACTAACACTGACTCTTTTATACCAGTATGAATGTGAGAGCAGAGTGTAATGACAGCTGCCCACAGCAGCAGGACAAGGTTCACCTTTCCACACAGAGTCATCCATCCCAGATCCTCAAGGTGACCAAGACACGGTGATACACTGCCTGTTTCTGTAACCCCTATCAAGGGATAACGCCTTCCCAGTGAACAGCACATGCCAACAAATGGCCAGCTGAGAGACAGAACAAGCAAATGGACAAATTATGCCCTCTGCAAGCTGACTCAATCTCTCTGCAAAATGGCTTCTCTGCACCTCTGAGTGCTGCACTGCTGACCTGACAGTCACTGTCCAATGCCCTGAGGAGTCTGCAGACCATAGATAAGCAGTGGATGATAAGGGAGCTCAGCTCCAAACTGATTTCCATCAGTCCCTAAAAAATTGGCCAGAGCTACCTGGAAGCATCCTCTCCTTGGTCATTTGAAGAAGGACAGTCCTCTGAGTACTGGAGGGTGGGAGTCGGGACAGCACAGTTCCCAGGCTCCTAAAGAGGACCTAGACCAGCAGCTGTAATCCAGAGCAGAGCACTGCCTGTCCTCAGACTTAAGCTCTGCATCCCCGTGAGTGCTGCCCCCTTCGTGTGTTCTGTCCCTTCTCCCTGCCTCTGTTGCTGTTTCCTTGAGTAAGTACCTTTCTCAGCAACTCAATGGACTAATGCCACAACTCAGCAAACAGACCAGAGGCATAAATCCTCAACATTGTAAACAATACAAATCATTTGACCTGGTGGAGCTTTTGCTTGTACGTGTGTGTGTGTGTGTGTGTGTGTGTGTGTGTGTGTGTGTGTGTGTCTGTCTGTCTGTCTGTCTGCCTGTCTATGTCTATCTGTGTGTGTGTGTCTGAATAGTAATGTGGAATTTCAAGCACTTACATAGACCTGTAAGTGCTCCTGTGTATGAACATACAATATTTATTTACTTCTAATACAGTGGCCAGCGAAATACTATATTGGAGTGGATTTCTACATAATAGTCAAGAGGGAGTAGAGACTGGGTTTCCATACCTAGAAGACTGAGTTAGACTCATTCCCTCAGTTATTAACAGCTGGCCAAGACACCCTAACCCAACCTGCATCATCAGTCCATGATCTTCTTTGGAACAACAATGTGTCCTAGAATCTTCAAGACCTCAGCAGTCTCTGCCACCAAGTGGCATTAGATGTCCTTAGTGACAAGAAATGCTGGCCTCTGAACCCTTAAACACATACATACTAATGGGTGTTTGCTGGGACAGGGATTCTCAGGATTCTGTGTGGATGAATAATGCATGCCCAGTGCCTGAGGCTGACAAACAATAAGGCACAGTGTGTTTGGGGAGAAGATGACACAAACCCATAAATAACAGCATCCCAACAGCGGGCAGACATTGCCATTTTCTCTGTGGCATGATGCCGAGCCTGCCCACCTTCCCTTGAGGATGCTGGGTGTTCTGCACTGGTGCTTGTCCCTCTGGCTGGCCAGCCTCCCCTGACTACCATTCTCTGATTCAAATGGGGAAAGTGTGATAAGCCTCCTCTCCTAGTTTTCCCTCCCCATCTTCTCTCTTACACAGGAAACTGAGGGTTCAAGACTCACTCTCATCCCTTAAGGACTGGGGCATGTTGTTTGCACTCTCAAGGGCTATGAGGACAGGAAGATTGACAAGAAACTTGTCTGGATGACAAGGGTTCTTTCAAGGCTCCCCCTTGCTTGCGCATGGTGTCCCAGATTGAATATTGCAAAGAATGAAGATAGACATACTCACACCACAGCCAGCCATGTTTCTCCGAGAATTAGCTGTTGACCACATCACTAGGGCACTAACACTGCTGAACTTCACAGCTCTGAGTGGTCCATGTGGAGTTGAATGCCGGAAAGCATCCCTGAGCATGGATGGGAGCCAGGTGCTGCTCTCGCAGGGCCGGAGATTTCCAGGATGAACCATGGTTCATTGAGGCCTGGGAAGGGGCGATGGACATCCCCCATCTTTGAAACAAGGATAAGAAGCTGTGGTGTTGAAGTTCTGAGGCTCAGCCTAGAGGCTTATAACTCTGACTGAGGAAGTATAGAGAACTTATTAAATAGTACTCAATAAATTTAGATCCTGTCAGGATCATTTTATTTTAAAACATAGGATTAATAGGAAGAAAATGATGAAAGTTATGCCTGGGAGGAGTGCTGGAAACCCACTGGTTTTTAGTGTTTTCAGAAGCAGCCAGGTGAGTCTGCACCATGAGAGCTCCGCGGGGGCCTCTTCGCTCTGACAGCTTCCTCCAACCCAGGCTCCCGAGACCCGGTGGCATAAATAAACTTCCAGGGAGAATAAATCTTTGGAAGTGACGGGGACAAGAACATTTTCAGTTTCACAAGCTCACAAGTGCTGTTTGCGTTGAGGATGGGACAACTAACTTGGCATGCTATAAACTGTCCATAATGACACTCTTGCAAAGCATGCCAAGGTTCACAAAATAATGGTGTGCACCAATGTGGGTCACAAGCCGTGATCCATGCTTACCAAATACAGACACAGCTGAGAATTGAGAATGTGCCTGTGTGTATATGTATAACTTGAAGGCATTGTGGGCGGGGGTGGAGGGTTGAACCTGTGGGTGCATATCTGTATGTGAGCAGGAATGTGTGTGTACATGTATGAAAGTTTGCATATGTGAATGTGGGTGTAAACATGTGAATGTGCACATGTATGAGTGTGAATGAATGAATATGTGTGTGTGCATGTGTATGTGTGCATGCATGTGCATATGTTCCTGTGTATGTATGGGCACCCATTTATGTGCATGTGTGACTTTAGGTTTGCATGCATGAATGTATGCACATATAAGTATGGGTACACACATGTACGTGTGGGTATGTGCATACATGTGTGTGCCTCTATGATTGAATGCATGCATATGCATTTATAGCTGTGGGTATATGGGTATGTGTATGCATGTATGAGTGTATGTATGTAAGTACATGTATAACTGTGGGTTTGTGAATGTACGTGTGTGTTTGTGTGAGAGATGGTATCTCATTTTCACACCTGTCATCTCTTGACTCCTTCTCCGTCTGGGGTTTTATATGACTTGTGCAGTAAGCAAACCTATAAGGTTGAGCATGTGGAATTTGGAGGGTAAGAACACATGCCGAACACTGATAGCCTTTGGTTTATCATTTTGACAGTTCTGAATTCCCACAGTGCTCATCTGCCCTGTCCTACAGAGGTGTTTATTCTGTTCTGCTGGACAGAATGGAAAATCTGAGAAATCCTCTTGTGCAGTATACTGCTGTGCTTTGCATAGGCCCTGGGGCTACCGAGAGCTGCCTTAACGGCTGAATCTGGCTGCCCCTCACACGGCAGTTGCTAGTAACAAAATATGATTTGGGAACAGAGAACTTTGAACCCTTCAGAGAGCTTTGTTTTTCCTCACCACCTCAGCTACACCAGGCGACTTACCAACTAAGAGGGTTGGAAGAAACACTGGTTTCTTTGCAGGACTTGAATGGTCAAAATAAACATTCAATGCACACTCTGCCACTAGCTTACGGTATATGGTGGGTAGGGTATTTGTGTGTGTGTGTGTCTGCCTGTGTGCATATGAATGTATGTGTGTGCTCCTGTGTACTGCCACAGAAAATCTCAGATGTCATTCCTTCAGAGCTGTTCACTTTGCCTGTTGAGATAGGATCTCTCGCCTCCATCTAGGGCTTACCAATATGGCAAGATTGTCTGGCTAGGGAGTCTCCAGGGGTCACTCATTTCCACTTGCTCTGCAATCAGATTGCAAGTGGTTACCACCACTATACCAGGCTTTCTCATACAGGGACCAATCAAGTCCTCATGCTTGTACAGTGAGCACTGCATGACTGAGCCATTTCCTGGGCCCCATCATCACGGCAAACCTTTTAAGGAGGTAGAGAAAAACTGGTTTTCTGAGGTGACATTGTATGACCAGGGTATATGTCTATGGCACAGACTGGCACTGTGGGATGGAAACTGGGGCGTAGGGGAGCAAACTAGGATAGAAAAATGATCATGTGCTCCTGGAATGTGAAGACATAATATGATCAGGGAGGATAAATATCTCATGAGAACAGACATCCCCAGATCAGCCAAATTGTCTCAGAGAAGTACTTAAACATGACAGGTGGACACTCCCAGGGAAAGGGAGACAAAAGCAGAATCATTGCTCCCCTAAATATATAACCTTTTCCCCAACCACAGTCAGTCCCACACACGCCCCACAGCTGAGTTCAGAGACACATCACCCAGCTATTACAATGTAGCTTAACTACCATTTTTCATATGGACTCTCAAGCATTGACACACAACCTTCCTGTCAGTCTACAGCTCACTCAGAAATCATCCAAGAGACCAACACAGCCTGCTGCTTGAGGATTGACACGGGAGTGAGTACAAGACTGTTAAGACAGTCTAGGGACATGGGCGTCGCCTCAGCCACTCCCCCAAGGTCAGAGAGGCCTGTGTTGCAACAGAATTGAGATATAGGCTCTCCCGCGCAGTCTAAACACTGATCGTTTCTCTCTTCTCCCCTCAAAAGGCTGAGATAGATCCCAGTTGAAATATTGGAGAGAATGGGCCACACACTTGTAAATCTTGTCATCACCATTCATTCACTAAAATATTTATTAAACAGTCCTCGCATTGTGGGCATTAGTCTAGGTGTCACAAATACATTAGCAGAGCCTCCAGGAAGAGCCTGAGACATTGACATTCTGGTTGGGTGGCAGGCAGAATATTCAGTGTATCTGGGGTGGCACCTGCTGCAGATGAAATTCATACATCATGCCCAGCTTTGTGGAGGAGCCAAGGTCGAGGCTGGATCGCTGTTTTAAACAGAGCCATTAGGTGTGGACTACAGATGAGGCGAAATTGAGGCAGGAGCTGGAGGGAATGAGGAAGCCACAATTGCCAGCCTTCTGGTCAGAGTCGTTGGGTTTGACAGTCAGCCCCTTTTACATCCTCGGTACCACTCATCAAATTTTATCCCTCAGTTGAAGACTGAAAAAAAAAACTTTTCATAAAGTTTCCAAGAACTTTCCCTGTGATGGGAAGACACAGTAGCTTTTCGACTTTGAAAGTGCTGAGAGGTGACAGTCCCTCCCGGCTGTAAGCATAAAGTCATGGTTTATGGTGAGCCCATCTCAGGCAATCAAATAAACAGGCCACAGAGCCAGGACACAGGCAAAACTTCACACGCATAACTGGACTGCAAAGGAAACCAACAAGGTCTGATGGGAAAAAAAATCAAGGTGTGAGCAAGCAGGTTATTGGGGTTACTTGTGATCATGGCTAAATTACTTAAAGATCACCACTAAGTCTCAGGTTCTTTCTCAGTGTGACAGACTAGGATGTCACCTGCTGAGTGTTCAGAGAAGCTGGGAGGCACCAAGAAGTTATGACTGGATCTTGTGCACGCCTGGGAACTGGACCCTTAAGAGTGATGGGGGAAGGGACAGGGGCAAGGGCAGGGGCAGGGGCAGGGGAAGGAGACTTTGAGTTGGAAAAATGATACCACTGTGCTTGTATGGTACTAGCATGGGAAGTGACAGGGAAATTGTGGCCCAGGACTAGAAGCGTTTATGGCTTATGTACTTTACAGTTGCTTGTCCATTTTCATTGCCAAGTTAACCGACCCTAAAGTCACCTGGGAAGTGGGAACCTCAGTTGAGGAATTGCCCAGATCAGATCAGCCTGTCAATGTGTAAGAGATGGTCTTCCTTGGTGATTGATGTGGGAAAGCTCATCCCACTGTGGGCAGTACCATTCCTAAGCATAAGGGCCTGGGATATACAAGAACATGTCTCTACAGTTTCTGCTGGGAGGTTCTTGCTATCAGTTTTTTGCCTGACTTTTATTTCTTAGCCTGCCAGACTATGTCCTGGAAATGTGAAAAGACAAACCCTTTCTTCTTCTTAAGTTGCTTTGAGTCATGGTATATTTTACAGCATCAGAAAGCAGAGTGGTAAATGCACCTCACCTGAAAAATCTCCTAGTGTATAAGCAGGCTGCAATACATTTTGCATGTGTGTGTGTAAATCTCCCAGTATAGAAGCAGATTGTAATACATTTTGCGTGCGTGCTTGTGTGTGTGTGTGTGTGTGTGTGTGTGTGTGTGTGAGTGAGTGAGTGTGTGTGTATGTGTGTGTGTGTGCGTGTAGGCCATGATTGACTGTTAATATTCACATGGAGACTAGAGTATCTTCAATCACTCTCTACCTTATGTTTTGAGGCAGGGAGCCTGAACCTGGAGTTCACTGTTTTGGATAGATTAGATGACCAGTGAGCTCTTGGAATCTATCTGTCTTGATGACTCCCTTCCCCAGGATGGTGATTATAAGCTTGTGCCACCACCATGCCATGCCCAGTTTATACATGGGTTCTGGAAATCCAGGATTTACTCATCTCATGTGTATACAGTAAGAATGGTACCCTCTGAGCCATCTCCTCAGTCCCTGAAGTCACTTTCAAACAAACCTCCAAATGTGTCATATGTGTGCCCATGTGTATGTGCGCGTGCGCGTGTGTGTGTGTATGTGCGTGTGTGTGTGTGTGTGTGTGTGTGTGTGTGTGTGTGTAGTAAGAGAGTACTGAGGCTGACTCAGAACCACTTCATTGGCCAAGGACTTCAAGGCCAGAGCTGTGGCAGGGGAGTGACGGCAGAGGGATCTGAACCTGGACTTTTCCATTAAATGCCATCCTACCATGGAGAAAAGGACCAGGAAAGAAAGTATTCTCCACTGTATTAGGGTTCTCCAGTTCAGTGTTTTCTCAACCTTCCCAGTGCTGTGACCCTTTAAAACAGTTCGTCGTTTTATGGTGACTGCCCCAACCCTATTATTTTCATTGCTATTCCATAACTGTAATTTTGACAGTTATGAATCATAATGTAAATATCTGATAGGCACGATATCTGATATGCCATCCCTGTGAAAGGGTCACTCAACCCCCAAAGGGTTGTTCTAGAACCACTGCTCTAGAGGAATATAACTGATCTAATGAATGAATATACATTAAAGGGGAATTCAGAGAGTGGCTGCCCTTTCACATCCCCAAGCATACCATGTTACACACCACTCCCCCCAAATAAATAAGTAAACAAATGGAACAATGAGGTTGATCTGCCTACAAACTAAAGTAAGGACTTGCCTGCTTTTCTTTCCCTAACTCATCCTCACAAGCAGGCTCCATCTTTTCAGTTCTGGGATTTCAGTTCAGTAGAAACCAGGAAAATAACTTTGCAGTAATAAAAGTCATTACTTAACTGTCTATTGCTTCAAATAATGCTGAACCACAGCAATAAATAATTGTGTATAATAAAGAAGTCAATTTTACTCCACAGAGGAAGGGAGAAGACTGTTGAATGGGTCAGGCATATTTTACACCTCCACAGCAAACACCAGTTACTTTTAACTTTCAGTGAATAGGGTATAGTGTAAATTGCCTGAACAGGGGATGGGGAGAGTGGAAGAGAAAGCTCACCAGACTGCATGACCCAAGAAGAGCTGTGGAAATAGGCAAGACGAAGGTGACACGAGGTAGCAAGGGAAAGCTTGCATCTCTGTGTGATGTCATAGGGACAAGGCATGGAGGAAAGGGAGGAGGGAGGAAAGAGTGGGGGGAGAAGGGAAGAGCAAAAAAAGAGCAATACTGAACATAATGCAAAGAACTTTTAAGAATTAATTAAACTCATGAATCACTGTACAGAGCTTAACAGATCCAAGGAGGAGAAACAGAAATAAATACAGAGAGCAAAACTGAAGAGTCACAAAATCAAAGAAAAGGAGACAGTTGTAAGGACAGCCCTGTGGTCTGAAAGAATGGGGCGTCAGACCAGTGTCCTCAGCAGTGAGCACAGACTTAGGCTCTGCCCTTAGAGAGCTAGCCAAAGCCAACATCAGCTGTATAGCAAATCCTGTACATGTGGTCAGACTCGACAGATCTCACTCATGAAGGCTTCTGCATATTTGTATTTATATGTACACACACAGTCACACTCAAAAGCACAAACACACACATACATATGTACACAGACACACAGATTCAGATTCATATGCACACATACACACACATATACACAGATACACATACACACAGACATACAGATGCAGATTCATATGCACACAAACACACATACATAGATACACAGATACAGATACACATGTATGCAGTTACACACACAACCATGCACACACACACATGCACACAGTCATACATGTATACATTCACAGACACATAAGTGCACAGAAAACTGATATATACATATACACATGTATAAACACACACACACATTTTAGAGAAACAGAAAATGCCCTGAGAGAACATGGTCACCACATCAAAAGCCTACAGAGACTATTGATTTTATAAAACAGTGAGAGATATCTGGTTTCTGGAGCTAACAGATCTGCAGTGCTGTTGTTAATTAGTCATGAAAATTGATTGTAAGGAGTCATGTTGGGAATAAAGGTCCAATTCCCAAGCCATAGCTGTTCTAGACTTGACAGATGGGCCCTGGCTGGGCTTGGGTCACTGCTGGGCATTGGATTTCTAAGGAATACACCGACCCTGACTCAAGGGCCCATATCAGCACAGTGGTGAGCTATCCCTTCACAAATGCTGCCATAGCACCATGCTCAGGCTAAGGCACTCCTGGTTCCCCCGGACAAAACCAGCAGCGTTAGCTTGTCTTAGGTGCTTTTTCATTGCCATGACGAAACACCATGAGCAAGGCAACTTATGAGGGAGCACATTTAGTTTGGAGCACACGGTTGCAGAGGATTCATATCCATTGTGGTGGGAAGCACGACAGTGCAGTAAGGCACGGCACTGGAGCAGCTGCTGACAGCTCACATCCTGACCCCCAAGTAGGAATCAGGCAAAGCTAACTGGAAATGGCACAGGTTTTTAAGATACCCAAGCCTGCCCCCTACTGACACACCTCCTCCAACAAGGCTACGGCTATTAATCTTTCCCCTAACAGTTCAATCAACTGGGGGCCAAGTGTTCAAATATATGAGCCTCTGGGGGCCATTTTCATTCTAAACCACTACGATCCCTGAAAATCACTGGGGACTAGTCTTTTTGGCCGTCATTGTACCTTGGCATAGCTCTCTGAAGACAGAGCATCCTCCAAGGAGCATGCCTCCCTGGCTCTCCTCCCTAGGTGCACCTCTACAGTGGGGTAGCTCTCTTCAAAGCCAATTTCCTGTACCCTTTATCTAGGGTCTGTAGCGATTGCTTCTGGCCTCCCAGAATGGAATGTTACAGCTTCCATTCCCAACCATGGAAATGGTTTCTAGCTCAGCTCTCTTCCCAACCCAGAACATCTGTGCCCTCATACTGTCGCAAAAGTTCACAGAGACATTGGTGTCATCGTGCTTGTGAACAAAGAGACACATCCAAACACATGATGTACAATCGTGTGTTCTCTATTATGATCCTCTCTTCTACCCCATATCATATATGGGTCTCTTGTCTTACAGATCTGTGGTTCCCAGAAACCCTACCTCATGTCCACTGTACAGCTCTGAACTCCTTAGAAGAACAGAGAACTTTCAGAGTATATATATATATATAATAAAACCATCTGGAATATCTTTTAGGATACAGGCTGGGCATCCCAAAATCACTGTCAAAATACACTGGAGAGCCTAAGAACTTGGCAGCTGTTCATTCAGCTTTCTGGCTGACTGTCTCAGCAGTACCAGTCCTGCGTTGTAGGCTGGAGGGCTCCTGGAGCTCTCTTGGTCTTCAGTACACATTAGATGGCTGAAGATGCTGTCTGATAGCAACAAAGAATGATGGTAGCCATAGAACTGTCGATCCAGTCACCAGCGGGAAGCGAGATCAGTAGGAAATGAAGTCTGCTGTTTCTGTAAACCTCTTTTTATCTGGGTCATCCCTTGGAAGGTGCCTCCCACTCTAAAGAAGGTTCTTCTCCCCTCTTTAATCCTTGATTACAGGTATCGCTGTTGTCATTATCACTATGGGTGCCCAGCAGAACTAGGGCAGAGTGGGCACCACAATCTGACTCTTCCAGTTTTGGAGCTGTGCAACTTCTTTTCTTCTTTATAGAAGCCTGAGTCGGCTCCGAGAGATGACTCTGCAGCTAAAGGTCCTTGCTGTTCTTCCAAAGGCCCTAGGTTTCAGTTTCTAGCACCTATGTCATAAAGGTGCTCAGAACCTTCTAGAACTCCAGCTCCTAAGGTTCTGACGCCCTGTTCTGGCCTCTGAGGGTGGCCACACACCCACGTATGTGTGCCATATGCAAACACATGCACACAGATAAAGGTTAAAATTAGACATTTAAAAAGTAGTCTGTGTCTGACCTTTCAGTCCCATGAAATGAAGCTAAGTAATACAGTGTCCTCACCAAGAGACACAGAGTCTCTGCCTCTTTCTTTATTCCTCTCTCCCTCTTTATAGGGAGCGAAGACCATGAAAGACCCTAATAGAAATAAAAATGAGAGGGTTTAATCTTTAATTCAAAGTGTGTGCATGTTAGTATGTGCATGTTAGTGTGTGCATGTTAGCGTGTGCATGATGCATGTTAGTGTGTACATGCATATGTGTGCATGGTGGAGGGTGTGGGCAATGGGAGAATAATCACCAGACAATGGCCCCACTCCAGTCTTTATCTAGAACTCTGAGTCTGCAGAACTGCGAGGACAAAAGCTTCATTTTCCCAAAGCACCCTAGTGTGTGGCACTAGATCACAGTATAATGATCAAGCCAGCACCCTATACTGTTCCTACAGGTCACATTCCTCTCCACGTGACAATAGCAACCATAGTTGAGCCCTGTGTTCTGTTAGCACTGTAGTAGCTTCCCAATGCAAAGCACAGAGAACCAAGTGGCTCCAGTAATCAGATGGCAACCACAGGTTCCCATAGCCAGACAGCTGCTGGGCGAGGTTCTGCGGATGCCGGGATGAGATTATTAGTCCACGGACTCAGTGGCTGCCAGGCCTCTCCCTCTGTCTCCCTCCTTCTTGCTATTCTTTGTGCTTCTTGCTAGCTTTGTCATCTAAGATTAATATTTATCTGGATAATTATTTTCAAATAAGATAAAAACCAATATTTCAAGCATAAGCCTTCTGACTCTGGCAGGAAACTCTGTATATTTCCAAAATCATCCATCAAACCCACTCTGGCTTGAGACATGCATCCTCAGAGATCCCAGTGAGCATCCTCCAGGAGCTCCTTCCTATACTGAGCGTGGGCTTTATACTGAGTATGGCTTCACACCCACCTCTTGTACCAGGTCCTAGAGAAGTCCTGGGAGTCACTGGCTGTGGAGAACCTGGCTGGGGTCATCCTCAGTCACATACATGTGTTAGAGGGAGAGTGAAGCACACAGGTTTCAACCTGAAGATGTCTTCCGTCTTCAGCTCTTGGATACTCCCATACCTCTACAGAGTGCATCTGATTTCCAACCACCCACGCTCAAAGCTGCAAGCCTTTGCTTGGCATCCAAATGGCTCTCATAGTCAGGCAGCTGATTGCAGAGACTCCGGTGCTAATATGGCACCGGCCCTTTTCATCACAGCCTGTGTGTCCCTGAACTGTCTGCCTGGTGGGCCATGCATTGCTAAATGATTAAAGTATAGTGTCCATCTTACAGAGAATTAGAAAATGTACATTCTAAGATTTATTTATTTATTTTTTGTTTTAAACATACTTTGTTCTTTATTAGGACATCAGGAGAAGACAAGCTGACCCTCTAGGGAGGTGTTTGAAGCCCCAGTTCTGCGATGGTTTTCAAGTTCACATTTGGGCTGCTTTACTCTTGTTTAATGATGCCCTGCAGCCCCAGGCTCTGCAGGTGGCTGCCATGGCCCCATTGGAACGGAGGCACCTGCTTTCTCTTTAAAGTGTCATCTTCAGGCCCCTTTCCACTTAGGAGGAATCAATTAGTGTGAACAGTGATAATTGAGACCCAACAGCTCCAGTTAGCTAAACCCTGATCACAGGGGCTTAGCAGAGCTTGAGGGCAAGAGATGGAGGGGTGCTAGCAGAGGGACAAGAGCTAGAGGTCATTGCAGGGGACTGGAAGGACAGCAGTTCTAGCTGAGCACCAGCATCTATCACTAATAACTGTGTCTTTCCAAATGGGTGTTAGTCTGAAATGGAAGCAGCAGAGAGAGTCCAGGAGGTATCACAGGGGACTATCCTTTACCTCTGAACTCTTAGCTATTGATTATTTCTAAGAGTAGGGGTCTTCGGAACTGGGTCTGTTATCTGAGAATGTAGACTTCTACCCAGAAGTTTCCAGCAGTGTGTCTGAGGGGAGGCTGTCTCATACCTGCAGTCTCAGCATGTCAGCCTGAGGCAGGGGGATGGTAGCCTGGAACTACTTAGTAAAACCCTACCCCCAAACTCCACCACTGCATGGGCAGCCCTCTACCCTACCATCTAACTCTTCCCTACTCCCTGCTTCTCTTCTGCAATGCTCTCAGAGGGAATGACGTAAATGTCTTGTTTAGGCTAGTATCCACAACCATCACTTGTCACTGAGACTCTGCATCTTAGGCAGTCTCTGCATTTCTTGCCATTCTTTGTAGGGAGAAGAGCCTCTGATTAGCTCTGGGAGATGCTTTCCTCTATGGGAGGAAGGAAGGGTGTTCAAAAGATAGCTTTCTGCTCTGTCACTTTAGTTCAGCATCAATTATACGTTTCCCACCTGACATTTGACACAGCTATCTCAGTTATTAACTCAGTAACTGTAGTCACTGGCACTGGGTGCACACAAGAATATCAATAATAAGTTAAGCAGGTAAGAGAGGTAGAAAGGGTCCCATCCTTTACCTCTGAACTGTTAGCTGTTAATAGTTTCTGGGAGTAGGGGGCAATCTCTTTGATTATATACCCATCAGGCTCCAACAGATCACTCCAAACTCATGGTCCTTCAGATAACCCTAGTCAATCTCAGTGGATCTTGAAACACAAAGTGTAGCCATGAATGTGAGAGAAAGATTTGTGAAGATAGTGGGGGGGGGGCACCGCAGAGGTCAGATGTGGTAGGGGGTGGGAGATGAGAGTAGTTGCTGTACATGTATACATGTGAGAGGTTGCCTAAAAACAAATATAGTTAGTTTTAAAAAAAATCAAAAAGAAAAGCTATTGCTCAATCCCTTCCCAGGAGATACCTTTGTGGGTCACTGGGTTCCAAGTCCTCTTCTGTCCCACATCTATCTATCCCAAGGCTAACAGAAGCTCCTGCTCTCAGTCCTCATTTTCAGATTCCCTTTGTCAGGGTGATGCCTTCATGGGTGGTGGATTCTTGGGTTTAGAGCAGGCACCTGGTCTCATGGCATAGATTCTAGAAGCAGGGGCCCTGGAGATGGGTCTCTGTGGGCGATTTTTCTAGTGCTTCTCTACCCCACACAGGTTCTGACTCTGGCAAACTGTTGCTATGACTAAAGGCTCTATGTTTTCTTGTTTCTACTTCCTATTCTAACCAGAGACACAAACCAAAGTATTCAAGTGTTCAGTAACACTAATTTAAAAGGCTTTCCTGCCATAAGACATCATGAAGTGTTAGTGAGGGCCACACCTTCCATTACCGTCCCTAGTTAGACCCTTTCCTGACTCCTGTCATCACCCAGATGACAACCATCACCCACTTGTGTTTTGAAAGTCAGATGGGAACCTACTTGAACCCCAGGTATTTCATGTCCTGTACAGGGATTTTTCACAAGTCCATTAGCACAGTCTGAACGCAGATAGATGCCACTGGTCCTTCTGAATATGCACAATGGTGGCCACAGCACCAGGGTCAGTTGTGCCATTTGAGGATGCTCAGTAATGCCTGCTCTGACATTATACCATACCTCTGCCCCAGGAGACCCAGCACCATGGGTAAACTTAGATGTGGTGCAAGGAAATCATGTGAGGAACCTCTACAGTGGTGTTGGGAGGCAGAATGTGGCCCAACACCCCAAAGCATCTGTCTTAGTCAGGGTTTCTATTCCTGCCCAAGCATCATGACCAAGAAGCAAGTTGGGGATGAAAGGGTTTATTCAGCTTACACTTCCACACAGTTATTCATCACCAAAGGAAGTCAGGACTGTAACTCAAGCAGGTCAGGAAGCAGGAGCTGATGCAGAGGCCATGGGGTGGGGTGGGTAGAATGTTACTTACTGGCTTGCTCCCCCTGGCTTGCTCAGCTTGCTCTCTTATAGAACCCAAGAATACCAGCCCAGAGATGGCACCACCCACAAGGGGCCCTCCCACCTTGGTCACTAATTGAGAAAATGTCCTACAGCTGGATCTCATGGAGGCACTTCCGCAACTGAAGCTCCTTTCTCTGTGATAACTCCAGCCTGTGTTGACATACAAAACCAGCCAGTACAGCATCTAAAAGAGCCTGCTGGCAATTGCTAATGCCCTCACTTCACAAGGTAGAGGCTAAAACCCCTGGGTCTGCCCTGTACCTTGTACCACATAACTTCATGAGAGTCCCGCTGTAGCCAAGCATGCATTTTGTGTTTCTGTTATGGAGTAAGTCCTCGATCCAACTCTGTCCAAATTCCTTCAACTCAAAGCCTGGTTAGACCTGTTCTTCCTGCCCCAAGCAGCATGATACACAGTCCCCACCCCAATCCCAGTGCACCTGTCAGTGACAAAGCTTGGCTAAGATAGATTGAATTCATCTAAAATTTAAGACGTCTTAGCAGGGAGGGAGGTTGACCTTTCAATCATTGACAGCTGCCTGGGTGATTTTCAATCCAGAGGACCGTCACCTGGTGCAATGACATTGCTGCCTGGATGCTTTGCCACAAGCTGCCTCTGGCTTCTTGAATGCCATCCCTCCTGCCTTTCAAGGGCATCTAATGCACAAGGTCTTCTGGAATCCTGCTACCGGGTGAACTTAGTAGGGGAAGTTTCTAACTGATCTACTCCCAGGAAGATACTCACTCTTTAGTTAGAAACCAGTGGCTTCTATTGTCCTGTGAGAAAAGAAGGAAAACTGGGAAAGAACTCTGAGTTAGCACCTTTCCAGATGGAGCCTTTGGCGACATCACACTGAATAATACAGGAGATCTAATTAATGCTGTTAATCTTGAGAGACACTTAGCATCTTCCCGCTAAGGCTGCCATGGGCTCTGATGGTCCAAGGTCTGAATTCAGCTCTGCACACTGGCTATTTGACCCGCACACAGTTACTTAACTATCCCATTCCAGTATCCCCTTCTGGTTCTTACAGGCCTGAGATGAGACCAAAAAAACGTACAAGACTGACTTCGAGCTCACTGTCGCCACCCAAACAGCAGACCAGTGCTCTCCATACAGCCCTTTCTGAGTCCAGCTGGGAGAAACCACACAGATGGATAGAGAAACCGCTCTTTCAGGTTCCTTCACCTTGCTTACAGGATTATAAGGAAGGATATGGTTTCCTGGCTCTTGTGTGCTAGCTGCACCAAATCTTTTGCATCCTTCTGTGCACTGGAGAGTTAAAAGGGGCATGGCCTGAGTCTTTTAATCCTCCCACAGTATGAAACTTGCATTCTCTGACTGCATCTGACAATAGAACCAGCCTGGTTGTCTGTCTCCAGAACACTGGCAGCCCCAGTAAGGGATCTCTCTATATTATCCTCACCAACATCAGGATGCACTGGCAACCTTTCCTAACAACTCTATCCCTAGCCTCAATTCAGCCCACAGAGTGGGCCTGTACCGCTGCCACTCATGCCATTCAGCCAATCACTGCTCTGATAGATCTCTGCACATGCTCAGAATAACAGTCTATGTAGCCATCATGGGCTGTACCACCACAACATGGCGACTCCAGTATCAGGATGCTAGGTAGGGTACCCAGGACCTGCTCATCTTACTGGTCACAGCCAGGGCTTTCTAGGAGCACAGATCTGGAAATGTGCACTACACTGAAGGACTCATCAGATGCTGAGGAGTGTTTATGGGGAAAGTGGTGATGAACCCATAAGAGAGGTCAAGGTTACCTCTTTACTAGGCTGCGGGGGAGATGGGCCTCACAGGCAGGCTGCAAGGAAGGGCAGATCTCTCAAGGCCAGAGTATGAAGTCTCTGGAAGAACTTCCCTCCTTCCCATGAAGGAGAATTATTTTCAGAGGACCCAGCCTCTTCATCATAGCCCCCAAAGTATTAAACCTTCAGGTGGTAGAACCACAACCACCCAGCCCCATGCTCTGTTTAGTTCCTCAGGAGGCATCTTCATCGCAGAGATGTCCCTGCTTATACTTATTCCTACTGAGAATGCCCTAGTAAGCCCTGACTGTATCTCAGACATGCTGATGTTGGCTGGCTAGGTAGATGGATTGAGCTTTGGGATGACCTTTTGAAACTACCTAAAGACAGTCATTGCAAAGAACTTGGAAGATCCTCCCAGGGTAACCTGGTGGTCTAGGACATAGGGCTTCTAAGGAGAAAATGGAAGCAAAAGCATCCATAGACACTTCTGTGTGACACCACATTTTTGCTGTTTCCTGGCATAGTGCCTTCAATGTTTGTTTGCCCTTCCTTGCTAAGCTTGGGTGTATGTCCTGTCTTACCTCAGATAAATAAAATGCCCACCCTTGTCGGGGCTTAGCGTGGCCACAGTTGAGGCCATGGTGACCCCATCTAGGCTACTAGAGCCCCTCCTTGAACAATCTGAATCAACTAGGCTCTGAAGTTCTTGGTTTCATAGAAGATCCCCAAGACACTGTCCATTCTGACATCCACCATCTGTCATTCCTCCCCTTTTTCCTACCTCAAGTAATCTGGAAATGCCCTCTGGGTCTTCTGAGGTTTTCCTGCTGCTCAGTGCCCCCTAGAAACTCTCAGCTGTTCTCATATTAGCCAGTTTATGAACATCCTTTGAAGTAGGCTGCACCCCATCTCAGGGTGTAGTGGTGAACTTTGAACTTCTTATTAGCATGCTACCCCGATATGTAACCCACCAGAATGCAGACCCACCTCCTCCCCACTCTCTGTGGCTTGATTCTGGGAAGAAAGGATGCTTGGGTGACCTCATGACCCCTTTTGTCTTAGAAAGGGAGCTGCTTCATTGCCTATATCATAGAAAGACTCCATTTTAGTGACACATCATTCCACTGTCCCTTTCTATTTTCTCTGCCCTTGACATAGAACCCTAGTCCAATATCCTTGCCATCTCTGGATGCATGAAGGATGATACCTCAGAACCCTTGAGACCTTGGGTGAGGAGACAGTGTGGTACATACTCTGGGGAGCAAGGAGCTTCCCTGAACTCAGACCAGGCACATTGACCACAGGTAAAGGACTCAGTCCCTATAAAAGGTCATGGTCAAGACAGAATGTCCCATGTGTTGGCAGCCACCATGAGCGGTGCTGAGCTGTGCTGAAGGTCAAGCTGTTCTATCCCTAAGATGGCTTCTTTGTCACCCATTCTGAGAACAATAGCAGCTCCTTGGTGCTGGGCCAAAAGTTTGTGGGTTTTGTTGTTTTGCTTTTCAAATTCAAGTTTAAAGGAGGGGAGGTTTGATTTTGTGTGTGTGTGTGTGTGTGTGTGTGTGTGTGTGTGTGTCTGTTTATGCTGACTTTTTATTTAATTCTTTCTCCTGGGATCATAAAGTAAAATTATTCAAATTTACATTCCAGGAGATAAAAGAAACCCAACATCTTTCATCCACTTTATGCATTTTTGCTAATTTTTTTTTTAAGCATTTTGTACTGGCATCCTGAAGGGTGCAATTTCATGAGTCAGGAGAATAAATAACAGATAAAAATAAATGTAGCTCTCAGCAAAGGTGAGTGTGCATTCCCCCAGGGACTGGAGAGAAACACATGGGAGAGGTATCATACCTCAGGATAGAGTGAGCATAGGATAGACAGTGCCTTCAGCCAAGTACCACTGAGGCATTGGCAGCAAGGGTGTCTGGTACCCATTAAGGTAAATTTCATACTGTAGGTGCAGTGCCCCCTTCAAGGAAAAAAAAAGCCCATCTTGCAAAGCTTGCCTGGAGGCAGGATGAAGCTCTGGGCTTCTGATAAAAGAGCCTGGTTTTTGCAACTAGGAGCTCTACGGCTTGCTGATGAAGGCAAAGATGAAGGTGACCGTGGAATGAAGATGACTCAGGTTATCTAACCTGTCTCCACATGCTCACTGTTCTCATCCTGGACATCAGCTGACAATGTAAGTGGTTTACATGTGTCTTCTAATTCCATCTCCTTTGCCTCAAGCTTTATTGAGTTATGGTTGATAAAATTATATACACTTATAATGTACTGTGTGATGTTGTGATATATGGATGTGCTGTGGAATGGCTATCACCATTAAGACACTTAGCATAGCTATCAGCTCACAAATCTCTCTGGCTTGCTAGAATACTTGCAATCTGCTTGCCTGGCAAGTTTCAAGTATAGAATGCAGTGTTGTCAATGGCACTGGCTACGACCTGTGTTAGACCTCAGGACTTGCCATTTCCCAGAGCAGGTACCACACCCTTTAATCTGTGGTTACCCATCTTCAGATTAGCTCCTCTATGAATTGGAAAAGATCACTAATCATTGCTTGTCATGTCACTGGGAGATTCAAGGAGACCTGCACACAAGGGTTACCTGTAGAAGTGAATCCTTACCAAACAGCAGAGTCACCACCATCATATTAAGGATCTATTGATCATAAAGATCACTGGAGAGCTGCCACATGAATGTTTTTATGTGCTGAGCATGAGTGACCTGAATTTCAGCAGATGTATAGAACATGGATGGCATTTATGGAAAGAGGGGAATCACCAGGATAATGCTAGGAATGGCCCAGGTATACTGAAAACACCTCTTTAATTTACCAAAGTCCAGAACATTCACAAGCAACACTAGGACGAGCATCCTTCCTTCTAGATTTTTCTATAAGTCAGGGTTCATTTAAGACAAGCATCCAATCCAAGATGTGGATCCCAGGAGAGCTCTAGCTCTGAAGACCCTGAGAAAAGTTGTTTGTGACACCTGGACTCTATACTATGTTCCTGTCTGGAGGCACCTTGAACTTGTCTGAGGGCATCCACTCATTTCACTGTGACCTGTGACCACCCATAAGGGTGGGTGCCATCCTCAACCACAGACCTTGTCCAGTCGCATCTTTCTCTGGAAGAAGCTAATAATATTAGTGGTCAAATCCATGGCTTCCCAGGCCTTTGGTCAGGGGTCGGTGGTGTCAAGAGCAGGGTTTAATCCTCTGAGCTGATTTGCTCACTTCCTATAGCACAGCAGATTAGCACCATGTCCGTCTCAGTGTCCCATTTTCCTTCAGAAATAAGCCAAATCCCCTGCTTCTATGCACAAGGCTATGGGGGGTGTGGCCTGGCCTCCTAGCTGCAGATGGAGGCGCCCAGCCAACCCTGTCTGGGATCCCTCACTGCTGATTATGCCCATGGCCCTGAGTACAAAGGAGAGCGGGTTGTATTGTTCTTCCTCCTTGCTGAACCCCCCCACTCTCAAGCTCCTTCGAGGCAAGAGTGTGGGGCTTGTGGGCATCCAGCCTTAGAAATGGGGCACCTACAGTGACAGGCAGAGATGTCAGCCGAGGCAAGCGGACCGGGCCACTCTGTCCTCATGTGAGTCTATTGTCGACACAGAAATGTGGTTGCTTGGGCTCCACTCGTGGCATTTTGTCTCAGCAGCCTTAGGTAAGACAGGGAGAAGGTCATCGTTTGCCTTTTCATCTCTGTCATGCGGTTCTGATAGCCTGGGACCTTACCGGACAGGAAGTGACATTTGTAAATTTAAATTTTTAATTTCCTTCCTTCCCTCTCATCGTACTGCATCCTGCCTCTCCACTGGTGGTGCCTGGACTTCCACCACACTGCTCAAGGGAGGCAGAACAAAGTCGCCCTGTGTCTTCACACAGCCTGTGCTTTCCTTCTAAAGTCCAGAAGGGAAAACGGAGACGTCCGGGACAAAAGCTGTGTCACAGGTTCCTGGCCAACTCTCTGGATGTTCGGGGATCACCTTTTACCACTAGGAGTCAGGAACAGGGGTCCTCGGTCTATACTTGTCTTCAGGGCATCCACGGCCTGGCAGGAAGGGAAGGTGGGGCCCTGGATGAGCTGAACCCTGCATGACTGGGCTGGAAGGGAGACAGCCTTCCTCTGGAGTTTTAAGTTCAGTGTCTTAAAAGATGAAGGCCTTCTCCAAGGTGATCATTAATAAAACAGCTCTCTGAGACGATTCTTGCTTGTTCGTTCTGGTTTATTTGACGGTAGATATAAATGCATATACTTTATTCGGGGTGAACCAGGGTTTAAATACCCTTTGCAGGGAGGAAGTCTTAGGAAGAGAAGCTCATTGGTTGAGGGTTCCGCATATCTAGATGCATCATTAGCACAAAGAATTCTGGGTATTTATGATACATGACCCAATACCCATGGTCCTCAGTGGGGTGTCAGGGTTATGTATTCCAGTGCAGGCAGAGTCAGGGAGGGAAGGACTTCATTCCTGCTCTTCTCAATTCTGAGGTTCTGAGGGGTTTGAGCTCATTCATTCTTACCATTTCTTATGCCTGTCTGGTAACAAGGTCCCACATGCCCTACCCTTCCTCCCTCAAATACCTCCCATAATGCTTTGTCCCTTCTCAAAATCAAGGGCCTTCTTTTCTTTAGTTTCTATTGTTAAATATATAGATATGTATATATGTATACATGCACATATGTATATATAAGTAAATATATTCAGATAGATAGATAGATAGATAGATAGATAGATAGATAGGGATATATACACACTCGTATGTGTAAATGTGTTGGTTGTCTATATGATTTCAGGGCTAACCACTTGATACTCAATAATCAGTTGAGGGGTTCACCCTGGTGAGCCCATCTCCCCATCTTTTCCTTCCTTGGTTGCATTTAATTCTTTGTCTTGGGGTAGGACCCCCGTAAGATTTTACCCTTCTGGGTTAGCGTGTCTTTTGGCGTTCTTGTTCAGGTCTTGTTTAGGCAGCCATCTTGTTGACTTATTAGGGGCGACGCTTCCCTGTCATTCCTTGGAGACACAGTCTCACTGCTTGTTTTCTGGTCTTCTTTCTCTTAGAATCTCCCCACCTCCCTTTTAATAGGCCTTGTTTGAACTCTAGTTTTAGGTTGATGAATTCAGTGTGATGTCACATTGCGCAGATTTCTAGTTTGAAAATGGAGCCATCTTGTCTTTATGCATATGACTACTCGAAACCACTTACTGGGGATGTGTATCAGAGATGGAGCTGCAGATTACCCAACTCAGGACTCAGAAACCAGCCTAGATTGTAGATTCCAGGGGATTCTGGAAGATATAGGAGCAGGCAGCTGGGTTGGGGGGGGGGGGGCTCTCTGGGCCAACTGGGGGCATCTGCATGGGTGTCGGGGGTGATCAAGGTTCTGCAGGGTTCATAAGTCCCTACAGGCCCCTCATCAGGACCAGCCCACGCCTGCCAGTGCCATGCTGCCTCTGTGGGAACAGGATAAAAATAGACTTTACCAAATATGGCAATACTAGTGCCTTACCTCAGAGCTCAGTCCCAGGGGGAGGGCTGCCTGCATTGTCTGTGAGTGACAGGTGAAAGACCCTGCCAAAGGGTACCGAACTTACCCATCCCACCACAGAACAGACCAGTGTGGCTATCTAGAAAAGTCTGGGGATCTACTATTTCAGGGAAATGAGCAGCGAGACCCAGTGGTCAGCGGAGACTGGGGAGTTCTTTATGGTTCCATGAGATCCTTGGCGTCTTTCAGGGCTTGTGACTGACCATACATGGTCCCTTCCCAGTGTCTCTCCCTCACCATTTTCCTGTCCTTCCCTGAAGAGACGCATTCAGTGAAGGTTCTTAGCTTCCAAAGCCTAACATCAGTTCCCTGCTATGACCTGGGTTTGCCTGGAGCGAGGCCATTTTTTTTTCTTTTATGTTCAGGTCCAGCTAAAACTTCTGGTGGTCAACAATGGCAGGCTAGGAGATAGACAGGACTAGGGCTCATGTGTTCACCTTCCTCTTGCCAGGGCTAATTGATTCCTCCTCCATGTAACCAGCAGTAGCAGGGAACTACCCATCGCTAGTCTGGTGTGCGAGGGATGGGCCCAGCCTTAAGGCCCTCATCCACCACATCTGGCAGGCATGAGGGAACTCTGGAGCACATGCAGTGTTTTAAATCATGCCAGCTCATCCTTTAACAGACAAGGAAGAGTAATAAAGTGCCAAGGCCCTTGCTGACTGCAGAATGTGGGGACCCTCCCCAACAGGGCCCTTGGGTACTCACTCCTCATAGCTCTGTGCTATTGCCAACCTACCAGACAGCCCACATCTGTGCACCAGTATTCCTCCACACCAAAAGAAAGTCAGGCCAGTAGGACCTGACAGTGTAAATGCTCAAGAATCTGTGCTGGTGTCCTCAAGACTCATACAAGTCCCCCACACCCCACTATCCTCCTCTCTCTGACTCAGTGGCACTGATATCCCTATGGAATGCACACTGTCATAGGGCTGCCAGCCAAATGCAGATGAAGTGTGTCTCCAGCACACTGGAGAGCAAGTGCGGTGTTGCTCCTGGCACTAGGTCCCTGCATGAGAAAGCTACATCATAAGCACCCTAAAGTCAGCCAAAGCAGGTTAACATCCAGGCTCTGATGTTTTCAAGCAGTGCGACCCTGGGAAACACACAAACCCTGTGATAATGAGTCCTGCTTTGTAAAATGAAAGCCATGTCCACTTATCTAGTGTGGAGGATTGAATTAATAATAGCTGCTTCTGAGTGATCTAACATTCCCAAGGCTGCTCCACAGACAGAAGGTTTTCTTTTTTTTTTTTTTTTCCCAACTCTGTACTTGGAAGCAGGTGCAAATGACAGTGTCTCAACACCATGGCTAAAACAAAGTGAAGATTTCATTAGCACCATTTGCAGAGAAATACAAATTACTGACTGGTTTCATGGCCTCGAGATAGTAAAGCCAAGATCGCTGTTTTTCTGCATCTTTCTCTTATGGTTGACAAATGATTGCTGTAGCTTCAGGTATAGCACACACATCCTCAGTATGAAGACAGAAAAAGAAAAATAGGGAAGGTACTAGACTCATATCAAGAACTCTCTCCAGAGCCCTAGAAAGTATACATGGCTATCTCACGGGGCAGAGTAAAGCCACTTACTTAGGCAAGGTGGCAGAGTACAATTCTTGGTAGACATGGTATTGTCTCTAAAACAAACATCAATGTTCTTTTACCTAAAAGGAAGGGAAGGATGGACAATGGGTCTCCGCTACTACTGATGTCTGTTACAGAGGTTTTAGGTGTGATGGGTATCTGTAGGCTAGCAAATGTGGATCTTTAAGAGTGTATATGCTACGGTGATTTGGGGTAAGAGCAAAAAAGAAGCATCTTAGGTCCAAATGGTCTGAATTGTCAATGGGCTGAAACCAGCACGATCCCAAAATATGGCAACATAGTATTGTATAACTCAACTCTTTCCTTGGTCTCTGTGTGGTCCAGGCTAGCCTCGGTTGGACTCCTAGACTCAAATGATTCTCCCACCTCAGCCTTTCAAGAATCCAATGCAGAAAGTGTTTCCCACATTCAGTTACAGAAGTTTCTGAAAAGATTACACTATTCTGTCTCATAGGTATGTGTATTTAGAGAACCCTCTAAATGAGCACATTTGTCAACCAGGGTTCAGCCAGCAGCCTTTCTGTGAATAGCTCTCGTGAGGAGAAAGTATGGAGGGCCAGCTGGAATTCTAATTATGAATGTAGATGCTGGGTGGATATTTAAAGGGTGCCTACAAGATGAGGCACCAGTCAATGAGAATGTCCTCTGCCCAGCAGAGTCTTCTGCCCTTCCAGTCCCTGAAGATTAAGTGAAATTAAGGTTTCTCTAGGTGTAGAACTCTCTACTGTCCTAACCTCTGGCTGGGACAGTAAAACAGACCCCCCCTTCATCCTTTCCTAGCCTTGAGAACAGGGAAAACCAAGCCTATGCCATTGGGAAACTCACCTGAGAAGAAGCTGGGTCTACTCTGTATGACTAAATGACAAAATAACAAATGTCCCTCTGTCACTGCAGTATCTGAAGGGTCTCTGTCACCAGCTCTGTACTGGTGTCCTTGCATACCTGCCAGGCTGTAGAAAGTCATAGCAATGAGCAAAGAAGACCTGAAGAGTGGGTCCTGTTGAGTAGATCACGGGGGACAGACAGATGACACATAAGCCCCCCAACCCATGGACAAAATCAAAGCCATGGTGCCATGGACAGCAGAGGTTTTTTGTTTGTTTTGGGTTTTTGATTTTTTGTTTGTTTGTTTGTTTGTTTTTGTTTGTTTGTTTTTGGGTTTTTTTGAGACAGGGTTTCTCTGTATAGTCCTGGCTGTCCTGGAACTCACTCTGTAGACCAGGCTGGCCTCAAACTCAGAAATCCGCCTGCTTCTGCCTCCCAAGTCCTGGGATTACAGGTGTGTGCCACCACTGCCCAGCTGACAACATTTTTAATGAAGACAAAGTGACAGGAATCCAGAAGTGACTTTGTTTGGCATAGGCAACCGGTGTGTCCTAGAAGCCTGGGGTTGGATTGAGATCGACAGATAAGTAACCATAGATAAATGGAGATCGAGGAAGAACATTCTAGAAATTGAGACATCCTAAGTGGCAGAAGGGAGCTCATGGAACCTAGAGTCCTAGAGGAGGGATTTAGTATCATTCCTCACATTATAGGGACAGTCCTTGAGGTGGGGGAGAAGGTGAGTAGGTATGATTCTGGCTAGTCATATATCCCACAATTATTCTGCCTTCCATATAGTCATGGAAAGAGATCCAGGTACTCTTCCCAAGGACCCCAAGGATGCTTGTTTATCTAGTGAGAGCATGGACTCCATACTATGGTTAGGTTCTGTTAAGGAATTGACAAGGTAGCCCCTGCCTTTACTGCTGCTCACTGATGATCTTATGAGAACAAAGTAACTCAAGGGTCCCAAGGAACCCTGGGTAGACCTGGAGCCAGTACCTTTTCTTCCAGGTAGAGACACACAGTCCCCACTAAGCCTTGACAGACCCAGGCTGTGTCATAACCACAAACAGCACTGCCTCTGCTCTCTGCACGTGGCCCTGCTGTCATTTCTGCTCATCTCATCTTACTTTGAGCATAAGGCAGGCAGGAAGAATTCTCTGCTCAACCTTGGCTTTTCTCTCTGGTTCGGGAGGTGAATGTGAACTTTCCAGGTTGGTGGGCATCGACATGTCCCTGCACTTGCAAAGATAAGGCCTCACCCCAGCTGGAAAGAGGGAACTGGGCTCTGAGGAAGAGGAGGCTATCTCTGACCTGTCCTGTATAGCATAGCCAGGCCAGGAGGAGCAGCACCTCTCCTGTGTATGAAAACATGCAGGGACTGCCAACAGCTGCCATGTTTGGCCAGCGCCTCTGCCAGCAAGTATCCAGAGCCTTAGCGATTCCTCTGGGGCTTCCAGGCACAGCTGGGAAGCCAGGTGCACTGTAGAGCAGGCCCTACATCTCCCTGTTTGGAAGACTCCATGACAAGACACAGCTGCTGCCACTCTGGGGGCATGGGCCAGTGGCTCTGCCAGGGCTTAAATAAGCTTCGTTTGACACAGCTCTCCTGGCTGCTCTGGTGCTCAGTGTGTGGACAGATTCCAGGTAAGCACTGAGTTGAGCCAGCCCTCACATGGGGGGACAGCCGAATTCCCAGAAAAGGTTTTGCTGACATTTGTGACAGTCATTCCACAGAGTGCTGGCCACCTTGAAGGATTAGAGTTAGACACGAAGCAGGAGAACTCTTCCATTGGCCCATGGTTCTCAGTAGCAGCGAGAAAGCCTGCGCAAAGCATTTGTGCGAATTCTGTTGGAGACAAGTCACCAATTTAGGGTCTACCAGGAACCCAAATCCCAGACGGTGAGGGATGGAATATGAAAGTCTGCCAACTTGGGCAAACTCATTGCTCAGTGAGCTGGAGAGACACACTCCCCAAATCCTGAATGTGTTTTATAGGTGGCTACTGATGTTTAGTGGGGAGGGTGGCTGTCCCCAGATATATACCTGCTTAGCAGTCATGCACCAAGAGAAGTTGAGCGCCTACCCTAGCTTCCCTAGGTGCCAGTAGAGTCATAGTACATGACTCCCAGAATGTCCTTATTGAGTTTTTGAGGACAGTTGAACATACCCAGGTAGATGCCCTGACCTTCCCAGGGCTTCACGCTGGCTTAACAGTGCATCTGACTCTGTGATGCACAAGCTCTGAGGAAGCCTGGCTTTGCTCTGCTGCAGATGTTCACCTCACATGGTAGACACAAAGCCCAGGGGCCTTCCTTGAATTTCCAGGCCTTCCTCGTTGCCTGATTCAGGTTAGAAATATATAGAAGATCCAGACTAGAATAATAATAGACAGTCCGTTGCAGTTTGAAGCCTCTGCTCATGACATGGTCAATGGCTCAGTGTAGGTCAAGGCTCTAGAGTTCCACAGTGCTTCCATCACCAGGGACTAGTTCTGGAGTCAGGAAGGTGGGAGCTACAGAGAGGGCAGAGCAACCTGACTTTTTTCAAAAGTTTGTATGTATGTGTAGTGTATGTGTGTTTATAATATATATGGTATATATAGTATATGAGTATATGTATGTGTAGAGACCACAGGGTGACATTAGATATCTTTCCTTACCTGTTTTCCTATGCAGGATTTTAAAGTTGTGTGTGTATGTGTGTGTGTGTGTGTGTGTGTGTATGTATGTATGTACACATGTGAATGCAAGTGGAAGTTACACATAGTTTTAAGCTCCCTAACATGGATGCAGAACACAGACCTTGAGTCCTCTGGAAGAGCAGTAATCAATCATGACCACTGAGCCACGCTTCCATCCCCTCTACCTAATGTTTTAAGGTGGTATCTCACCGAACCTGACACTGATTGAGTCCTTCAGGCTGTTGGGCTAATGGGGTGCAGAGACTTGCAGTGGTTTAGGTGTGTGCTACCAAGCCTGCTTTTTACATGGATGCAGGGGATCTGAATTCAAATCCTTATGATTCATAGCAGGCACTTGGTCCATTGAACCATCTTCCCAGCACAAGGGATCATTGACTGTGGGAGGAGATGGCAAACACCTTGAACCCTTGCAGAGTGGAGCTGTGTATAGCAGATAAAGGAGGACCATACTGACCAGCATGAGTTTAATCTGTATCACTTGATAGGGCAGCCCGCAGGCCACTCAGGAGGGAACATCTTGTTCTTCCCTCACATCTGCTCTATCGCCAACACACAGAGCACCACCATTACTTGCTGGTGAACACTGGGTTGAGTCACCACCCTCGCTGTTGTAAATGATGCCAGCATGTACATGAGCAAGTAAGTCTGCACTAAAGGCTCCATGGAGGTGGGATGAGGGGCAGGTAAGTAGGCAGCAGACTGTGGTCAAATGTATAATGTCACAGCCAGACACAGCTAGAGAGGACAGGCAATTTCTGGTGTTCTACCGAGAACAGTAGGCTGACAGTTGTCAATAACACTGTATCTGGAGAGATGGCTCAGTTGGTGGAATACTAGTTTTGCATGCACAAAGCCCTGGGTTCCATTCCCACCTTAGCATAAACCACATGTGCTGTTAGACAAAAAGCTTGAAATTCCAAGGTCAGCTTCGGAATTACACAGCAAACGTGAGGCCAGCCTGGGAGACACAGACTCTGCCTTTATAAAAGAAATACTGTATTAGTTGCATTCATTGATTTCTGTTTGCTGTGCTAAAAACATCATGACCAAAAGTAACTTATGGAAGAAAGAGGTTTTTTTTGGCTTATGGTTCCAGTGGGATAGAGTCCATCATTGTGGGAGGCGTGGCAGTAAGCAGCTGGAACAGGAGGCAGTGAATGCATATCTATAAGCACAAAGGTGAACAGGCAAACTGGAGGTGAGGTGGGATAGGTAATGCCAAAGCCCACCCATGATGTTCTTTTCCCCCTAAGGTTATAGCTTCCAATGCTCCCTGAACAGGTAGAAGCTAAGGGTTCAAATGCCAGAGCCTGCGAGAGACAGTTATCGTTCAAACCACATCCAAACGTCTACAAGGTTAGCCAAAGTTATCTATGGTTTCATCCCAAATCAATGAGCACTGTTTGAAGTGACACATATGCTAACACATATGCTAACGTAGTGTCAGGTCAGTCATTATGCAGAGTATATGGACATACTACATGGTATCTTATAAAGTTTAGCTTTTGTGAATCAAATCTAAAACTTAGACAAGAATGAAGCTCTCCCTCCTGTCCCAGCCCTAGCATGGGAATTCCTGTCCCGGGCAAAGCACGTAACCTCATGGCAGTTCCCAGGGGCCCCTGCATATGGTGGTCTGTGCACATGACAGGAACCCCATCATCATGTGTGTTCTTTCCACTTCTACCCAGATGGTAGTGTGGCCGCCCATCCTGAACTTCCTCTCACAGTTCAAACTTACTATGGACTTCTATTTCAGGAAGCACGGGGCTCTTTTTAAAAGAGTTAACAATTTCATGATATCGTTGCATGGGTTTTATTTCTGCGACTGTCCGCTCTCCCTGTTCATGGACATTCCCTTTCCTGACTCCTGCTGCCTGGAGCTGGGCTGCCGCGAACATTGCCAGGCACACAATACTGAGAACAAGTGGGACCCTTTCCAGAAGCTGAATTGCTGCGTCAATGGTTAGATATATTAATAAGCTTGAAAATATTGCCAAGTGTCATTCAGAGTAAGTTCAAAATTTTACATTCTCCTCTGTCATTTTTAAGAGGGAGGACTTACCTAACCCTCTGCCAACTTCCTAAGAGGCCAAGGATGTGGGCATTTTTTTCCTGTTTGTTTGTTTGTTTGTCCTTAGCAATCAGATTACCAGGTCTTTATCAGAGGACTGAATTAGCTTCCATTTGTGGAAGTGACATTGTAATCCCCTTCTGGGTGAAACTGTAAGAGACAATGCCTGGTGTCTCATTTGTAAGACAAAAGTGAGTTGAAATCCAGCCACAAACAGAAAACATATCTCTGCTAGCCCAGCAACCTGAAGCAGAACTAAAACTTGAGAAAATTATTAAGAGTCAAGCTTGCCTAAGGATACACAGTCATGACAGACCCGAGTGTCTGCTAAGCTTTAAAATAAACGGGATGTGGTACGTAGAGATGAACCGGCCCACTGTCTTTGCTGAGAAATAGACAAACATAAGTAACTGGCAGATGACACAGAAGATTATCCTGCCTGATCACGCAGCTCTGAGGAAAGAAAACCTGGGACTTGAGTTCAGGGTTATGAATGCAGCGTTCTCTGCCCTCAGTGGGGCGACCGCCTCTTGTCCAAGGAACCACCTGATCTTGTGAGATTACAGAATAAACTCCCAGATGTTCTCTGCTCTGAGTCTCCTCTGCTCATGAGTATGAAACAGCAGTCTTCATTGTTCCTCACAAAATCTTTATTCAACTTCTTATATGCTCTTCTGTTGAATTAATATTTTTAATGACTTGGTACCGCTACTTAAATTTTAAGAAAGTAAGACTTTTTTTTCTTTCTTAATAACAAATATTCCACCTCTGCCTATTTATAGTCACACACAGGCATACATTTTAAAGGCTTATTTTGTTTTGCTCTACTGGCTTTTAGGTTATGCATTTTTACCATGCTGTTTACAATTTTAATAGAATTATTTCTTTTCCTATAATTTGTGGTTTTAATGGTAGTCTTAAAACAGTCTTTAACACCCTAGAATTTTCTTTTTTAAAAAAAATCTATTTTCTTTTATGATTTCTTCTATTACATCTATTCCCAGGGGAGAGGGACTGGATATGGGGATTCTTGGGGTGTCTGACTTTGGGGGGGGTGACACTAGACTCCTGTAAGAGCCCATGGGATGAGGAGGAGAGCTGGGAGAGCATCTGACAGGTGGCTTCCAGCAATTTGAGGCACTTCTTAGCTCTGAGTGGAGTTCCAGATGGCAGGTGGAGCACCTTTTGTTCAGCTAGAGGCAAAGGGGATGACGGCTCCTGACTCCGGAAATCCTGGCTGGGGGGAGGTTCCTCCTGGGATGTGCCTCAGGATTCCAGCCCTGTGTTGGCTACACTTGGGCAGAACAGCCTGCAAAGGAGATGGGTGAGGGGTGGGGTGGGGAGGCTGGGAGGTGGGGTGGGATTTGGAACTGACACCATACACACAACATAAAACACCACTGCGGCACGACTCCCGTGTTTCTTTTCCAGGTCCTTTTTTTTTTTTCATCTTTCCCAGTCCTTTCAGACATCTGTGGATGTGAGGAGTGAGGCTCTATGCTCAACTTCTCTAACACTGAGACCCTTTAATACAGTTCCTCATGCTGTAGTGACCTCCCCCCCACCCACAACCTGTGTAAATATTTCACTGCTACTTCCAAACTATAATTTTGTTACTGGTACGTATGTAAATATCTGATATGCAAGTCCCAAGGGGGGAGGGGTCAAATCCCACAGAGTGAGAACCACTGTTCTAAGGCCAATTGCGACTACTTAGCTGCTACACTGTTTCCATACAGGTCCTCACTGCACATCTTAGCTTTGTGCGAAACATCACCCTTGTCCCATAGTGAACATCTGTGCATATTTGTCTAGCTTGCCTTTTACCCGCTTGATCTATTTTCCAACCTGCATTGTTTGCATGTAACAGGATGTTAGACTCTCTCTCTCTCTCATACACATGAGTAAGTCTTGAAAATTCTTTCTTCACATGCTTTTCTCTGTGAGTGTCCATGTGTGTAGATGAATGGTTATGTGCATGGAGGTTAGTGCTCAACCACCTTCCTCCTCAGACTCCACACACCGTGTTTTTTGAGACCGGGTTTCTCCCTGGCACCTGAGTCAATTGAGTGAGGCAGCCGGACCAGCAACCCCAGGGATCTTGCCTGTCTCCACTTTGCTGTCAGTGGGATGAAAAGCATGCATCACTATGGTAAGCTCTTTCAAGTGGGTACTGACTATCCAACTCAGGTACTTTACCAGCTGAGCCATCGCTCATGCCTCCCCCCACAATGCTCCATTTTGGATCTTTCATGGCTAGGCAAGGTGGCTTGCATGCACAGCTCACCTTGAGAGCTTCGCATGCACAGTCAATGAGCAAAGTTTCCTGAGTCAATGGGGATAGCCCTACCATGACCATCCTCAGTCCAGCTTCTCAGAGAAACAGCCTTGGGCAAGCGTGTGCAGACTTGCTCCTAGTCATTTATTGACTGCCTCTTTCTGTAAAAAAAAAAAATGATTTTGCATGACAGCTTTTGTCTCATTTTACATTCTTAGACTTCCACCAGATGTTCCTAGCTGAATTTATTCGTACCCACTTTCACTGTCTTCTGCACCAAATAGAATGTTTTATTTCATTTTATCTCTCTATCTTTTATAAATACGTTTTTGACTCCTGCAATATGAAATGTTCTAAATGCTTATAATTAGCATTTGGGTATGTGCTTCCCTTTGGAGAAAGAAAAATTGAGAGAATCAATTCTTAAACTCTTCTTTGTGGCCTACACCAAAATATCACTCACTGAACCTTTTTTCCGTGGATCTTTGGGATTTCTTTACCACGTTACTACACTGGTGTGCAACTGTGAGCAGCAGGCCAGCTCAGCCTTCCTTTGGTTTTGTAGTTTAAACAAAAGGCAGAAGTTCTTCTGTAGTCTTTTGTCATTTGGCCCTGTAAATGTCAAGGGTGTGTCCCTGGGTTTGCCCCAGCTGTGCCTGCGTCCCCGACCCCTACCATGGTGTGAGATGGACCCTTTCTTCACAGTGTGTGACCCATCCTGCCTCATGTCTGGGTCGTTTGAAAGTTGATGAGCTCTCAATAGCACTGATGGGAACATCCTGTGTGTGCTTCCTGCTGAGTCCGTGTAAATTTTTGGTTTTCAATTTTTGTCGTTGCTGTTGTTGGAGGATTATAATTATAGAAGTGCTCAGCTCGGTCATAGGTTATGAGTATATTTAGCTTTTGCAGTGTGAAGGCAAATTATTTTTCACTACCATAGTGTTGAGTAAGCGATACCTAAGCTGTTCAATTGTCTCATGTTTGTCTACATATGTTAGATTATTTTAAAAAGCTATGCCAATACGTTTGACTTGAAATGGGACTTCTGTTTGTAACTCCTCTGTGTGACATCACTAACCAGGCATCCTTTCTATGCCTGAACCCTATGCCTTTCAACTTGCCCTGCTACAAAAGGCTCAGCTATCAATTTGGACTGTTGGGTTGTTTTAAAAATTGTCTTTGCTTCAGATGGGTTCTACATTTCAGGGCTGTCAGTCACATGAATCATAAATATATTTCATAGTTGGCATTTGGCATATTTATGTTGATCTTTACTGAAAAGAAGTTTTTAAAAGTCTTTTTACAATGGTGTATTCATTTATTTATTCATTTATTTATTTATTTGTGTGTGTGTGTGTGTGTGTGTGTGTTTGTGTGTGTGTGTTCTGGGGCTGGTGCACAAGGCATTGGAGGATAGCTTGCAGGAATTTGCTCACTCTGTCCACCATATAGGTTTCTGGGATTCAAACAGATCACCGGGATTTTAGACAAGGGACTTCTACCCAGGCCATCTCACTGCTTCCTAAGCTCTTCTCTTCTTACCCTTTGCTCTTATTTATTTAAAAGCCCCTTTCCAAGCAGCCCCTGACATCATCTTCTGCAAGGTGAAAATTTGTCATCTCTGGTCCAGTGCTTCAGTACCCTGTGTTCTTGGAATCGGATAGGGATCTAAGGCTGCACTCTTCACCTCTTTTCATGATGTCCCCACAGTGTGTCCTTTACTCATTTGAATGAAGATCTACTTGGGAACATGTCATGGTTGAGTGTGGAAAGGGCAGCAATGCTGAATGGCATGAGGGCATAATGCAGCTGTAGCCCAAGCATGGGGTGGTCTGCCAGCCATCTGTGGGGTCTATCAGCCATCCATGAGCTCAATCAGTCAATTGTGGTGTCTACGAGTTGGCTCTACCAGGTATCTGTGGAGTCTACCAATTATCTGTGGGGTCTAAAAACTGTCTATTGGTTCTACCAGTCATCCGTGGGCTCTACCAGTCATCTGTGGGCTCTACCAGTCATCTGTGAGGTATATCTAACATCTATAGAGTCTATCAGCCATCTTTGAGGCCTATCCATTATCTGTGATGTCTATTAGTAATCTCTGGGGTCTACCAGTCATCTGTAGAGTCTATCTGTGAGCTGTAGAGTCTATCAGCTATCTGCAATGTTTGTCAGAGCATCTCATCGATGCTTCTGGCACAGACTTCTTCCTAATCATTCTATAGGCGATATAGTATAATGGCTACCTACACAGCCACTACAGGACCCTAGGCAGTATGAGTAATATAAAGAAACTGTATATCATGCAGATTTATGCTGGGGAATTCTGTGTAAACACTGTATCTGAAGACATGGGTGTCTATGTATGTGTCAGGGTATCCCACAGCCACTGGGAAATAAGGAGTGGTTATTTCATATTAGCTCTAAATGGAGATGTAATGTTTCAAGTCTTTAAAATCTATTAAGTGAGATGCTAAAGCATTTGGCATGCAAGCATGAGGATCTGAGTTCAGATCCCAACATCCATATACAAATCCCAGGCATGATTATACACATCTGTAACTGCAGTGCTAGGGGTTTGAAGATGGTGAGATAGGAGGGTCTCTAGAGACTTCAGCTAATTAATCTAGTCAATAAACGAGTTCTGGGATCAAGGAAAACACTATCTCAAAAAAACAAAGAGGAGAACTATTGAGGAAGATAACCAATGTAGTTTTCTGGCTTCTATAAGCATGCACACACATGTTTACTCAATTATGAACATGCTCGGTACACACACACACACACACACACACAATATCTATTAAGGAACTTCAAAATTGACTGGGTATGGTGACATAGGACTTTAATCTAAATACTCAGGAGGTAGGAGATGATGGATCCCTGAGATTAAGGCCTGGTCTACTGAGAGAGTTCCAGGATAGCCAGGGCTACACAGAGTAACCCCATCTCAAAAAAAAATATCTAGAAACAAAACCAACAACAACAAAAGGAACTTCAAAGCTCAATCATAAGTGTGAAGTGTCAAAATGATGAGCATATTAAAAAGACATCAACTGCATCTGGGCAGATGGTTCAGTAGTTAGAGTGCTGCTGCTTTTGCTAAGAACCTATCTTCCATTCCTAGTACCCAGTTTAGGTGGCTCACAAACACCTGTATGTAACTCCCCACAGGTCGATTTAACACCCTCTTTTGGCCTTCATGGCTACTGTACACATGCGGCAAGCATAACACACACACACACACACACACACACACACACACAAATAAAACTGAATAAAAAATTAAAATCAAAAATGTTAAACATGAAAAGCACTCATTGAAATATATGGTTGTTGTTGTTTTAATGGAGAAGCTAAGTACATACTGATATGCTCTAAGTTGTCAGGATTAAAAATGGATAAGATGATAGAAGTGAAATAAGAAAATAAACACTAACTATAATGAAATTAACTGAGCAATGTATCCACTTCCTTAAAATGCAATCTTGAAAGCCAGCGCCTATCATTGGTTTTATGGTTAATTTCTGAATCCATCTCCTTCTGCCCATAACCCCCTCCTGTTGGGAAACTCAGACTGAGGGTGATATTGAAGAGATAAGAGTCACTTGCTCCTTGTCACTAGTTGTAATTTTTTTCTCTTCTTTTCTTTGGCTCCTTTCCATTCAGAGCATCTCAGACCTGACTTCAGAAGCCACTGTGGAAAAGAATTGTTTCCAAGGATGCAGGGTCTTCCAAAGTCTATTTTTGGAGCTATTTTTCTTTAGATTGAAACATTCCCTTGTGAGATGCTCAGGAGACTCAAAAAGAAACTGCAAGAGGGGTTGGGGTGGGAGGGAGAGTTGCTACAATTGGGAAAGCACTTGTTGAGTAAGCATGAGGACCTGAGTTCGGATCCCAACACCTGTATAAAAACTGGGTGTCGTGGTGCATGCCTGGAATACCAGCGCTGGAGAGACAGAGACAGAAGAACCCTTCCAGCTTGCTAACCAGACAGTCTTGCCCCATCACTGAGCTCTAGGCTCTGTAAGAGACATTGTTTCAATAACCAAGATGGAGAGCCAAGCCCAGAATTGAGTTCTGGCTTCTGTGCGAATGATACACACAAATGCAGACACTATCATACATATACCACAATCAAAACTATATACATTAATAAGAAAAGGTAATAAGGAACTAACAAGACTCCTCAATGCTATACAAGCAGTAGGCAGTTGCTGGAGTGGAAGACTCTTCAATAGAGCTGCCTGTAGTTTTCTTTGGTCCTCATCCAAGTTGGGGGTAGGCTTTGGGATATTGCTTCCTGTGTCATTCATATTCCTGTGTGTAACCCCTATAAATGCATTGGTTCACTGAGATAGAGTTGGTGGATTTAGTCTTAGGTCTGCCGTGGATGTCCTACCTGGTTCGAAGAGACATCTGTCTCTCTAGGAAAAACCAAGGAGTGTGCCTTGACACCTCAGAGCTTGCTCAGCATAGCCCACAGTACTGCTCTTTTTCTACTGTTAAAGCCTTTGATCCTTCCCTTGGTGTCCTACAGTAGGACTAGAAGGCTGGGCAGTGTTGGCCCTGTTACCTCCAGAAGGGAATACAGACTGATAATGGCCTGTGGTGATAAGCCTTCTCCAGCTGCAGCTGGACTCTGGTGTAGTCACATCCTCGGTACACGCCATTCCAGGTGTTAGGAGAAACTTTGCCTATCAGATGGGTAGAGAATGTACCTCGTACTTGTCTTTAATTGCTCCACCTGTATACTGAGACCATCATCTCTTCCTGAACCTATGAATAAACAAGAGAGCAGGTAAGCCACTGAACTGGAGCACTTCGGTTTCCAGAAAAGTTTCTGGGGAGAACAAACTGCTGTTCTACCTCTGAGAATAGAGGGTGGCACCTTGACAGGAAAGCAAATGGATTGTAGATGATGACAAAATGGAGATCTTTGACCAGACGGAGGCTTTTAGGATTAATGTGGAACTAGATGCCCTTGCCTGAGGTAAGAGGTAGTTGGCCCTTAAGATGGAGAACAGAAGTAGTGGGATTTCCTGGTCAACAGAAACTTGCCTTACAAGATTCCTGCAGACTACTGAGTGTCGGCTTCTGTTTAACCAGCCAGAGTCCATCTATTTAGGACCTTGTCACCACCATTTGAGGGGCCTGGTTTGGATCTAGCATACAGACACCACATGTCTCATCTTGTACACAAAATCCATGTCTGTATTTCCTCATCACTTGGTTGGATTATTTTGCTTCACAGGACTTCTGTACACATTAATAACATGAATAATTATTTTTTTATTTTCTATTCCCAGAACTTCTCCCAATTTATGGCACCATTTATTGTCTTACTTCTTACTTTCCTCAAAGTTTATATTGGGTTTATAATGTAGTTACATTTTTTTCAATTTAAAATTTGCTAGAAATTATTCACTTTAAATTTTTGTTAATGTGCCATGCAGTTTGCAATAATAAATAAATAAATAAATAAATAAATAAATAAATAAATAAATAGTTACTTACTTCTCAGTTTCAAAAATAGCTCTAATTCTCCCAGAAGAAAGTTAAGTAACTATGATTTAGCTCATTGGTAGAGTCCTTGCAAGGTTTCTTACTGGATTCTATGCATGACATCAACTAAAAAAAGGCATTTATAGATTAATTGCATTATTAATTGTGTCCTTAAGTAGTAGGCTTTGAGCTGTTTTCCCATGTGGTATGAAATGAGATTCACTACTCCTCCAGACAATCTTATCCTCTCCCTCAGACAGTCCTGCCTCCTCCCTCAGGTCTGTTGTTACTCCGACCTTAGACCATGGCTTCACTCCTGTCATAGGTTCAATTCTTGGCTGTCTATTTTGCCTCCCTGACCAATTTATTACTCCTCTCAGATGCTTGACATGGGTTGTCAACTTGACAGGATCTAGACTCACCTAAGATACAAACCTCTGGACTTAATTAAGTGGAGAAACTGAATTTGGAAAGATCCCTCGTGGTGAGGAGCACTGGTTCCAAAGGCCCCAGGTTAGGTCCTCAGCTCCCATAGGCCAGTACAAAACTGCTTGTAACTCCAGTCCTAGGGGAGCCAACACACTCTTCTGGCCTCTAAATGCTCTATGCATATGTAATGCACAGACGAACATGCAGGCACACAGTCCTACACATATAATAAGGGTAAAATGGTTATTTAAAAATGGAGAACTCAAGCTAAGCACTGGCATTCAACTCTCTGTTTCCTAAGTGTAGATGCCACGTGACCAGTTCCCCTCAGCTCCTGCTACCTTCCTTCCCCGCCATGACAGGCTTTATTCTCAAACTGTCAGCCAAAATAAACCTTCCTTCTTCAAGTCGCTTCTATCTGATACTTTTTGTCACAGCAGCAGGAACAGAAGTTCCCCCTAGCAGTGAGAACAGGGTTATGCCCCTCACCCTTCCCAAACCGCTCAAACTTTCTGTAAAACCATAAAATGCTACAAGCTTATTTTGCACTGAAGTTTCTTTGGAATGGTCCTGGGTTTCCCAACAGCTTTGCTTTTTTTTTTTCTGAGTGAAGTTTGAAATCATCTGGAAGTTCTATAAATATCTTTTTCAGGAATTTCAGGAAAATGGCTTAGCTCTACACATCCCATCCCATCAGCAAATGATGGCACCTTCACATGACAATCTTCCTCTCCATGGAAATTCATTCTTAAGAAGACTGTCAGGAGGAGCTTCAGACTTGAAAACAAACAAGCAAGCAAGCAAACAAAAATCCCGATGAAACTGGCACCCATTTTGCCTCTTGCTACAATAATGAATAAAGATGAAATGCTTCACCATGACTTCAAGGCTACAGGTCTGGATTTCCTTCGTTTTTTTCTAATGTCCTGGTTAAAGACTGTTGCCTCTAATAATTCTTTTGCAGATCAAATTGATCATTATGAGAGCGATGGTTTACCCTCGATCAGAGTGGTAATTTTGTGGCTGCTTTGCAAGACTGTCTATATTTCTGCCATCTGTTTGTCTTTGTGGTGGTTAGGATTCCCAAGATAATATTGAACACAGAGGGGAGAGCTACTATACTCATCTTTTACAAGGAGAGAGATGCTTTCCCCCCTCCCTTCCTCCCTCCCTCCCTCCCTTCCCTCCTCTCACCTTTCTCTCCCTCCTTCTTTCCCTTCCCTCTCTCTTCCTCTCTCTCCTTTCTTTTTTTTTAAATTTTTTATTCGATATAATTTATTTACATTTCAAATGATTTCCCCTTTTCTAGCCCCCCCACTCCCCGAAAGTCCCGTAAGCCCCCTTCTCTTCCCCTGTCCTCCCTCCCACCCCTTCCCAGTTCCCCGTTCTGGTTTTGCCGAATACTGTTTCACTGAGTCTTTCCAGAACCAGGGACCACTCCTTCTTTCTTCTTGTATCTCATTTGATGTGTGGATTATGTTTTGGGTATTCCAGTTTTCTAGGTTAATAACCACTTATTAGTGAGTGCATACCATGATTCACCTTTTGAGTCTGGGTTACCTCACTTAGTATGATGTTCTCTAGCTCCACCCATTTGCCTAAGAATTTCATGAATTCATTGTTTCTAATGGCTGAATAGTACTCCATTGTGTAGATATACCACATTTTTTGCATCCACTCTTCTGTTGAGGGATACCTGGGTTCTTTCCAGCATCTGGCAATTATAAATAGGGCTGCTATGAACATAGTAGAGCATGTATCCTTATTAAATGGTGGGGAATCCTCTGGGTATATGCCCAGGAGTGGTATAGCAGGATCTTCTGGAAGTGAGGTGCCCAGTTTTCGGAGGAACCGCCAGGCAGGAGGATCAATGGAACAGGATTGAAGATCCAGAAATGAACCCACACACCTATGGCCACTTGATCCTCGACAAAGAGGCTGAAAACATCCAATGGAAAAAAGATAGCCTTTTCAACAAATGGTGCTGGTTCAACTGGAGGTCAGCATGCAGAAGAATGCGAATTGATTCATCCTTGTCTCCTTGTACTAAGCTCAAATCCAAATGGATCAAGGACCTCCACATAAAGCCAGACACTCTGAAGCTAATAGAAAAGAAACTGGGGAAGACCCTTGAGGACATTGGTACAGGGAGAAAGTTTCTGAACAGAACACCAATAGCGTATGCTCTAAGAGCAAGAATTGACAAATGGGACCTCATAAGGTTACAGAGTTTCTGTAAGGCAAAGGACACCATCAAGAGGACAGATCGGCAACCAACAAATTGGGAAAAGATCTTCACCAATCCTACATCAGATAGAGGGCTAATATCCAATATATATAAAGAACTCAAGAAGTTAGACTCCAGAAAACCGAACAACCCTATTAAAAAATGGGGTACAGAGTTAAACAAAGAATTCTCACCTGAAGAACTTCGGATGGCGGAGAAGCATCTTAAAAAATGCTCAACTTCATTAGTCATTAGGGAAATGCAAATCAAAACAACCCTAAGATTTCATCTTACACCAGTCAAAATGGCTAAGATTAAAAATTCAGGAGACAGCAGGTGTTGGAGAGGGTGTGGAGAAAGAGGAACACTCCTCCACTGCTGGTGGGGTTGCAAATTGGTACAACCACTCTCTCTCCTTTTCTCTATCCCTTCTCTTCATCTCTCCCTTCTGTCTTTTTTTTGTCTCTTTTGTTTCCCTCCCTTCCTTCCTTTCTTCTCTCCATTCCTGTATTTCAAGTCCTGAGTTTTGCACAAACTGACACACTAGACAGATGTCTGACTTGGCTACACCCCCACCTTCCTTCCATAGTTACTTCATATTTACTTTTCTGAGATACAGTTTCATTGTGTAGCCCAGGCTGACCTTGAACTTCAGATCGTCCTATCATGCTAAGATCAGAGGCTGCACAAACACACCCGGATAAAGACTATTTCCACTTTGTAATAACATGTTTTAGTATTCCTGGGCTTTTTATTTTGTTTTATTTTATTGAGACAGTGTCTTATGCAGGTTAGACTGTCCTTAAACTTTCTACATAACAGAGGCTAGCTTCGAACTCCTTATCTTCCTGTTACTACCTCCCAAGTTGAGAAGCCATCTAAGTCCATCTACCTCCCTCCTGTGCGTCCTCCGAAACTTCATGTCTCTTGTTTTATTTGCTACTGACTCCGTATTTAGTTTATGTATTTACAGGACAACACCATGATCTCACTTCCCCATGATTTTCATTTGACCAAGCACTATTGATGACACTACACTACCTATTTGCTTGTGTATACCACGAAGGCAAACTATTTGCTAGTAAAGATTTTGGGGAAAAGCCAGAGGTAGAAACAAATGCATAGTGACTGTGACTGCATGCATCAGATAAATCCATATAAAATATTAACATGACTGGGGGAAGGATGTAAGAAGTCCCAAGCCTAACTGAAGAGCTATTGATAATTAATGGCTGCTGAGGGGGTGGATGTAAGTTGATTTCAGTCAGCCTGTGGCCCTGAAAGGCTACCCATACTCTAGTAGATGACCCAACACCCATACAAATACAGGCAGCACCAAGTGGGAATGGTGTGTTTAAAAAGAGTTTGGGGGGAGGTGGCAGGCATATGGGAGGAAGAAATGGGGGGGTAGATTTGATCAGAACATATTATACATAAAACTAGAGCTATAAATCATTGGCTAACAGCACTCGCTATTTCTGCCCAGATACCCAGGCCTGGTTCTCAGCAACCACATGGTAGCTCATGACTATCTGTAACTTGAGTGCCAGAGGATCCAACACCCTCTTTTGACCTCTGTGGGCAGCAGGAATTTACATGTACATAGTCATACATGTAGGCAACATACTTATACACTAAAGATTTTAAAACAAATATTTTAAAGGCATTATGGGTGCATGAAAATCTCAAACTATATAAAATGCTAATACCATCATACCAATTAGCTGAGAACAGCCTTGTGAACATTCTAGACTGTGTGCTCTGTCCATTGGTCTTTTGGTGCATGATTCCACTTCTACCTTATTCAATGGCCACAGTTTTGTCTGAGGACATTATATACTGTGATCAAAGCGCATGACTGTGCTCTTTCCCTCCAAATCCCCATGTCTGTTGTTTTCTCTCTGCGCTGCTGTATGAACTTCAGACATAACCACATCTACCCATGAACAATCATTCTTCTGTAAGCTTGGTTGAGACTGCATTCAGTCCCTTGACTGATGAAGGCTGATTGGCCATTTTCACATCATGGAATTTTTCTAAGAGTAAACTTGGCAGTGTTTCTCTACTTAGATAGAATTGACATTTTTCTTAAGAATTATGGCTGATATAGAGACGGTGCTTCTTAAACTGCTGTGGAGAACTGTGTATTTCTTGTTGTTCATATTTGGTTTTGATTTTTAATCTGCTTATACAGTAGAATTGAAACGTGGGGATGTCAAAACTTGCTGTAAAAGTTTCCATACACCTGCACTAAACGTTTTATCTTGTCATAAACTGGTAAGAAATGTCTTCTACATATGTGTTGATGTCTATGTCTTTGAGCACTTTTGATTAGACAAATATCTATGCTTTTGAGTCTGTTCAATGCTACTGTAAAATACATCATTTTATAGTTAATAACAATGTATTGATTCTCTTTGTGTATTGCACATTCATGGTGGAGAGTGCTGTGTTTTCTATGGCGTTTCCTACAGTATGAAATGGACTTTGCCATTCCTAACCATGCCTCCATTCTTTCAACCTACTTACACTCCTAAATAATATTTCACATCCATGTTCCTGCCACATAAACCGAATGATTTCATGTATTCATATAAAATGCACTATCCACAGATGAGAGAAAGCATGTGATATTTGTCTTTCTGCTTTTGATTTATTTCCCCAAGTGTAATCTCCCAGTTATTTCAACTTCCCTTCAAACAATGTGTTCTTGCTCTTCTTTGTGGCTGAATAAAACTGAATAATGTATATTTAGCACATATTCTTTACCCATTCCTTTGCTGATATACATCCAGGTCGATTTTATGGAAATGTGTATGCAGATTTCACAAAAATAAAACTAAAAATAGATCCATCACACAGTACAGCTACAAGACTCCTGCATATATAACATCTAAGTCCACAATTCACAGAGGTATTCTCACACACTTGTGTGCACTGCTAAACAGCTAAACGAGAACATTCAAAAACCATATTTTGTACTTCTTTGCTTATGAATTGCAAAAATATATTGAATTTTATTATTCATTCTTTATCCAGCATCTTTAAAGTATTTACTTATGATCCTAATAGTTGATCTTTTGAATTTCCAGATTTTGATAGATTTTTATCTCTCTTTGCTGCCAGGCTACAATGGCTGTGACCTTGCAACCTCACTACCTAGAGGTGAGAGAAACTTTTAGCTCAACTAGAATTGTAGGAAGGAGCCTCAGGCTGCTGTTCATTAATGTTCTGCTGGTCAGTCCCTCTCCTTCTATCCTGAGGTTTACGAGATATATATATATAGATATAGATATAGATATATTGGTTTTCCTTTTATCTTACCTCATCTGTTCCTGGGAACCACTATGAAACCTTCTCCAGTCTTGGTTCAGATAACTAGGTGTGTTTTCTTGGTCAAAATCATGCAGTGAACATATTCCGCACAGCACCTGTTTGCCAGGTGACATCATGGCCATCTCCTAGCAGGCTAATGCTGACGCTGTAGAACATCTGCCCTTGGGATTCCATGGCCTAGATCCAGTACTATAAATAATAGAAATTGTTGCTCATTACAATCATCTTCACTTCATTGGTACGATTGTCTTGTTCAATATTTCCTGTTAATATGTTTGACCATGTCCAACAATCATATTTTATTCACATTGGCCCACTATCTTTTTATTTGCTTATTTTTTAAATTAATATATTCATCACTTCCCAATAAGATGCAGACGAGCAAGCCCTCAAATCTAATATTGAGACTGCTCACAATCCATATTATGTTAATAATATTGAGCCTTTAATTCTGTGTTATTGTGGATATATTTTTTCTTTGGCTTGGCCTGGGATTTCTCCAATCCTTCTGAAGAAGAGCATAAATTCCCAACATAGTCAATTAGCCTCATTTAAAAGCCTCCTTCCACATCTCCTTCTCTTATTTAAACATTTTAAATAAAACTATTTTTCATCATGATTCTTTGTGCGACATCACTTCTGAGCCCTTGTATTTCAAGAACATTTTTCATACCCTCAGATTTGAGCAGCTTTGGATTTAAATATATGTGTTCTAAATTTGAAGCGATTTCCTCCAGCTTTTGAAAATACTACCTTATTGTCTTATATATTATGATACAACTAAAGTATGAAAAAAATGAAGAAGAAAAATTAAGCCTTCTAAAGAGAAAAACTATGGAGAAACAGTACAACATGCCTCACCCAGGCCTCCTCTCCTCTGTAGATGGATGTAGCGATAAACCCAACCCAGGGTTGTCCTCTGTAGCAGTGTGCAGTGAAGACTCCTCTAGATCTCTCTAAAGGCTCGGGGTGTACACATGAGGCCACCTGTCCCCAGCACACTACCATTGCCACCTTTTGCTCTGAATCTTCATGCGACTTCCCCCTGTTGGGTTTATGCCTCTTTGGGGGATGGCTAGGAAAATGTTTCACTTCACAACTATAAAATTTTACAACCTACTCACCGTACAAATATTGATTCTCTATAATAAAGTGTTAGGCTTTCCCAAATGGTATATGAGACAAGGGACAAAAAGTCCACCTCTCCACACCTGCTGCAGCCTTATGGTTGTAGCTGACCCCTGGCTTCCAGATGGGTCTGTGTGCAGATATAAATAGGTCAATCCTGAGGATCTGCCCTGACAGGAGACCAGAACACAAGCTGGTTCAGCACTAGACCAACCAGCTGAGGTCACTAATAGCTAAACACTTGGAATTTGGAGCTTACAGCAGGTGACAAACATCCAATGCGTATGTGAGTCTAACAATGTGTTTATACCTCATCCATATATGTCACTTGCCAATCAAAGACAAAAGTATCAAATGGCAGAAGAGAGGCAGAACTCCATTTATTCACTCATTCTGGACCCAAATCAGGTATCTTCTGTTTGCGAGGCTCTGCTCTAGACTCAGAATAAACAGGGGCTGAGTTAGATGTGGTCCCTGCATTCATGGTAGACTTCTGCGTTCTCACTTGGCTCATCTCCATATCCAAAACCCTTCACATAGAATATCTTTTCTGTGGTAATCTCCATGGTGCGATTAGGGTACCCACCACTAAGCAAATGCTGAGAGTGCTAGTTTCAATAAACCCAAAGACTTAAGCATGCTTCAGTGTTAGTCAGTCAGAACCTTGCCTCAGGTTCCAATCTGAGTGGAGCATCCTTGGTGCCAGATTTATGTCTAACTGTTGGGAGGGGCACAGAGGATGATTTTCTGGGACTTGAGATGCTTGGACTCTGTTACAGAAAGTACCACCTCTGACACATTGGGAATAAATCCATTGAGGCAGAACTGTCAGCAAAACCATCATCTGCCATGGGTGTGCTTTGTGTCACCTTTCAGTATTATGAGTGTCTGCTGGGAGTTTCTCCACAGGGCGTGGTTGAGTGGGCAATGGGTCAACTAGTTCCCCACACATCAGTCCCCTTCCTGCAATCACAGACCCTCCCTGAGAAGCCATGTCATGAATTCTAATCCTAGAGACAAGAGGACACATGGGAAAATGGATGGCCAAGGCCAGGACCTGCTCCTGACTGCTAGACTCTGAGCCATGAGCACTAGCCACCTGCTCCCCATGTCCAGGGAGGCACAAAGACCAAAAACGTTTGTAGCTGGTGAGGCCAAGGCCAGGAATGGTTTTGGATGATGCCAAAATTCAGAAAGGCCAAGTATACCGGAGGGCCCTTTAGTGCCTGGTGGTAGGCTTACTGTCCTCCCTTCCCTCTCTACTTCCTCTTCCTCCTCTTCCTTCTTCTTCTTCTTTCTCATCTTCATTTCTCCTTTTTCTTTTTCTTCTTTTTCCTCCTCCTCTTCCTCATCCTTTCCTCTTCTGTTTCCTCTTTTTCTTCCTCTTCCTGCTCTTCTTTTTCCTCCCCCTCTTCTTACCCTCCTTCTTTCTCCTCTTCCTCTTCCTCCTCATCTTCCTCTTCCCTCTTTTTCTTCCTCTTCCTCCTCTTTTTCTTCCTCTTCCTGCTCTTCTTTCTTCCCCCTCTTCTTCCCCTCTTTCTTACTCCTCTTCCTCTTCCTCCTCATCTTCCTCTCCCCTCTTTTTCTTCCTCTTCCTCCTCTTTTTTCCTCCTCCCCTCCCTCCTCCTCTTCTCCCTCTTTCCTTCCTCTTTTCTTCTTTCTCTTCCTCTGCTTTTTACTCTTCCTCCTCTTTTTCCTCTCTCCTTCCTCATTCTCCCTCTCTTCTTCTTCCATCATCACTTCCTCACTTTTCCTTCCTCCTTCTTTTCTCCCTTCTTTCCTTCCTTCCACACCCTTCCCTCTGCTCCCTCCCTACCACCTCCTTTCCTTTCTTGTTTCTTCCCTCTTCCTCTTCCCTCTTGTCTTCCTCCCTTATTTTCTATTCCCGCCATCACCTCATCTCTCCATTTCTTTTTTTATACCTCCCTCTCTCATATCTTCACCCCTCCCTCCTTTCTTTTTTCCATCTATTCCTTTCCTCCTTCTCACACCCCTCCCTCTCTTCCTCTTCTTCCCTCCTTTCTCTCTCCATCCCTCTCTTTCTTCCTGTATTACTATTTCCCCATGGACTTATGTGTCATACTGGAATCTAACATACTGTCATTTGTCTCAGTCAGTCTATAGAACTGAAGTGTACAGGCTGAAATGGAGAAACTAGAGTGACCCAGGCTGTGGTATTTGCAAGCTCAGAAGGAGGGAGGCCATCCTCACAGTAGCACTGGTTTTATATAAGTGTGTCAGACACTGCTGTTACTTGTAGAATTATCATCCTACTGCTGGAGAAGGACTTCAGACAGACATCTGCCACCCTTGAAAAGCTTCTGGACAGCACAGAAGGAGTGAAATATATCTTTAACACCCAAGTGAAAAGTAGCACCACCAGCCTTCAGCAGCCTCTGTGCTGGGTTCAAGTCTGATCCCTGCATAAGGGTCAGGACCCTCCATCCAGGGAAGTCCACTTTCAAACTCTGAACCTGAGCTTTGTCAACAAAATCCCACGTGGAGAATTGAGACAGTGAGATGGAGTGACGCCTGAGCCCTAGCTCTGTCCTGCTTTTTAGCTGACTGAGTGCATGAAAGCAAGGTAGAAATGCATTCTTAATCTATATAATCAGCCCTCCCTGGCTGCAATGAAGATTCACAGTTCATCACAGTTCCCAGCTAAACAGGACGACCTTTGATTTTATGATCCCCTGGTTGAGAATCGGGTTAAGAGAGAAACTACAGGATGTGCTCAGAGCTATCTGTGTTATTAGCATATAATTCTCCTTGGCGATTATTCTCTATCTTTGGTCATAAATTATCAAATATTTTCACCTGGTTGCATTTATGAAGTACCTACATGGTTCCCAGAAGCTGTTTGAGAGCTGAGGATGAGGGAGAGGCTGGCTGGACTCTGGCTACAGCACAGCCATTGAAGATGTCATGTAAGTCGAAGGATCTGCACTGAAGGGACAGAGGGAGGCCATAATCGGGGTGTGAGAAGTTTCAGGAACATATGGGAGGCAGCACAGTGCTTCAGACAGGGTAGCACCTCATTCTGCCCTTGGGTACAAGGAGGAAGGACAGACAGGCAGGACAGCTCAGGAGGGGCTTTGGCACTCTGATTGTAGAACAGATACAAATATGTGTCCAGCATCCACACAGGCCAAGAAGCAACAAGTCAGAGCCAGAAAGGGGGCTTACATCATGGAGTAGAAATGAATGGATGCTACTGGATTGGAGAACTGAAAAACGCTTGAAGAGAGCTGACTGTTTCCCGGGTGTCTTATGAGCAGCTGTTTGAGAAGATAGGAGGCATGGTGGGGCATCCTAGACAGAGATCTCCATCTCAAGTGCACAAAAATAGCCATGGCTTTTCATTGGAAGTCTGTGGATGAAGGAAGGACTGGTCACACAACTAGGTGTAGAGGTCTCAGACTTTGTGGGGACCCGGATTCATCTGGTGGGGGAGGAGCTCAGGTGGAGCCTTTGGAGGAAGGCAGGAACAGGAGCAGGGCAAGATGGGCAGTGAGAGGCACAGCTTCCGGGGTGACAAGAAGGAGAGATGAGTGAGAAACTGGCACTTAAGATGGAGGTCCTGAGGATTTAAAGTGTGGGGCATGGCACAGGGAAGGTCAGCGGACTTCTGTAAATGCTGAAACCAGGCTTTGGGACAGATGTTCACTCCGCCAGGAGTCAAAAGAAAGAGGCGAGATACCTGTTAAGGAGGGAGCCAGTGCTGGAGGAGGTCAGGAGCACAGAGCCAAATCTACGGGGCTGCAAAGTAAGCTGATTCTTGACAACATTTTTTTTTTTAATTCAAATGTCAGTGGGTTAGTATGGGACATATGCAGGGAGCAACAGTGTCTCTCATTGACCTGCAGCTTCTTAACAAGGCTGAGATTTCCTTCGGTGTCTTTCTATGCATCTGCCTGCTTGGCTGTGTGTCTCTGGGGGTGTCAGCACCCATGCTCTGGTGGACATTTGACAACTCTGGTCCAGCCTCATGGTGGGGCTCCTCAATCTACTGAGAGGCAGCCAATAAACGATGCTGTAGACTTGTTTTTTCTCAGAGCTGTGAAACAGTTAGTTCTTCCCAAGCCTTCCAGTGTTCTCCACACTCCATGTTAGGTAGGAATTTAAAAGATGCTTCATTTTAGGTGAGTTTCCCATACTGCCCTGTGCTGTCATCCACAGGGCTGTCAGGCAGGAGGATGCACAGAAGAATTTTCCCTCAGGGTTCATTTGGAACACAGATACAGAATCTTAAACAGCAGAAAGACTTAAGTTGGAAGGAATATTATGTCCCCAGAGTGGAAAGACAGGGCCTCCAGCACTGACAACCTCTAATTGTACAAACAATGGGAACCTATTGATGCCCACCTGGCATGGTGGGCAGGAAAAAAAAAAGAGGCACCTGCATGTTTATAGATGAAGCCTCTGAGGGGGACAAAAACCCCAACCAAACAAACAAGAAACCTCTGCAGATAAGGAGGAAAATTACAGGGATGTGTGCAGCTGGCTGAACCTGAAGTGACAGGCACCTTTTGGAGAGTGACAGTCACTGCAGTGGTACCTGTTGGAGCTGTACTGGTGAATGATGAGAGATCATCAACCAGGACAAGTCAGCAGCTGAGATGAGGGGCCGAAAGAACATCTGTGAAATGCACGTTCTCCATCTACCCTGTGGTAGATTGTCTATCGGAGACGTTGGCTGCAGGCAGTGGAGTGCGAGGAGCCAATCACCAACCACAAAGCTTGGCAAGCGAGGTCCTGCCTAGGAACAGAGAATGACAGGGCCCCAGAGACACAGGCCACATGCGTGACTGCCAGGCAATGTGCTCTGAAATCAGAAGGCATCCTGTCCCTGAGCATCTACTGAAGTAGGTCACATTCAAGGGGGTGAGGGACATGTAGGTGGAGGCTGTGATGTGACTCTGAATGTCTCCCAGCACATCTGTCTTAGAAAGGATTTCCATTGCTGTGAAGAGACACCATGACCAAGGCAACTCTTATCATGGAATTGGGGCTGGCTTACAGGTTCTGAGGTCCATCCATTGTCATCATGGCAGCATCCAGGTAGGCATGGTGCTGGAGGAGCTAAGAGTTCTAGATCTTGTTCCAAAGGCCAACAGAAGACTGTCTCCCATGTGGCCAGGAGAAGGGTCCTAAAGATTACCCCCATAGTGACACACTTCGTCCAACAAGGCCACACCTACCACAGGGCCACATCTCTCAACAGTACCACTTCCTTGGACAGGCATATTAAATCTACCACAACATTTGACAGCTAAGGAACAGTTACATCAGTGGCTGAGTCCCACTGGAAAGTCCCACCAACTTTCCAGAGAACCTACACTATCCATGCATGAGACCTGGCTGTGAAGGAGACAAACATCCACAAACCTTTGGGGGAAGAACAGACAGAATGCCAGGCAGCCATAGGTAAATGTATGAGAGGGGATAGACAGGCTTCAGTGCACTGGGTGCTGTCTGCTGTGGAGAACGCATTTCCCCTAGGAAGGTGATTCTAGAACAAGCTTCAGATAAGTCGCAGAGACTCTAGCTGCCTTTTGGGTAGGAAGAAGGGAAACTAAATGGATATACTACAGGGTAGTACAGTGTAGACAAAGAGGTTTCTGGGAGAAGAGAAAGGCCAGATCCTATGGTAGCATTGTGAGAAGTAATGACCTTAGCTTTTAGTTTGTGTAAGATTTGGCACTGAGGAAGTCTATGATAAAGATAAAGTTTGGCAACAGACGTAGAGAACAGTGGTCTGGTTTTCATCAGCATAAAACACCTGAGGCTGTGCAATGTTGAAGAAAACTGGCTCATTTTGACTCATAGTGCTCAGAGTCTAAGCAAGAGGGAGTATCCTTAAGGCAGCTTTCTTGTGGTAAAGTCCCCGCCAACCCAGAGAAGGAAAGACCACCCATGCATGTCTTTTGATCTCTCTCCTCACTAAAGTTCACTCATGGGGTGCACTTCCAGAGATCTTGCCTAAGTTTCTAAATTCAAACATGCCCACTTCTAGACATGGTGTTGGGGTATACCCTGAGGCCTCCTGCATGCCACCGTTGAGCTAATTAACAGCCAGCCATGTCAATTTCTCTTACTGTATCAGTATCTCACAAACTCCTCTAGGCCGGGCTTGTATGCTCTGTAGCCAGAGCAGGCCTTCAACTATCCTCAGGAATAGCTGGAATCACAGGCCTGTGCCACCAGGACCAATGCACGCTTGCTTTCTCTATTTTATACACACACACACACACACACACACACACACACACACAAGTGCACTCACAGAGAAAGAGAGAGAGAGAGAGAGAGAGAGAGAGAGAGAGAGAGAGAGAGAGAGAGAGAACACCTGGGACTGGCATGAACTTTAGAAATCTCAAAGTTTACCCCCTTAACACACTTCCTCCAGCAAAGCCACACCCAGAAAAGTCACACCCACTTCCAAGGCCACATCCCTTAATCCTTCTAACCTGGTAACCAAGCATTTAAATATATGAGCCCATGGGGCCATTCTTATTCAAACCATCACACTGATACACTGAGAATGTGTACTAACAAACTAAAGGTGGGGGAGGGGCAGATAGGTTGAAAAAGGAGGCAGTGATCATTGGCAAAACCAAACTAAACCAAACCAAAACACACATTCTGGCCTGCAGGACCCTGTACCTCACACAGAACACATGAGTGATACTCTTTGCAAGTCTACTCTATCCCTGGCAAGAAGCAAGTCATTTTGTGGCCCATTGCCATGTTCAAACACCCTGTGCACTGTCCTCTGACAGCAGAACCCAGTCCTCTATCTACAGGGTCTTGGTCATCATTGGCCCTGGCCCCTAACCCTGCTGCCCCTGCCAGGTCACACACTGACATTTCCAGCCATGGCCTGCAATCTCTTACCTTCTCGTGTGCCTACCTCTAGTTACCTTTTTCTCTGCCACAAGCCCCTTGTCACTTCATGTTGCCCCTTTTGATACTACCGAGGCCTGTGCCCTGTTGGCCTTTTTATATGACTACGTCATAAGGGGAGCGGGGTCTGTCTTTCCCTCTCCCCACTGTGGCTACCACTCTGTACTCTGCCAGATAAGCTGTCTGCAATTTCACACACTCCTGAGGTAGGTGGTGAGGCAGCCTGGGAGCTGACACTCCCTCTACTCTCTGAGGTCAGATGCCTCCCTGTGGGCTCTGAAGATGTCCTCTGCCACTGGCCAGTGACCACCCCATTTGGCCCTGGGAGTGCTCAGTGCCTGAATTCCACTCAGTGGTATGAAAACGGGCATAGGAGCTCAGCAGCTCACAAGGAACTGGGTTTAGAGATACTAAGAACTGAATCACACATCCCAGTCCTGTGTCAGGAAATAGCAGCTTTTAAAAACACACAGAAACAGACCCCCACAAGGGACAAAGACAGGGAGCACAGAAGACCTGCCCAGCAAGAACCACCGATGAATGCAAAGATATGGCCTTTGGCATGCTCAGCCTGGCTAAGGAGCTACTGGAGCTGGGGGGGGGGGAGGGGGTGTCAGAAAAATAAAGGCTTATTGCTCCATTGTATTACTGTATCTGGTCTTCAGTACAGGGCATTTGGTTAACCACATGGCCCAGCTCTGCCAAGGGAAAGGACCTTTAGGATTGTCCCAGCACACACATGGGAAGTTCCCCATGGGGGCAGGAGTGGGGAACAGGACAAGCACAAAGCAAGGTCAGTGTGGCTGGCCCAGGGCTGTGGGGAGGGCGCATCTTCATCAGACAAATTCACTGAGGCTATGAGTCTTTCAATGCAGGCTTCAGAGGAAGCCTTATGAAGTCCCCTCTCTGTCACCACAGGCAGATGGTGGCTTGTGGGTGGAAGCTGTTGCTGGCAGGCAGGACAGAACAGCCTGAGTGGCAGGGAGGGGCTCATTGATTCATGGATCTATATCAAGGTGGAGGGAGGTCTTGAGTGGAGTGCACCTGTCCTCACCCTGTCCCTGTCCAGTGAGTCTATCAATGGCTTGGATAAAGACCTAACAGGGCCGCTTGTCAAATTTGCAGATCAAAGCTCAGGGGGTGGCTAATGTGGTGGAAGAAATACTCTGAGTACAGAAAGCCTCTTGACAAGCCAAAACAATGGGCTGCCGAGCTAGACAGGATTCAGCTGGGTTGAAAGCAAGGGTCTCCTCCATCACTCGCTGCTTAGAGAAACCAGCGCACCTCAAGAGTACCAGTCACCGGGTCTCTGAGGGCTCTGCTGCCTCTTCTTCCAGCCTGGGGTCATTTTATAGAGTGACCCCATCATCCCTGGGAGGCTAGCCTGATAACAGGGACTGGCCTTAGAAAGGGGCCTGGGCTTCATCATCTGAGGGATTACAGCCCCAGTCAATAACACGCATCTTCCCGTGGATGCTGACTGTGGAGGAATCAGACAGCAGAACAAGCAAGCGTGTGTGCATGCCGATGCTAGGGAGGGGGAGCCGAGCGGGGAGGCCGCAGGCTGCTGGCCAGTTGAGAGCTGTTCTCCCATTGGACAGCCGTCTCAAGAAGAGATTCTTCCTTAGCTTGGTCAGACAGCTTGAGAGCCCCAGGTGAATGTGACAGGAAACTGGCTTTTGGCTAAATTTAAGCACAGTTTTTGTTGTTGTTGTTGTTGTTGTTGTTTTGCTTTGTTTTCGTTTGTTTTCTTTTTCTGACAAGAGCTGCCAAGTGAGACCTGCACTGTCTCCTGGGCCGTACATTCTGATGCTGGCAGAAATGGGCATGGCCCGAGAGCCATCTGTCCAGGACCCCAAGGGATTCCTCAGTGGCAGATGGAGCCACAGCAAAGCTGCTATCCAAGCCTCAGCTCCACAGATGGGAAGGCTGAGGCCTGAGGGGACAGGAAGTACCTGAGAATAGCTAACAGAGCAGCCAAACCTGGTGGGATCCCAGGGTCTGAGTCTTTGAGATTAAGGTTTTTGGTCTACTCTCCTGGAAGCACCAACGGGGCATGCACAAGAGGTACAACAAGGGTGTGTGCTTATTCTGGGCTTGGGAAAGAGAAACTGAGAGACGCAAGTACTCCCCACGAGCTGAGATTCAAGCAAGCACAGCAAAATCAGCTGGTGTTGGGGAATCCCATTCTCTGGGGAGACATAAACACACACACACACACACACACACCGAGCCATCAATGGTAAATGAAGTACAACTCCACCAAAGTCCAGCTTTAGGAGGTGATTTTATCAGGTTTATTTACAGAGCCTGGGTGAGGAGTTATTTACAGTGGCTGAGAACTCCACAGCAACCCCACCACTACAGCGTGGGTGAGGATTTTCTCACAGCCGTATGGTGTGGAGTTCACCTTCAGTTAATCTTCCACACTCCAGATAAGTCCTCCAGAGCCCACCAGGCCGTGTGAAATTAGGTCAAAACCGAATGCAGCTAGCTAGCTGGGAGGTTCAGGAGAAAGCAGTTGGAATCTGAGATTAGGTCAGAGGACCCTGTTCGCCGCCTCCTTCTGTGAGGGAATGCCAACGGTCAACAGAGCAGATCTTGGGGTTGTCTTACAAGCGGCCTCAGCTGCTGTGATGAGGGTGAAGGGTGTTATACTTGGAGGATGGTTCTCTACAATAGGTAGAAACCCAAACGCTGTCTCCCTGGGTCAGGCGTATCCTTGGGATGAACAAAGCTTGGATACCTGGCTACTACGTCATACTTAAGTGAATGGTACATGGGAAATAGGTCAGTGCCTCTCAGTGGGAATGTCTTCTGTTAGATGGCACAGTGAGCAGCAGCTGGGGCCTTCCAGGGTTCATGGCAACCCAGCCTGAGAGAGTCAGATGTTCAGAACACCCAGAGCTCCTTTGATAAACGCCACACTTTGATGTGTGATTCTTTCAGTTTATGAAAGTGGGCAGGATGGCCGTTCCTCGTGAATCAACCTGTGACATTGTTCATGTGTGGCATCCCACATGAATGGTGACAGATTGCTGGGTCTGCAACCCTTCACATCCAAAACAAATCAAGTGGAGACAAAATACTTCTGAACAGAAATTCTCAAGGAAAAGAAAAAAGCCACGCCCATGCTGAAAAGCCTACAAGGTCAGTTGACTTATCAGGACCTGGTGGTTCTGAAGAGTTGGAATGGTACAAATCACCGTGGGTCATCCTCAGTCCCCTTGACAGTCAGTTGTTGCCCGCGTCTGGGTCTGACCTAGTAAGAAAGTTAATACCCTTGTAGCTTTCACATGAAACCTGTGCGCCATTTTAACAGCTTTCAGCAACCTGAGAGCTACAGGTGTTCTGGGGCAGCATCTTACAGGTGTATTCAACCTTCCACAACCAAATCTCCTACTTGTAAAAGTGCGTAATTTACTTTTGAAAAAATAAAATATTATGTTTGTGATTCCATGTTGGACAGCATGTAGGTTATCTTGGACTACGTGTGTCACTGTGGTACTGAAGTTGGACAGGCCTCGCAGGAGAGATTTTTCTTCTCTGTAAACTCCCACTTAGTGTTTCCACTGATGTGTTTGCCAAGACCCATGATATGTGGCTGTCTTTTTTTTTTCCGTCACTTTAAAACCTTCACGAAACAGTTTCTGCATCAGAGCACATTATCCCGAACATTGCATCTGTGTTCCCAGGGCCTAGCCACTCACTCATATATTTGGCTCAAGAACACATCTTATCCTATTGCATTTGAGGCAGGAGCTGTATAGTATCAGCATGGTGGTCCTTTGCTGTGCTAAAGCAGTGTACCCTGCTGGCCTAAACATGTGTGTTCCTTGGGTCTCGGGTTTTTTTATATATACACATATACATATATACATATATACATATGTACATATATACATATATATGTATATATATATATTTGTGTTTATATTTATATATAACAAGCAACAATGGTAGTAACAATTAAAAACATATGCAGAGAATGTGGGAACTCACACCTGCCCCTTTACACATTCAAGGAAGTAATTGTTGCCACCTCAGTATGGGTCCCTCCCTCTCTTCGCATATTAACACCCTTGCTTTTATTTCTTAAGGAGGTGAGATCAGCAGGAAAGCCTGGTGTGACTGTGGGCTGACAGGGAGAGAAGGGTGCTGGCTCCTATTTAGAGACGCTCCCTAAGGTCCTATGATTCTGTTTAGAAATGGTCCTTAAGGACTTACTCTGTTTTCTGACTCCAGATGCAGGATGACCAGCAGCCTCAAGCTCCTTTCTGCACGTCCTGGCCATGGTGGGCTGTCCCTCAAACTGGAAACCTAAATAAACTCTTTCTCTCTTAAAAAAACAGAACCAAGCAACAACAACAAAACAAAACAAAACAAACAAACAAACAAAAACAAAGACAAAAACCACTGAGGATTTCAAACACATGAGGCTACATGTACGCAGGTGCTTCTTTCTCCAGGACACACTTGGCTCCGTTAGGAACACCACAGAGGCTCTTTTTCCCTAAGCTTGGGCACATCTGGCCTAGAGTCTTAAGGTCAAAAGGAGCGCAGAGATCTGCAAGACCTAGGAGATTAGCACTGGCAAGGCCCAGGCAGGCGTGTATGGCCAACAGTGATCCGCCTACACTCAGTGAAGCTGACAGCAGGAAGAGGATGTCCTGAACAGACTTACATGGCTCATCAGTGTCCACCTTTGTCCCTGTGTGTAGGTCAGGCTGAGGTCTCAGGTCCCCTGTTCCCAGGCTATAGCCAGGTCAGCAAGGGGATGGCTGCTTGGCCTGATGGCCGCTTACAGAGCTCTCCACTCTCCATGCATGCCCCAGTGGCTTTGGGGAGGGAATGCTGGGGTGCTCCACACTGCTTCTACACACAAAAAGGAGCGAAAGAAAATTCATGCTGGCTACAGGCAGCTACCCTGAAGCAGTGAGCAGGCATGGGAGACGCAGACAGAGAGCAGACCTGTGGTCTCCATCTTGGGAAGTTTCTGGGCCAGAATACATGGCTGCTCACTGTGGGACAAAGTCTGTATTCTCCCAGATGAGCCTCTACTAAGAATGTGCTTTCTGCCCTGAAAAGCCACCTGTACAGAGTCCCAGACCTTCCCTCAACCCTGACCGCAGAACATAAGAGGAAAGGTCCACAGAGCCAGAAGAAACGTCCAACCCTGTCTCTGTCATGGCCCCTCTGCAGCCACCACACCATCCAGCCATAGATCCTGTAGACAGAGACCTGCAATAGGTTCTAAGAGCTGCCAGCCTTTCAGGAGGCCAAGGAAAGGAATCTCTGAGACAGAGGTTCCACCTCGGTTGGAACAGCCTGGGGCTTGTGTTCCTGCTTAGACACATATGCTTTCACAGGAAGGAATGAAGGAAGGAAGGAAGGAAGGAAGGAAGGAAGGAAGGAAGGAAGGGAGGAAGGGAGGGAGGGAAGAAGGAAGGAAGGGAGGGAAGAAGGAAGGAAGGAAGGGAGGGAAGAAGGAAGGAAGGGAGGGAGGGAGGGAGGAAGGGGGAGGGAGGGAAGGAGGAAGGGAGTGAGAGAAAGAAGGAAGGAAGGGAGGGAGGGAGGGAGGGAGGGAAGGAGGGAGAGAAAGAAGGAAGGAAGGAAGGAAGGAAGGAAGGGGAGGGAGGGAAGGAGGAAGGGAGTGAGAGAAAGAAGGAAGGAAGGAAGGGAGGGAGGGAGGGAGGGAAGGAGGGAGGGAAGTGTCCTCATAACTCATAACTGGTCGGGTGCCTTATCTGCTTCACAGCAGTAGAACCCAGGCCTTTAAGTGTGTTGCTACAAAAGCACGCATGCTCCATGGAGGCAGGCCTGCCCGTCACAGACTGGTGCCTCTCAGTACCGAGTGTTCCTGATGCCAGTGAAAGGACCATGCGTCGTGGAGAAGAGAAGGCCCCTTCCTCCGTCCTGCTCTAGCATCCTGCTCCTCTACATCCCGTATCCCAGCCTGTAGACTTAGCAAAACCTGAACTCACTCTGAGAAACAGAAAATGCCACTGGTCACTTTAATTAAACAGAAAGGAGGCCTGTGCCCTTGCTCTCAGCTGGACAAGTAGGCCCTGCATGTTCTTGGTATGCTGGGGGAATACTGGGGGTCAGGGGTCCCCTGATCCTCTCCACTTAGGCTAAGTCCTTCTGTAAGACTAAGGGACAGACACATGGAACATGGACTCTATGTCCTGATGCACTTTGTTCAGACATTCAGTCATTCATTACTCAGCCATCACACGAGGCTGCAGGCCACCATGGTCAGTCCTTTCAGAGGTTGGCTTGCTCAGTGTTTTACCCACATTCAATTTATAGAATGCCCCAGAGAAAGTTTCCCTGCTGTGTAAAAGATATAGGCTTTGGTGTCCCAGATCCAAGTCCCCTGCTCTGTTGTTTGCTAGACACGTGACCCTCAGCAGCTGATTCAGCACACGGAGCCAAAGTGTCTCTCTGTGCTTGTTTTGTCTGGGTCAAGGACGATGACATTCAGGTTTGCTACTTGGAGTTTGTCTCTGGAGTGTCACTCAATGTGTGATGGGCTCTTGTTTTCCTTTTGAAATGCTTTATGAGTGTATTGTTGGTGTCTTGGCCATTTGATGCTAGGATATCACAATTTGAATGGTTATTCATTTTTAATGCTCTTAACCATATTTCTGCCAGGCATGCACAGGCCTTTAATTCCAGTTCTGGGGAGACAAAGGCAGGTAGATCTCTTGAGAGTTGGAGGCCAGGCTGGTCTACATAATGAATTTCAGGCCAGCCAGGGTTACATAGTGAGATTTTATCTTAATTGTCAGCCTTTGAGGGAGCACTCCAAAGACTGTATCCAGTTCCTCGGGGTTGAGGGCACTTCTCTGTTCAGCCTGCTAGTAGGATATGAACTTCAGTTGTGCTGGGAAGTTTTGCCCTGCTGCTGTGGTCAACCCAATCATCTTGTGACTTATTCTATCCCTCCCTCACTCAAAATGTGTGTCTTGTGGCACAGGGTTCCTGGATCCCAGGCTCAGTGCTGAACGCTGAATGTGATTTTATTATACCGACTCCTTGAATACCTGAGCCAGACTATTTCTACATCAAGAACTCTTTTGTCAACTAGTGAGTGGCCCTGAGGTGTATTTCACCGACGGAAGCAAAGCCAAGTTTGATTCTCCTTTTCCCCATTCATCATTTAGAGATGAATGATTGCCTTGGTGACAGTGGGTGGGGGATTGCTTCATCTTGCTTTAGCTTGTCCTTAGGAAGTGACAAATGTCTCTCAATTCATTCTAGTCATCTTTTTTGATGCCCAATTTGTCTCCTGGACCCACGTCTAAACAGTGACTGTGGGTGGCTTCTTCACTCTGCAATTTTGCAACATCATTGGCTTGCCTTGCATGCCCTCAACATAGGACTTAGGAATTTTTCTACAAGAGGCCATGGTTATTTTGGGTGAGACTGTTTAGAGACCAGAATCTAGGGTCTAGAGTACTCAACACATCAGTGTGCCAATACTTCTGGGCATCTTTATAAGAGTAATGTGGAAATTCAGATTTGTGTTATAAACTTATTTTAGTTCATTTATGTATTCTGTATGTGTATGTATGTGAATGTGGGGTACATGTACCTGTGAGTATCAGAAGACAGCTTTAGGGGGTCACCTTGGTCACAAAGGTCCACTTTGGCAAAACAGAGCCTCTCCTGTATGCCCCACTAGATACTGCAGTCTAGTTGGCCCATAACTTTCCAGGTAACTCTCCTCTCTTCACCTCCTGTCTCCCCACTAGAATGCTAGAGTTATGGGTGGATATAAAGACATAGAGTTATAGATTATACCACTTCTTTCTTTTCACATGGCTTCTGAGGATCAAAATCAGGTTTCTAGACTTATATAGCAAGCTCACTGAGCCATCTTGCTGACCCAGATATGTTTTTTTTTTTTAAATCAGAAGCAAAAATCACCAATTTATGCTAAAATATCCCTCTCAGATGCGCGACTGCTGCGTGCTTCCAGTTTTGTTGCCTGTACACTTGTATTTTGCTTCCTTTATGATGGAAACCCTGGCTCCAATGATGTCAATGTAATCACAGCATGTTTTGTCACACAAATGTACATGGACTCACTTGGAAATATCTGCATTACTTACAATCAGGGAGTCTCTGAATACAGTGAGTGTACTTAGGAGATGCTCCTCGGGGAGGTGATGTTAGGATATTGAATTTAAAGTCAATTATAAGAGCCCTTAGTTCTCTGTGTGCTCAGGCCTCCAGCTTCAAATATGGTTTGTTTGGGGTTGTTTTAAATTTTTCATGCTTTTATTTTCTTTTGGATTCAATCTTTAAGAATTATTTAAACTTTATACACTTTTCAAATCAAATCTGTGAAATAAGACCCATTCGGAGATCTTCCCCTTCCCCTAGCTCCACCCTTGGCTCTCCCAAAGGTGACTATTTAAATTCATTTCTGATTTACTGTTTCATTTGTTTGCCTCCTCTTTTCCATTTTGACAGGGGGAAAATTATTTCGTAGCATCAACCTGTTCTTTGTGGTTTCTCTCTGATTTGATTATCTATGCCAGCAATAAATACCAATTAGAGACAGCAGAAACTCCCTGGGTCTTTCTGTACTCCGTGCACCCCTAATCTGTTCTTATGTCCAAAAGAAAACATCCAGCCAAGCTTCAGGTCTTCCATCAATCCAGCCTTTTGCTTAATAACAGTGTCTCATTACAGGAAGACTCCTAGATCTTTCTGCTTATAGGTGGCATATATCCTAACAGGGCACCGTGGAGACAAGGAGCATAGAGGGGCACCCCAATATCAGACCAGTCTGTAGGCAGAGACAGATAATCCCTCCCAGATTCCCACAACACATAAGAGGAAATGTTCCTTGCTTGATACTGTCACATGTGAACAGGTCACCTTGTTATTGAGAAGGACCCTCAGCTTCTTCTTCCCAGTGGTGTGTCAGAAGTACTTTGGTCCTCACCTTCTGGTATCCTGGTTTCCAAGTCAAGGCATGGCCCTCTTGTCTTCCCATTTTTCTTCTCAGTTCCATTGCTGACTCTCAGAGAAGCCCAGCTGGGATGTCCTTGACCTGTGTGGATCTTGAGTATGCAGTGAAACATCCTATCCTTGGTCTGAAGGAGATGCTCTTGTTTGTGGTCACCAAGAACAGAGGTCATAAACCCTGGTGTCTGTTGAAAATGATCTTGATTTAGTTCAGTACCCCATTTTTAATTGGGTTATTTGGCTTATGCATATCTAATTTCTTGAGTTATTTATGTATTTTGGATATTAGTTCTCTGAGAGATGTAGGGCTGGCGAAGATCTTTTCCCATTCTGTAGCCTGCTGTTTTGTATTATTGATGGTGTCCTTTGCCTTATAGAAGCTTTCTTATAGAACCTAGAGTCACCAGCCCAGGGATGATACTACCAACAGTCACCAATTAAAAAAGTGCCCTACAGTCTTGACTACAGATAGATCTTATGGAAGCATTTCTTTTTCAACTGAGGCTCCTTCCTCCCTGGTGACTTTAGCTTGTGTCAACTTGATGTAAAATTTGCTAGTACCATAGTCGTACATTTTATTTGTCAATTGTACATACCTTAGTAAATATGGAGAAGGGGTACAAGACAGGAATAATGGGACAAATAAAACAAACAAAACAGACAACAACACCAACAAATATGCAGAACTAATTTCAGAAGCCCCGAAAGAGTGACTTCACTAGGACACTATGGCTTCTGGGTCAATTATTCTCGAATGTTCTGTTCCTAGTGACATTTTCAATATCATGTATTATTGAGGACCATGATAGCCAATTCTAACTGCATATCTAAGACTTCTAAGAGTCACCTAAGGCATTAGGGAGGCATACCTTCTGGCCTTTCAGGGGTCGGGGGTGGGTCCAGAGAGAATCTGCTAAGGGGAGGAGACATGCCTTGAATGTGAGCAGGACAATGCTGTGGGCTGGGGTCCTTGGCTGAAAATAGGAAAGCTGAAACCCAGCTGAGCACCATAACTCCCTCTTTTCTGCTGCCTGATCCATCAAGATTTGAGCAAGCAGCCACCCATTCCCTCCACCACCCAGTTTACCCTGCCTCCCTCACCACCATGGAGGACTATGTCACTGAAGCTTCCCTTAAATTGCTTGTCAGGCATCGATTCAGAGTGGGGCCAACCTCAGGTCACACAGGTTATGTCTATTGGTGTCTTACCATATGGCAAATTAACACTAGGACATTTGCTTATTTATTAACTCGAAGTTGCAACCATCCCTTTACATGTAAACATAACGTTTTTTAATGAAAATTAAATATATATATATATATATATTTTTTTTTTTAGAAAAAAAGCATACGCTGGCTGGAAGCATGGCGTTCTTTCACATTTCTGCCCATCTCCTCCATGACTGCCTTAATAGGAGACAGATGGGTCTTCAATTCCCTCTTCTGCATCCTAACTGTTGCAATATGTTGTTTTGCTTGAATTCTACAAAAATGGTTTGGTTATACACAGATCATATGTAGGGTAGAAAAATGGAAGAACATTTTTAAAATGCTTTGGAATCCTACGGGATCTCTTCTCTTAAAGATTTATTTTATTTTAAAATTACGCATGCTGACTTATTTGTGTGGGGGTGAGAGCATGTGAGTTCAGTACCTATGGCGGCCAGAAGAGGGCGTTGGATCGTCTGGAACTGCAGGCACAGACAGTTGTAAGCATCCTGACACAGGTGCTAGGAACCAAATTTGTGCCTTCTACAAAAGCAGCCAGTACATGTTCTCCTCTTAACTGCCAAACCATGTCTCCAGCCCAGGGTCTCCGAAGTCCTAAAGCTTGCCTTATGTAACCAAGTTTTGCTTATAATTATGGCCTGTTGTTTTTCTAAAAATGGCTGGTTCATTGTTATATTTTTAGGAAAGTAATCTGCCACATTTCTTTCTTAATTGCTATAGTTCCTATTACAGGACTGCCATGGATCAGATCTAGAATGCTCCCCAGTGGCATCTCAATTGGAGGCTGGGTTCCCAGCCAATGGTGTTATGGTGCTTTTGAGAGACTAAGAGACAGGACCTAGAGAATGGCCCCTGGGGCACTTGGCTGTGCCCTAAAGAGAGGGAGAGGGAGAGAGGGAAAGGGAGGGAGGGAGGGAAGGAGGAAAGGAGGGAGGGAGGGAGGGAAAGGGAGGGAAGGAGGGAGGGAGGGAAAGGGAAGGAAGGAGGGAGGGAGGAGAGAGAGAGAGAGAGAGAGAGAGAGAGAGAGAGAGAGAGAGAGAGTCTTTGTGCACAACATCTCTGTTTCCCTGTCCTGGTTTTCCACTGACAGATCTTAGGTTACTTCCGGATCTTGGATATTTTCACTTTGCCTGTAAGTCCTGCCCCACATTTTCTCACTGCAGGGTAGCATGCTTCATGCTTTGGCTTCACTACTTCCTCCGAGCCACAGCTTTCTCCCTGCTCTCACCTACATCTGAGCTCCCCTGGGCTGAGATCTAGACTCTGGCAGCCTCGGGGACTCCACTGTGTGGACAGAGGAGACATCAGTGGTCCCTGTGGAAGCAGTGGGGCTGATCCCAAACTGGCTGCGTGATACAGAGCTAAAGCTGGGGTCTGTTGAGGGGGGGTGTGAGGGTCCTCAGTGGCTGCCTTGGAGGATTGTCTCAGGGAACTTGGGCTTGGTCTTGTAGAGGTGACTGAAGCTGAGACAATCATAAGCCAGACATGGAGGGCAGCCAGTGTCCACAATGGGACTAGGGTTCACAGTAGCATGGCCAGGCTTCCTGGAGCTGGCACAGTGGAGAAGCCATTGGGCATTTCCACCTAGCCTTGGCCTCTTTTCATTTGAATCCAGTGTAGGCAGCTTTAGTTCCTGCAGTGAGGTTACAACTCAGACTCAGGTCTCCTGCTCCTAACTGCGCACTGTTGTCACCATGGCTTGTTCAAGCCTCCACATGGGGGCAAAGACAGAATGATCAGTAACATGGATGTCAAAGACATTGAATATTGGGACCTACAGGGGGGGGGTGACCTTACGGTTGATGATTTACCTGATCTGTCAGGATCTTGGGGGTGCAGTGACTAGAGAGGGTGGCAGCACTCCTGGACTTTGAGCCCATGGCCACACCCAGGAGGACATACCTTTCTGCCTTCTAGAATCTCAGTTGTTCCTTCCTGAGTGAACAGGTACTAAGGCTATCCTGGGCCAACAGGTCACCGGCATCCTGCATCTCAGTACAGAATACTTAGTCTAACAGATGGCAGACACCTGTTAGAACATCCCTTCCATGAAGAATTGTTTTTTTTTTAAAAAAAAATATTTTTTTCAGATACATTTTAAAATCGATTCTGCGAAATGTTTATTGCAAGCCTTGGTATTTAATCCTGGCACCACCAGTTTCCATGTGGACAGTCAACAACGTGAGCGAGATGTTTTATTTTGTATTCCCCCCCCCACATGTATTTATTGATGCATTCTCTTTGAAAAATTGAGATCCATTTGGTCGAGGGCCAAATAGCAACTTAGCCGAAGCGGAACGTGCTTTTAGCGTCGCCGAGTGTCCAGCGACACAACTTGAACTCAATTAAGCTGCTTCCAGGCCACCTCTCCATTTGTGTTCCGTAATGGAAAGGAGAGTAAATGAAAAAGCAATCAGTGTAAATATGTAGAGTGGACACACTCATAATCATCGGATCATTGGTGGAAATTAAAAAGCAAGCACGGAGGCCCACCGTTTGCATGTGACATTGTACAGGGCCTCGAAGACTTGGATAGGGCGCTAATTAAAGTTCGGTAGTAATGGGATCGATGGAGTTTGATTACCTTGCTGAATCCAGACGGGCCAGGGCTCTGTCCTGGTGGCAATGGTTAATATTCTCCCAGAGTTCAAAGGTGCAGAGACCAGGGCTTTTATTGATAAATGCCCGGAAGCTAAGGAACACATTATTTTCCTCGGGCTGGTGTAGGCAAAGTGGAAATGAATGTGCGGCCATGGTGGAATTAAATGAATTTTTCATCATCTGTGAACTTAGAAGAGGAAAGGCTTTCAAGACTGTAATAAGGGAGAGAGGATCTCCATGGCAGGCCTTTCTCTCACGATGAGTGGCAGCCAGGCATGAAGGCTACTCGGCAGGGCCCTGCTGTCCTGGGGAGGAGATGGGAGCAGGGTGTCCTCAGATACTGGTTATGGGGTTCAGAGCCTCAGTAGGATGGAGCCAGCACCTGCTCACCTGGCTACTTTGTGAGTTCTACGCTAGACCTCTGCCTCAGTCTCCTAACACAAAAGCTGAGGGAGGAGGGAGGCCACCTCACACAGGCCCTCTGCCAAACCCACAGGCTCAGCCACCTGTGCCTCAGGAAGGGGACGCACTGGTCACAGTCAGTGCTACTGCTGCTCCTCAGCCTGAGTATCTTGCTCCCCATGAACCTTACCTCCTTTTCTTTGGCAGAACAGATACAGTCCCACCTCTGCAGCCAGACTGGGCTAGCTCCAGCCCTTGGGTTATGTGATGATTCCATGTGACAGCCCTAAAACCTTCACCCTCTAGATCCCAGCACCATGATTAAGTAAGTGGCTGATAAGAGATTTACTCTGCAGGCACATTATCTGTTGGAGTCCTGGCAGGGTGACAGTGGTAATTAAAGATAGTTAATATGGCCTGTGTTTACAGAGAGATGACAGGGTTGAGGGCAACCAGTGGGCACACTAGGGACAATACAGGGAAGTTTACCAACTACCAACAAGGACAGGAGATGGGTAGCCTGTCCCCTGTTGCTGTTATTCAGGGGCATAGCCAGTCATAGTGACACCTGCAGGCAGGTGACTGGATACATCCGGCTCCTTCCTTTGGCCTGCCTTGGCAATCTTTCCTGTGCCTCCTGGATGGAACCACTTGGAAGGCAGAGGACAGGGTGGGATTATGATGCATTCGTGCAGGTCAGACCTCAGGACAGAAGGAACGGCGAAGTGGACATGCATAGAGGGGCAGCCCCTGGAATGACTTTTCTTTGGTGTCCTGGTTTCAGCCTAATTCAAAGATGGCCTCTCTGGGATCCAAGAGTCCTGAATGAGAAAAGAATAGGTGAAATTCTCTTACACGTCTCATAAGTAGCATCAGGCTGGCCCAGAGCAATCATGACTGCACACAGTTCCATGGTGTGTGTGCTTCAATGTTTGTCCATCCATCTTCAGAGCTGTGTGTTTGGCTTCTGACTGTGCCACGTACTTCTAGACTGTTTGTGGGCACAAGCCCTCAACCTACATAGTACATGTGGGGACTTTGTGCTAAGAACGTTTGCCCTTTAACTTTTCCTCTATTTCTTCTTCATCCATTCATACCAAAATGCCCAAGGCTGGGTGACTTGTACACAGACATTTATTTCCCATAGTCTGGGAGGCTGAGAGACCCAAGGCCCAGGTACAGATATTGAGTCTGGTGAGAGGTGCTCTCTTCCTCATCAAGGACACCTTGAAGCTGCATCCTCACGGGGTTGGGAGCTGAAGGGCAGTGAAGACCATGATGCTTGGCTTTAATTATCAACTCGTCACAACTTAGAATCACCTGGAAAGATAGTTGAAACTGAGTCACTTTGAATCTGATGGGCACACTTGTGGGAGAACGTCTTGATTGCTTATGGGTACAGGGAGGGCCCAACCTACTGTGGGTGGCATCATTTCATTGTCTAGTCCCTGAGCTATATAAGATGGAGACACTTACTGTGCCCAAGCAGCAAACAGACACCATGGTACATTCCTTTCTCTCAGCCTTTGACTGTGGACATGACCTGCTGTCTCAAACTCTCACCTCTGTGATTTTCCTACAAAGACGGACAATGGCTGGACTTGTGGGCCAAATAAAACCTCTCTTTCTCTATGTTGTTTTCAGTGAAAGTGTTTTATCTCAGCAGCAGAGTGAAATTATAACAAGGGACTTGCTCCCTCCTACCCTGTGATTATGCGCTAACCCCATTAGAGAGGATAGAGCCCTGGTGGCTCGGTCACCTCCCACAGGCCTCCCTCTCAGTTCCGCCACAGTGGAGGTTAAATGTGGACATAGGACTTTGGGGGGATGTTCAGATTGCTGCAGTGTTTGAGAGGACAGCCTGGACCCTGCCCACAGCATGTGTTGAAAATGTCAATAGGGCTCGTGGTAGCTTTGGCCTCTCCAGGGCCACTTTATAATCTCATTTTAATAAGGCCATGATGTGGAAGCTGCTTGGCAAAGCAGAGAGGGCAGGAGCCTGGAGAAGCCAGCAGCTCCGGGGAGGAAGCCTGCTCAGCCATCTAACCCTGAGAAACCACTGGTGTGACCTGTGTCTCTGCCTCTTAGCTTCTTGTGACATGGGGATCAGGCAAACGTACCACCATGATACTTAGGAGTTAAGTAGCAAGATGAGTCTCCAACAAATACCAGCATTTTGAGCCCCACAGAGCTCAACTGTGTAAGCCTGGTATTGAGGAAGAACAGACAGAAAGTGAGAGAAAAGTAACCCTCAGGGTGGAGACGGGACCCCACCTGGCTGGCATCCTTTGATCTCTCGTGGGGACAGGCCTGGTGTGAACAAGAAAGGAGAGATGGGTTTTCTGTCCTCTGCCCTCCTTGGCTCTAAGTGTGGCAACTTAGATAAAGATTTTTGTTTTAATAAGAGAAAGCCTGAGACCACAGCTTTTCCAGTAGACCGGTTCTGTCTCCCAGTCAGTGTGGCTATGATCAGGAGAGCATATGGTCTTCTGAGCTTCTGATGCTATGACAGGCATCGACATTGACAAGCTGTGTCATGCCAGGGCCAATGAGAGGTCATTGTCGGAGTCATTTCCTTCAGTTCTGACATTCCTGGGTCACCAACATGGCATGTTCAAGCATTGCACTGCACCTGGGAAGGTGGAGTTATTTGGATGCAGCATCTGTGCAGATGTGTCTAAAATGAGGTCACACTGGATTAGGATCAGTCCTCAGTCTAGTGACTGATTTCCTTGGGAGAAGGAAGTACATGGGGAAAGGGAAGAGGTCACTAGTGGAGGGCTGCAGAACCCGAGTTTGTGGAGGGAGTTTCAAAGATGAAGGGAGCTCCTGGTACTAGAAGCAGGGAGAAGCAGGAGGCTCACCAGGATCCTGCAGGGAGCCTAGTTCTGCTGACACCTTGGATTTGACCTCCAAAAGTGAGACAATGCATTCCCATCACTTAAAGCCACATGGACCATGGTGTTTTGTTAGACAGCCATAGGAAGCTTGGGCAGCCTGACTAGTTATTGATAGACCTTTGTGTGTGTGTGTATATGTGTGTGTGTTTACACATGTGTGTGTCTGTAGGTGTGTGCTTGCATGTGTGCATGAGTGCATGACCAATACACTGCCGTTGATGTATCTGCCTCCAAGTTCTGACACACTTTCCCCGTGCCCCTGTATATCTACACCAAGATGATTGTTTCCAAAGAAGGATGGCCCTTAGTACCCCAACAGCAAATCCCATCATGGTGGACACTCCTGCTCCTCAGTCCTTCATGCCATAGTAAATGGAAGTACAGAAAAGTGTTTTATCATAGTTAAGATGCAGGAGGGTGGGACAGCGTGACTCTGGACACCTCTGTTCTATGCTTGATCTAACACTGCATGGGAGGACACCATGCCACGATCCCCACAGAGACCCCCTGGGAGCAAGTTTGGTGCTCTCAAGAAGAGGAACGCCCCACTCCATTTTCTGTTCCTCATGATGTCATGAAGACAAATGAGGTCATGTCTAATACTGGGGTAGAATGATAACTCTGGGCAGACCAGAGTTAGTATGCTTATAACCTCTCAAGGTTTCTACTTTTCCCACCTAATAGTCCGCTTATTATTCTGGTGTGTTAAAAGGACAAGCCTTCAGCTCCAACTCCTAAAACCAGAACTTCTCAGCCTGTGCTCATTCTCTGCCTAACCCTGTTGCAAAGGTAAGGAACATGCACATAGCAAGCAAGCTTTACCAAGGTACCATCTCTAATTTGAAAACTTGACAGTCCTGGACTGAAATCCAGTACTCCACAAAGTGCCTGGGGGTTAAACCGACTCATAATGTGTATGCTCATAAACTTTCAGATAGAGTTTGTTGTTTTATGTGTGTCTGCTGCTAAATTGGGGGGATGGAGAAAGGATGGGGATACCTGGAACTCCCAAAGGTGCAGAGACCCAAGCCCATCCCACTGGTCTTCTGAGGTTTAAACATCCTCTGTTTCTCAAACAAGGAAAAACAAGGTAGGAGAGCCCACAGGCAGTGTAGTGATTGCTGGCTGAGTTAGCTTTAGGTAAGGGCCCAGGTTGTCAGCTTTCTCCAGAACATGGGTTCTTAACCTGTGAGTAGCAACCATCAGGAAATACACATTTCCGATGGTCTTAGGAAGCCCCTACCATACATTTATTTTCATTGCTACCTCATAACTCTTATTTTGCTGCTGAGTGCTATCTCCTAAGAGCATCAGAAATAAAGCCATGACCCACAGGTTGAGAATTGTTGCTCTTGAAGGTGTGAATGCTTCCTGCTCCTCTCCCTGACCCTCTGATCATCGTCCAAGGCAAAATGCTTCTTCTGTGTCCTCGTTCATGACAGAAGGAACTCCTGTCTCAGAGCTGTTGGGGCCCACCCCCACTCCTCCCAGCTCTATCACAGAAGGAAGTGTGATCACGGAATGTAGAATGCAGCCTTTTACTTTGCAGAACAAAAATGTATAGTCTGCTTACCCTGTTCCTCTCTGGGGCAAGCAGGGCCTGAGTCACATTGATGGCTGAATTTCTAAACGGGCCTCAGTTTGGGAGAGGGTGTGTACCTGCCAGTCTCTGGGCAATCTCTTAACCTGCCCTCTATGATGCCCTCAGAGGAGGCCCGGAACTGCCCACTTCTCCAAACTCCAGAACGAACATTACGTTTGTTTGTCTGGCAAGACAGGGGTCCTGGTACCACACAATTCAGGAAATACTCCATTGCTAAGTTTAAGGACTTTTTTTTTTTTGGAATCCAGAGTCAGGTCCCAGCCTCCTCTCTAACGGGCCTCTTCTCTGAGCTTGGTGTCCAACCTTTGCCATCATCCTCCATCCAAGATGCTTTAGGGAACAGAATAGCATATGGCAACCGATCTGACTGGGGACATGGCCAGGCATTCCTGACAACTTGAGGCTGCCAGGGTGGCCTGATTAGCAAGATGGATGGCTCAGCAGTGCCCTATACAGGCCAATTCTGCAGTGGCTCGGGCTGTGCTTAGCTCTGTACTGGCTGCATCTGCCTACCCCTGCCTCACGGGCCCTGAAGGCCCAAGGCCACTGTCAGCCTTATTAGGACAGCATAGTGGCTGGCAAGGACAGTCAGCTCACACTGGATTCTTTCTGCAGTAAAGTGTGAGGAATTGTTTGATTTGCTGAGCCTGCCTGAGGCATCTTCCAGCTGATGGCTACACAAGGGGCCCTGTCTCAGCCACAGGGCAGAGGTGGCCAATGGATGTGGACAAGATCTGGAGTTCAGAGGCAGCAGGCACAGAATTCCAGAATTCTAGAGCCAAATTCCAGGTCTGGGGGGCATCATGGCTTCCCAAGAGTACTTCTGTTGGGCCATGGCTTTTCCATCTCTGAAATGAGAACTCTGGACCACAACCTGGATGGCACATGGGTCTGCAGAGTAGAGCACTTGGAGGAAGGAAAAATAATGCTCTGGAATGTTGGCATGTGGATATGTAGACATGGATGTACAGCATTTCATAGGTTTTTCTCAAGACTTGGTTTCATGGGTCTCCTTAATGTCACTGGCCACTCCAGTCTGAGACCCAAGCTCCAGAGGCCTTCCCAGAAGTGGTTTTAAAAAAGGGGTTGGTGCTGAGCTGGGATAACAGGACACTGGGTGGACAGAGGGTATGTACTATGTGCAGAGGCTGTGAAGGCAAAGAGGACATTGGAGATCGAGGACAGCAGGCTTTTACTTATGTGACCATGCATATGGGTATACACACATAAATGCACAGACATACATGTACTACATACAAAGATACTCAGAGACACATCCAGATACATACTACACACATAGTCACACACCATAGACATATACATTTATACATCACACACACACACACACACACACACACACACTATGTGTGTAAGTTTGTGTATGGGCATAAATACTGTGAGGGTTAATGCAATAGTCAGCTAAGCCTCAATAGACCAAAAAAATGTTGCTTCCTATTTTATCTGAGGCTGATTGTTATTGGGACAGGCAAGCTAGGCAGTGCAGAGCCCTCCTCAGTGTGGACAGCACCACATGGTCTATTCGAGGTCCCAGCCAGAACAAAATGGTGGAAGATGATTGAATTCATGCTCCCTTCTGCCCTGCCTACCTCCAGGACTTGGAGTGTGGCTTCTTATCATGGGGTGGGGTTGATGTCAATGGATTCCTTTGATTTCAAACTTCACACTGGAACTGATGATACCAGCAACTTTCTGTTTCCAACCTGCAGGTAGCAGATGGGGAATGCCTCAGCCTCCAGCCTACTGTGAGCCAATTTCTTATAACAATTACATCTGTTAGTATGTTTCCTTCACTGCATTGATACAAATACATATCAAACATTGCACATACACAGAGCCCTCCTCCAAAACATGATGTATATACATAGTTCACATATACATATACACATACACATACACATGCACATGCATATACACATACACATACATGTGGTGTGTGGGGGTGGGGGGTTACACTGCACACACACACACATATATATATGTATATACAATATATATCATATATAATACATACACACAACATATACACACCACATGCATGATGCACCCCCACATGCCTATGCCACTCCCTCACATGCATACCACAGACACATACACATTATGCACTAACCACACACATACATACCACACACACAGAGATACTCACACATCTGCTGCTTCTGCTATGACTATTACAGTAGCAAGTTAGTTTACATTTATTCTTTGACATTTAGCAAGAGCTATGCTCTACATGAGATCTGATTTCTAAAATCCTACGTCCATGTGTATCATGGCCCTCTGGATCCACTTAAAACAAACTCTCAGGACAGAGTTTAGCTGTGATGTTTGGGGTCCCTTCCCATGTTATTTACAGCTTTGCCTCATCTCACACACCACTGCTGTGGCATTCAATCCCATCATGCACCAGCCCAGAAGTAATGGACCCCAGAGACCACAGACTAAAGGAGACTGTGACCCCAAGTAAGCGTCCTCTCCCACAAGTTGGTATGTTGGCGATTTTGTTGCTGTATAGAGAGAACCAACAGAGAGGCTTGTATCACTGCTGGTCAGCTGTAGAGCATGTTATGGGCTGAAGAAAATTCATCTGCCAAATTCCTGATCCCTAGAAACTAAGCAGGTGACCCGAGAAAGAACAATGGCAAGGAAGTCTGTACACGTTAGGCTCTGATGCAGCCGTCATGAATGTAACGATGTGATACGTGAAGGGCCGTAGCCATTTTCAAGCATTTTGATCCATGGTTGGTTGAAGGTGTTGAGTGGGAACTGAAGACACAAAACTAATGGGTTGGCTCAATGCTGCTTGCATTCTAATGCAAATTTGGGGCCCCCAAGACCAGTCACCCCAAAGACAAAGAGAGTCTACACCCAAGACACTGACTAACCCTGTTCTCAGTTAATTGTGATTGCTAAATAAAGATGTTAACAGCCAATGGCAGGGTAGAAGAAACATAGGTGGGATTGAGGTTTCATGGACTTGAAAAGAGAGGACCAAAAGGAGGAGGAAGAAACTGTCATGGAAAAAGAAGAAGAGGAGGAAGAGGAGGAGGAGGAAAAGGAGGAGGAAGAGGAGGAGGAGGAGGAGGAAAAGGAGGAGGAGAAGGAAAAGGAGGAAGAGGAAGAGGAGGAGGAAGAGGAGGAGGAGAAGGAAGAGGAGGAGGAAGAGGAATAGGGGGAAGAGGAGGAGAAGGAAGAGGAGGAGGAGGAGAAGGAAGAAGAAGAAGAAGGAGGAAGAGGAGGAGGTGGTGGGGTGGTGGTGGTGGTGGTGGTGGTGGTAGTGGTGGTAATGGTACAGGACAGAGAAGGAGAGCCACCATGGGCTAAGGACCAAGGAAACATGGCCCAGAGGACTGTCCAATTGGAGTCAAGCACAGTCTAGAAGGAACATAGAAAGTAGCGATAACTCAGGGTTATTGATTAAAAATAGTAGATCCTAACTGTATGGAGGGTAGGTAGCTGCCCAGCTATTGTGCTGCCTAAGGCTATTTAAAAATACAAAGGCTGTGCATGTCTTTCATCTAGGAACACAAATGATCTAAGGCAGGAAAGAAGCCCTGGGCTGGGATTTTTATTAGTTTTTACTGCACAGAACCACCTGAATGTCCCTACAGACATAATTACATACCTTGAGGTGTCATCTCCCTGGACTAGGTGAGCTTGAAATGCAGAGGAAGTGAAGATGAGATGGAGTGAGGATGGGTAGAACCTGGGTACCACAAGCAATGGTTATTCAGATATTCAGAGCCCTCCAAGCTGTTCCAGCTTGGAAAGGAAGGAGGTGTGGAGCCTCTAGTCTCTGAATCTCTGAGAAAGTATCTAATTGCTCTAGGCCACACACTTATAGCAGTGGTTTGCATGAAAATGCCCTCCACTCCATAGGCCCACAGGGAGTGGCACAATTAGGAGGTGTGGCCTTGAGTAGGTGTGGCCTTGCTGGAGGAAGTGTGCCACTAGGGGTGTTTTCAAGCTGAGCTTAGTGTTACTCTCTCTGCTGCCTTCTAATTGGGATGTAGAACTCTCAGCTACCTTTTTGGTCTGCCTATATGCCTCCACGCTCCTTGCAGTGATGATGGGCTAAATCTCTGAACCTGTAAGCCAGCCCAATTAAACACCTTCCTCTGTAAGAGTTTTCATGGTTATGGTGTCTCTTCACAGCAATAGAAATGCCAACTAAGACACACCCATGATGAGCTGCAATAGGCAACTCCTATAGACACCAAAAGCAGAAGTAAGGGTTTATGGATGGGCTTTTCACAGAGGAATGGAGAGGCAGCCTTGGCATTGGCAGGTGGGGGGGGGGGGGGGGGGCGGGTAACAGAAAATAATATAAGATAGTCTTAGGGGTTCCATTAGGCAGGGACCAAAAGGCAAAGTGGCCCTTGACACTTAGATCCAAGAACTAGAAAAACCATCTCCAAGGTGGCTTGAGGACAGAGGTCCCTGTTGACCAGGCTATACAAATTGAAGAAAGACCTGTGGGTTCAATTAGAATCTCATATTCATTGTTGTTTTAAGTCAAGACTCTGCCCACAGTGTTGGGTAGCACCACATGTGATGAGAACTTCCTTACCTAGCAGGTAGAACTGTCAGACAGAAGACCACCCATCTGCAGAAAAGTCCCTTATGTCCCTCTGATCTCCTGGGATCCTGGGCACCCACTCATCTCACACATATTTCTAAGGTTTGTTCTTAAGAAGGTTAGGTTCTTTAAAGTCCCTGTTACTATCTTCCTTTCACCTAGTCTCCCCTGCAGAACTCCTCAAATGCTTTCTTGGAGGAGGTCAAGAGCCCCTGGCTTGACACAGGGACAGAGCAGGCTGTCCTAGCAAGGCACAGGTCCAGTGAGGGCAAGTTCCCTCTACTCCCATTCGGCATGGAGCTGTCCTCCATAGAAAGGAATATTTTTGCTATTCTGTAAGATTCTCTACCATGCGCAGAAATGATCACCCTTTCAATAAGCTGGAGGTGTCGGCTTCTGTTCCAGGTGATTAATCAGACTTTATTTGCCTTGTGGTTGGAGTTTATGCAGGCTGGGAAGCTGCTTCATATTTTATAGCCCATCTGCTGCATTCCAACAGTGGTCAAATTGAGCTGACGGCTAATGAGGGAGGTAAGGGATCCATCCGAGGGTCTGTAGACATTCTCACACTTGACGCCTGAGGAGAGTCCTGTGTGGAGACTGTCACTTCCTCAGGCCTTAATGATAATCCTTCCAGAAGCACTCCAAGGATCTGAGCAAGCTCTCCAGCAGGTACTCTGCTCAGGCACACGGGCCAGTAGCCAGACTCCTGTGAACAGCTAAATCATCTCTGGTAGAGTCTATGACGAAGTAGGATTTTCAAGGTCCTTTCTTCTGTGAATGAGTGACAGATACAATGTCAGTCCCACTCTGTGTGCCTCCTTCTCTCCTGGCATGAGTCCTAAAGAACTCAACAAGGCCTGGCACTTGTTGGCATGTATCTGGTAGTGCTTATTTATGGCCATGGTAGGTAGATTAACAGTGACCTGGTGGATGGAATGCTTGAGAGGAAAAAGGTGAAGTTATCAGGTTCATTGCTGATGCTTACAAGCAAGCTCAGGCAAGCCCACACAGCCTGCAGAAAGAGACCAGCCTCCAACCTGGGCTCAGAGCATGCGAAGGCTTCTAAGGAGAAGAAAGCAGCCATGACTCTGCGGTTCTTGCTTCTAGGACGCTGAGGATTTGGACCAGGGGACTAAGTAGATGAACAGAGCCTTGGAAAGACCAAGATGGAATCTCTGACAGGAGAGCAGTGGGAGGTGTTGCTAGGACTAGAATCGGTGCTCAGGTCCTCAGCAAGGAGAGGAGGTGAGACTACATGAGGGACTGGACAGACAGGACAGCCTGAGGTTCCTTACTGTGGCTGATGTGACAGGGCACTGTGAGCTGGGCACTAACACACAATCATGCCTTCCTACTGTTTAGAAGTCAGAAGTTTGAAATCTGACTCATGGAGTGGAAATCAAAGTGTTGACGTGGTTCATCCCCTTCTGGAGAAGCTGGACAATGCCCTTGCTTTATCCAGTGTCTAGATCTAAAGTCCTTGGCTCATGGCCTTGTCTGCCACCATCAATCTGGCTGCAGCATCTTTCTCAGTCCTCCCGCTGCCTTCTGTCTTACTTAAACCTCCGTCTTTCCTCCTGGAAAGGCCATGATGACTTCAGGGTGCACCATGATAATCGAGAACCTCCACCTTAGGTCCTTACCTCAAACCTATCTGTACGCTTTCACACTGCACAAATCATTGTGTCCACTGGGGTGAGGACCAGACATGAGTGGACGAGAACCAGACATCAGCCTCTTTGCTGATGATTTTTCAACTCAGCACAAAGGGAGGACCTTGAGATCACTCAGCCCCATTCCTGCTGAATCCAGATGTCTCCCTGGAGCTTGAGGAGTAGATTCTTATTGAAGATCCAACTATGCCAGGCTTGAGTCACAGACTATGGCTGCTGCCCATCACTTCGACGTGTCCATTGGGAATACTTCATCCATCCCAGAAACCTGGGTGTTCCCAGAGTGCTTCCTGAGGAAGGGAAGGCAAGCCCTGGTCCAGGCCATTAGAAGTGCAAGCTAATTTAAATAACCAACTGAGGTTGTTCCCAAACACACCTATACTGGCCTTCAGGTTGCATTAGGCAAGGTTACCTACTGAACAGGGTTGATGGGGGCAGGGGCCTGCATTTTCTAGAAGTACCATGACTGTGGACATTTCCTCTCACAGTAGTAAATACATGGATGCCATTCTCCCTGGATAACTGGACAACCAGGTAGACCACACATTGATCCTCACTGCAATGACGCTCCCATGTCCCTGGCTACTCACTACCTGCCAAAATGATTTCCCATGTCTACAGATACTGAGCCTGTCTACCTCGGTGAAGACAGAAGCGCTCTGCTCTGAGTCCCAGTGGGCCTGCTCAGACATCTGTTCTAGTAATCTAAGCTATAGAGCCAAGAATGCTGATGACGTCATACAGGGGCTTCCTACACCTGAATCCCCAAATCACCTCCCACTAGATTCCCTCCCTAACACCTTCTCTGCCATCTAGAGGCCTCTTTCCAAAGCTCGAGGAGGTCCTGTTGCCTTCTGTGAGAGAGTTCTCGCAGCTTCCAATTCGATTCTGGGTGGAGCCATTTCTGAAGGAGAGCCAACTTCATATGAAGATATTCAGAGACCCACTGGGATCCTTCATCAACTGCAGTGTTATGCCAGTAAGTTCAGGTAGAGGTAGACAGGGTAGGTGATGGGCACACCAGGGTAGTTGGAGTGCAAAATAGACAGAGTGTGTCCTTTGTGTGACAGCAAGGGAGGAATTTTCTTACTGGTACGCTATTGACTCTTGCTGAGACCTCAGAGAAAATTAATTAACCTATCGCTCCTCTCTCTTCTGTTTGGCAGCAGAGATGGGGTGCTCTCATTCCACAGAAACCTTCTATTCAGAAATCCCATAATCTTAGTGACCCTGCAACTTTTAAAGTCACGGGGACACCAAGAACGCTAGGAGAAAAAGCAGAAGTCCCAAGAGCTCCCCAGCTAAAGACACTCCAGCAGTGCCATCCATGTTCCTAGAAGCCAGAGGTTTAGACTTAGACCTCCTCTCTCCCATCTCTCTTAGCCATCGGGCTAGCTCAAGGACTCTGTCAGTCTGTGACTCCAGACCCAGCAAGCTATCTGGTGGTGTCTTTCCCACGTAGCCTCCCCCTTTTCAGACTGTACGGCTTTTCTGGAGCACCCCTCACCCCCACTGAGGCACCATAGCATCTTATAGCTCAAAAGCAAGAACCCAAAATCTGATTAGAGGTGATCTCTCTTAACGAGACTAAAATCAGTAGCTGCCTGGAGGGGGGTGTGGTCAGATACTGTGGCTAACAGAGTTTTTCTGTGTTTTACTGCTGTATACTGTTCAAAATGACCAGTTTCTTACAGCTTTTTATAGACCCATATGATTTGTCGACCCTGGGCATTGTTTATTCCACCATAATCAAACCTTCCCAGCTGCCCTTGGTGGGTTTGACAGATGTATCTGCCTGTATGACTCTGGTCTACAAGTTCCATCAGATCTACCATTTCCCATGTGACAATAGATCTCAGTCTTTCACTTAAAGGTCCTCAATTTTTAAGTCTTGGTATATGGGTAGTGCCCCCATGAAATGTCACACCTCAACTAAGAGTCCTCCTATGGTCAAGAAACTGATTGCCATATTGGCTAGGCAGCCTGAGAGGGTTGTGTCTCTCTGCTATCCATGACTCACCACCCCCAATGGCTCCAGCTGCTCTCATCTCACTTCTTTCCTACTGTGTCTCGTTTACACCTTGGCAGTATCTACAGGGACCAGCTCTAGGCCGCGAATGCAGGAAGTGCAGAGCCCCACTGAGAAGTTGACTTCCACAGTCTTGAAGAAAAGATCCACCTGCCCTGCCACCTGCTTGGTCTCAGCCTCCTGCTTCAAAGAGAGAGCAAGCTAGAAGTATTGTTCATTCCCAGTGTCTGTCAGTCTTCGAGCTTCACGGAGCTCCTTGACTGGGTGTAATGGCCTGTGTCAGAGGTCCCGGATGCCAGCCTTAAAGCTCAGCCATGGTGCGTGGATGTCTTCACACCCATTCATTCTTCCTTGCTGTCTCTTCAGACACTTTGTAGCATTTAGTCATCACTCCTGCAGGTATGCTGGAGATTCTGACAGGGCCTATTAGACAGTTTGCTCCTCCCAGGCCGATGGGCTACCTGAAGATCTGACTCCTAGGCCACAGGCAAGGAAATCATGGCAAACATAGCTGAGGGGACACAAGGACCAGCTACAAGGAGCTGGTATAATGTAACACAGGCCTCATCACTAAGTTGAGAGGAAAAGGGGGATATCAGGATACATCACAGTGGGCGTGAGACCCTCCCCTGCGAGCCATTAGCTTCAGTTGATGGCATTGCAATCTCCAGCCACAAGAAGCCCAGGAGAAGCCTTCTTCTGATATCCTTGATAGTTCAGGCATTTCTTTTAAATGGAATTTAAGATTCTTGGTCCCATCTATTAACATCCTTATTCTAGGCCCCATGGTCACAGACTTTGCTCTCAAGGGCTTAACTTAATGACCCAAGCCCACTGAGTCTGGGCAGAGTCACCGACATAACTTTCTATTCCTGTCAGAAGATGCTGGCCTCATTTTCCGCCTAGTCTGCTCTAGGTACCACCATTGTTTGAATCTTCTCTCACTGCCCAACACACACACATACACACACACACACACACACACACACACATGATGACGATGATAAAGTGAAGAGAAGCCCTATTGACAAAAATGGTGACATGGGACACATGTCTTTGTTTGTTGGTGCTAAGAGCTCCTGCCCTGCAGTAGGACTTGGTGAACACCTCTCTTCAGTGCTGTGGGTTGCCTTTTGTGAGAGCATCCTTTTTATCCCCTGCATCCAAAATGTTAGCCATGTCTAGAGCTGCCTCTGTGCCATGGAGCAAGAAATTCTTTATACTTTTGGGATGACAAGTATCGTCAGTCTCCCTGTACATCACCCAACCAAGGCCAGAGAGCAGCCATAGCCTCAACCCCAGGATGATGTTTGCTTCAGCACTCTCTCCTTTGTTAAAAAAATTAAGAAATTTATGTTTTTCAGAGTCTCATCCCTGGTACTATATTTACAACCTTTCCATGATTCCAACTCCTCTGATATCTATCCCTCACTCCCTCTCAAATTCACAACCTCTAAGTACACTCTAAATGTTTATCTTTATACCCACAGAGAAGTTCAGACCGTGGCTGTCATTGGAGAAACTTCCTTTAAACAGCAGATGGGACTATTACAGAGGCCATATTCCTGGTCCAAACGCAAAGAGCAAGCAGTCATGGAGTGTTCAGTCCCAATAGATACAACTATAATGCAACCTCTACACTTAAGGCTGAGGGAACATGGCAGAAGAGGTAGATGGGAATATTGTAAGAGCCAGAAGACCAGGCTGCCTGCTGTAAGATAATGTCTTCTATAAACAACAGGGAAACCACCCCCTCAAATCTCAACAATATGGTCACCTAAGCAAGACCTACCTAATGATAGCACCGGTTGAACCTACTTTGTTACAAAATCTTTCAGCCCAGATTCCTCAAATGAGATGGAGCTAGCCATGACTATTGAGTGAGGTAATCCCAAATGACAGGAGTGGGATATGGGGTCATGAAAGCAGGGGAGAGAGTTGCCCAACATGAGGGTCTAGTGCCAGACACAGGTGCTTGCCATTTCATAGTCTGACTGAGGCCAGCTTGTCTGGACTACTTTGAATGGGTGTCTTAGCTTCAGGACCAACGTCTGACTCAGTGATCTCTCTTTTCTGCACCCACAAACTGGCCATGGTGGGTATAGGCATTTCATGCATGTCACAAGGGATGAAGGCATGGTGAGATCCAAATAGCCACCAAGACTGAGGCTCAGAACAGGCAGAAAATGAAGTGGCACAGAAGACATGTGTCCCATATCACCATTTTTGTCAATAAGGCTTCTCTTCACTTTATCATCGTGTGTGTGTGTGTGTGTGTGTGTGTGTGTGTGTGTGTGTGTGTGTTAGACAGTGAGAGAAGATTCAAACAATGGTGGTACCAGATAAGAGTTCGTCCCTCAAGGAGAGCTTCAGGGTGATAAAGAGTTCTGAGTGTCAACACAAACAAGGAGAGATTGGCAACACGGGTCACTTGAATGTTAACATCCCAAATCCAGTGCCCACAGCTGCTGGAGATGGGACAAAGGGCATCAACAGGTGGCATCCCGCTGACTCTACCCAGCATGGACCATCAGTACTCCTTTTCAGATTGTTCCCTTCATTCTCAATAAACCAACAGGGGAAGTCTGTCATCATTCCACATTCTCTAGAGACAAGACTGTCCCAACAAGACATACAAGTGAAGAGTTGAGATTCCAGCCCAGCAGGATGACTCCAGTCCTTCTCCAAGGAAGCTGCCTCTAAGGGCTGAGATGCTCCAGCTGACCTCCACCCTTGTTGCCTGTATCCTGCCACTTCAGAGCAACCCTTTATCAGAGGAGCCTATAATGGGCATGGGTTCTAGGCTACCAGCTTCATGGGGGTCAGGTTACCCTCCAGCCCTGCTGTGGAACTCTACAACCTTCCTTTCCTCAGGTGTTTCTCAGCTTTCCCCACTACATCTCAGAGCCTTCATTTCTGAAAATCCTGTACCTGGAGAGATTTCCTTCACACCTCCCTAAGCTCCCACCCAGCCCAGGTAACTGCAAGCTCTTCATCTGTATATGGCCTCTCCTTGCTGATCTCACTGAAGGTGGCTCATTGTGATGGAACCTCTTGTCTTGGTCCTACTGTTGCCTGCTGACACACTCATTCTGAAAGTGTTGGTCATGGGCAAGGGACCCTGCCTGCAGTGGCTCTCTGGTTTATTGGCTGAGCTTCTAAACTTTTAGTTGAGCCCTGTGTACATCCCTAAAGACTTTATGTGGATGTGGGGGAAATCAGTGACTGCCGCTTGAGTAAAGTCTCCACATGGGCTCAGTGCTCCCATCTACATAATCCAGGCTGCTCGTTTTCTGTTCCATGCTATGTGTACCATCTCCAAGGTTCCACCAGCCTGATTCCAAAGATGACTTCATTACATAGTCTACAAGTGCCTATACTCTTAGAGAAAGGGTGAGCTTTTCTTTCTCGGCATGTCAGGCACACATCTCTCTGTCCTTGGCATTTACAGGGCACAGAGTTTTGTTAGTGTGATGGACTCTATTAATTCTTAATGGAGCACCTCATCAGATACACTGATAGAAGGGTAGGCGCTACAACTCCATGTGTCTACAGGCTCCCAGGATCATGATGATGGGGTGACCATGGTGTACTTCCCTACAGGCAGTGCCTCAGATGGGATGAGCAGTTATTTTACTAAGATCTATCTGGAGTTTTAACCTGGACATGATGCAGAGGGTCTGATCAGAGAATATATGACCTCATTAGCCTCCATGTCCCCAGTAGCAACCTGGGGACATTATTATGCACTGCCCCAAAAGAGGGAGTAAGTGTCATGACATGGTGGTGTTGCATACAAGACTTAGCATCACTAGGCTGCTAGAAGAGACCTAGGTGGCAGACACCCCAAGTACCCTGACATCAGGGTACTCAAAAAGGTGGGTGTCACTCTTCCTCACCTGCACCACTGTCATCAACCTGCAGGAGAAGAGAGGGAGCTGTGGTTAGTTCTGTCTTCTCTACCCTTCATTATGTATCCCACGTACTGGGTAAGATACATGGAATACAGCTTCCTAAAGCAAACTTTGAAGATAACTCCTCAATTTAGTTAGAGCACCTTCACTCATTGGTCTATCCACAGGCCAAGCAAAGGGGCCAAGACTCATTTTTTTTTTTTTTTTTTTTGGACAAGAAGTCATCCTCTGGGCTTACTTTATGCAAAACTGGTTTTGAAGGGAGCCATGACTGAGGGTGGCCCCATAATTGGATGGTATCTTTCCAGGACAGCACAGTCTTTCTATGACATCACAGGCAGACCTCACATCCCTTCCTAGTAAGAAAAGGAATAAGGGTAACTCAGGCTCTGGCTGCTCTTCCAAGAGATTCTCTGTCAGGAAGCAATGGGCATTCAGGCCTGACACAGAGACTAGTTCCCACTGGCAATGTGGGGGCTACCTCTGGCTCCAAACACCATACCCAGAGTGTGACTTTACACACACACACACACACACACACACACACACACACACACACAATGCAACAAGAAATAAGGATAACACTCTTGTGTTTTTTGCTTGCTATCCTATGGCAAGACTTCTAGCAAAGAACAATAAACATGGAAAAAAGACAGATACGGGGTGTGGCTGAAGCTGGCAGGATGCAGAGATTCGCCACATGCAGTGTTCCAACAGCTCCTTCCCCCTTTTCAGATTAATTAGAAGCTGAGCTATCCATAATGACAAGAGCAACATCCAGAGGCTCCTGAGCTGGAGAATAATGTGTGGAGGTGTGTGTTCAGGGCAGGTGTGTGTGCATCCCTGTGCTATTGTTCTATTGCCATAAGGGTTTGTGGACACTGCGAGCACTGGTGCTGGACATGTCCTTGCAGCTTGGTGCTGTGAGATCAAGGTGTTGTTTTCCTGGAGTTTAGCATGGCCTTGGACTTCACATTTTACCCTCGGAGGTTTTCCCACCTCCTCTGTAAATCCCATGGAAGAGACCGTCCCTGTCTGAAATGACCCTCTGCTCTTTTCAGAATGCTGAGCTTGTGTCTCCCAAACATTTACCCCATCTTTTCTCCACAATTCTTGTTTCTGGTTCCTCCTACCTTCCTGTTGAATACTGAATGTTTTTAGCTGCTTTTGTATCGCCTATATGTTATGTATGTTCTTCTGGGATGACTCAATGCTTCCATGTAAGATCACACATATTAAAATCTCAGCAGCTCTGACCATTGGGCCTTTCCTTCCATTCTTCATGTCTAGATGCTCAACTCTTCTATGTCCATGTTTGGGGTCTCAGCCACCCATTTCCAGCTCATTTGAAAATGTGGATTAAGGAAGTCCTCTCTGCCAAGCCTGGGTCAGATCACACAGGCTGCAGAAAAAGTTCTGCTCATCTTGGTGACAGTTTGAGTCAACACAAGGTGAGATCTAGTCGGTGCAACGGACTTGATTTCAGTAGGAGAACCAGTCATGAGGGATGGATAGAGCACTTGACTGGAGGCCAAGTCCTGCCTTTGCTTCTTGAGTCATTCATACTTGAAGGTTCTTTGGAGGTAGAAAGTAGAAAAATCTGGGTGTTTGATCAATTTCCTTAACTGTGAGCCAGGAGTTGTGAGATCAGTGGGCAGGCTGGGTTGAATGAGCAGCTAGTGCCTGTGAGACCTTTGGGTGGTTAGAAAGGTGACAAGGGAGATTAATAGCCTGCATATGTCACACTCTCATTTCAGAGGCCACAGGAGAAGAGGGAGAGTTGACGACAAAGGTCAAGATGCCTGTCATCTCATGGCAGGAGAAGGGAAACCTTGACTAGATATGAAGACCATTTAGCGGGTCCTTGATGGGTGAGAGGCATGGGAGACAAGGAGACAGATGGGTACCTTCGGGCAGTGTGATGCATGTGAGGCAGCCTGGCACCAGGCAGAGTAAAACAAGTACTGTGAAGTTTGCAAATCCAGATCAGCTGGGTTCACATGCACAGCCTGGGTGGAAAGTGTTCTGAGGAGAGACCATGTGCCCTAGGAGCCTGGAGGGATGGGGACAGATCAAACAGGGCGAGGTGGAAGAAGAGCAGGCAGAGCGGAGAGAACTCTCCAAGTGGAAGCCAGGCACTGTGGAGAAAGCAGGAAAAAGGAGTTCCAGGGGCTGTGGAAGAGAAGATGGGGAAAAATACAAATATTTAACACGAGACTTTCTCATGTGAGTGATTCAAGTCTATGAATGGCTGCTGACCACAGAAGTGACTAAAACAGAAGCAAGGTCTAGAAAGGCCTTTCTAAAAGCTCCTGAGGGGGACTGTGGTGGGAGCACAGATAGATAACAATCAAGGGGTGTAAGTAAAGAACATTAAGGACTTGGATGGGAAGTGGGAAGTCAGAAGGGAGCACAGCAGAACTCACTCCAGAAACTGAGCATGTCCCAGACAAGGCATGTGCAGTTAGTCTCTGACTGAACCCACATGGCTGGCTACTAAGAGCCATGGGAATGGAAGTATCTTGTTATTTTTTTTTTTTTTTTTTTTTTTTTTACTGTTCCTCCACAGACCTAGGTAGAAACATGCCTATGACATACCTCTGTTAAAAGCAAATCATTTAGGTTGGAAAAATGGCTCAGTGGTTAATAGTGTCTTCTATTCCTGTAAAAGATCCAAGTTCAATTCCCATCACAGCCTTTAACTCCATCTCCAGGGCTTCTGGTACCCTCCACTGGCCTTCCATATGCACGTGCAGGCATGCACACACACACACATGCACACACACACACGTGTGTGAATGCACTTAAAGAATGAAAATCTTTTAAAATAAAATAAACAACATCCTCAAGAAAAAATATTAGAGAACAAAATTAATTTTTAATGTAGAAAAAAAATACCACATCATCTGTCTAAATAAACGCCCTCCTAAATTCAAGGTGCAGCTCTCCTGTGTGCCTTGGGAAGAGTGTACTACAGGTTTTCCACCAGACTGTGAAACTCAGGCTGGAAGCTTCCCTAATCAGACCCCATGTCTACAGCTATGCAGCCTGAACAGACCCGGTCTCTTCCATTCTGACCTCCGTACCATGCAGGTACCACCTGCCTTAGTTTCCTGGCAGGAAGCCCACAGTTCTCACTGTTTGGGGATGTGCCTCTTCTGGGCTTGAATTTGAGCAGTATTGTGGAAGAGTGACTTCATGAAGTTTCCATTAGAACTACAATTTGAAATGAGTAGCACCTGTCATTTGATGAGCCCCTAGAGGATCATAGGTAGGCTGGGGACTGAAATGATCTCTGAGGGATGTCTACTCACTCCCATATCCAAGATTTTTGGTGAAGCTGAGGATAGTTTCCTTTGCCCAACACACACACACACACACACACACACACACACACACACACACACACACACATGTACCCTCCACCTGACCTTTGCACTCTCCAGTCACACTTGCACCACATGAAGCTCCAGTGCGACAAATTGCATTCAACAGCTATGCTGTCTAGAACTTTCTATGCCAAGGCCATGCTCTGAGGATTTCTTCAGGCTTGGCTTATTTCACCCTTGCCACCTTCACGCACGCCAGTCTGAAGACATAGCTATCCCCACTGGGAGACAAAGCTCCCTCCTTGACCTCTCATTCTCTTTAAACCTGGGCTTGTTCCTCCCTCCCAGGACCTCTGGCTTTTGCAACAGCAGAAAGAGCCAAAGCCATAGAAAACAGCAGCATAAACCACAGGCTCGGTGCCACAACTCCCAATGCATCTTCTAAGCAATATCTAGGCCTGACCCTGCTTAGTTTCTGAGATCAGACAAGATCGGAAGGTTCAGGGTGGTATGGCCATAGACTAGATGCATCTTCTAATTGGAGCCTTCTACAAAGATTTCTACCTGTGGGACTCTAGTTTACAGAGATCGTTTAGTGTTTTATTTCAGGTGGTGTCTCCAGGTTCATGTGTGGCCAGCTGGGGTCCATGGTAGGAGAAGCCATGTGCCCCTTACCTTCCTGACTTTCCTTACTCTCGGTACCCACCTCCTGCCCCCGCCCCCTCAGATCCATCTACCCTGGCAGAGCCTCACCTTCTCTCTTGGATCTCAACTTCACAAAGACAGAAAATAAAAATGCAGCCTTTTTTTTTCAGGCAAAACTCCCTGTTTTATATATTTTTCTCTCTAGGCAGAAATAGACCTTTTAAATTTTTCTTTTGGAAAAAATTGAAGGTGGCTTTAAAATGTCAAATTTTCTGACTGAGGACCAACTGCCTTTTAAATATCACATTTTCTAAAATGTGTGCCGTTTCGTCTTCCTCCTGAACAACACCAAGGTCTCCCACGGAGAAGCACTGAGGGTTTACACTTTCCACACAAATGACAATGGCAACTTTTCAAAGGCGGGTCCTCTGTACTAATTTAAGCCAAGAACTCTCAAGATTGGCAGAGTTCACCAGCATCTGACTCCTGGGCTAGGAGTCCAGAAACTTCCCACTTGCTCCTGGCAGTGGCCTGGCACCACCCTCGTGACTGCAGGTGTGCCATTTGAACATGGGCAGGCTGACTTCTAGAATCGACTTGACTTGATGTGTGACACCCACACGGGTCTGGTTCTTACCTTTGGTTACTTCCTGGGCTTTGATGCAGATGCTCTGGGTATGGTGAGCCTTGCGAGGCAGCTTTCTGCCTGTCGCCTTGCGATGGGATTTCATTTCTTCTTCATCCGAATCATCATTATGTGTAAGGGTGCTTACTCTGTCAGAATCATCTCCTGCTCAAGGGATCAGCGAGACCAGGATTTCACTAAGGCATTAAACGAGATTCAAAGAGGAATCACTGGAGACAGTGGGTGAGAAATTGCATAGACAGGAAAGTGCAAAGGTGACGTGAAGAGTTGGTCCTCAGCCACAAAAGACAGGACCTGGAAACATTCTAATGTAAGAACCTTGTCCTCCGCTCTATACAGAGGCCACAGCACTGAGTGTCGACTCTGAGTCAAAGCCAGGCTGTTCATTGGAGCACTCCAATCCTGTCAATTGGGCATCTGCAAAGAAACCAGTGAGCAACTATAATAGGCTAAGTATTCTCAGGGTTTAGTGGTATGTTGCTTACCCAGGGCTGCCAAGAAAGTCCATTTAAACAAACTAGTTTAGAGTAACATTTGTGGTTCCTTGGTTGCGTGGAGACAGTGGAGAGAAAAGGGAGCCATGACTGGGAAGTCTGGGGTTAGTTCCCAGACTTTCTTAGAGGCTCTGGAGGAAAATCCATCCCAAGCTATCTCTATGGTTATGGTGATCCAAGGATGGGAAATCTCTACCTAGTGTCTGCCTCCACCTTCTCATGCCTGGAGTTCTTGTGTGGATCATGGTATCCATGTTCAGCAATACCTTTTAGAAGCAATGTCACACTAAAAAGCTCAGGGGTTAGGTTATGAACATGTCTTTTCTTAGAGACTATCAGGAAGGATCACGAGGAAAAGGCATCTATAATGGTGTTGCTTCTTGAGCTGCATCCCCACCTCAGTTATGTGACTCACATTACCGTAGGAGACCTTGATTTCAGCAACCAATCATGAACCACATGTAACCCTCATACAGAGATCTTGTAAGAACACCACTAAACATTTACAAAAAACTTAAATCTCAGGCTGTTGTAAAGCGGCCACAAGGCTTGGCCATCTAAGGAAGACTGGTGATACATAGATCCAGAGTCTGTCACAACAGTTTTGAAATTTCTCGGGCTTCCAGAAAGACTGTTCTGTGCTGGGGATGGAATGGGATGCATGCAAGGCTAGGATGGGGTCTCTAATGGAGGGACAGATAGCTCAAGGATTGGGAAAGGCCCATATTGATGGTCTTCAGATGGATCATAGCATGGCCTGAACTACAAAGCTGAGCAAGTGAGCTATGAGTGTGCCACTCCCCAGCAGCCTGAATAGCTTTCACACAGTGGTTGGGTTGGGTTTGGTTTGGTTTGGTTGGGTTGGGTTGGGTTGGGTTGGGTTGGCTTGGCTTGGCTTGGCTTGGCTTGGCTTGGCTTGGCTTGGGTTGGGTTGGGTTGGGTTGGGTTGGGTTGGATTGGCTTGGGTTGGGTTGGGTTGGGTTTGGCTTGCTTTGGTTTGGTTTTGGTTTTTCAAGATAAGGTTTCTCTGTGTAGCCCTGGCAGTTCTGTATGCTCGATAAACCAACCTGACCTTGAACTCACAGATATCTGCCTGCCTCTTCCTCTCAAGTGCTGGGATTATAGGCTAAAGGTATCCCCTACTACCACCCAGCTACCCTTCTTCTTTTTATTAATGGAAAAAATTTCTATTACCATTCTGGGATAACCAGAGCAGGGTTTGGAAACATGTCAGGCACTCCCATGGAGCAGACTGGCTGCCAAGTCCTCTCTGATGCCCTAATATCACCAAAGACATAGAGGAAACAGCAGAGAGGACCAATCAGAAGGGAATTAGCCATCAAGATTGTGACAGAAATGTGGTTACACAGCAGGGGTGAGTAGAGACTCCAGCCTCCCTCATCTCCATTCTCACACCTGGACAGATAGAAGCCTCAAGACAAGAAAGAACCAAACTTATACCTCCTTACCTGACCTGTTCTCAGTTTCCTGCCAAATTCTTGATGAGAAATAGAGTATCTCCTCGAATCCTCTGCAAGCTGCACAGCTGTGTAAGCTAATAGTGAAGTTCTGGGGTTTGTGATATGCTTCATACCAGAAAACAAAACAAACAAACAAACAAACAAACAACAACAACAACAGCAACAGCAAAAGACCAAGGATTGGGAACTCTCACCATCAATACTAATTACAATAAGGGAAATCAGCGTTTTCACTGCCACTTCTCTGATGCCATAATTGCAGGTGTCTCCAGAACCACTTATGGATTAGTTCTTCCCATTACCCCCCTTTTGCTTTGTTTTAGAAAGCCCCAAGGGTGCAGGCTTCTGAGACTTCCAGTGGCTAGTGGGGAAAGGTTATGACTTTAGACCCTTCCTAGTGCCAATCACAGAAAAAAAAATATCATTTAGTAATAGCTATCAATCATTGCCTATCATCTATTTGTTTTCTACCATCAGCCTGTCTTCCATTCTCTCTCTCTCTCTCTCTCTCTCTCTCTCTCTCTCTCTCTCTCTCTCTCTCTCTCTCTCTCTCTCTCTCTTTCTCTCTCTCCTTCTCTCTCATTTATCTATTTAAATCTATTGTCTATCTATCCCTTATCCCTTATCATCTATTTATAATCTATCACATATCTATCCATCTGTCATCTATTTATTTACATAACTACCTATCTTTTATCATCTATCGGATGCCATAGTACATTTATGGGAATAGACAAGATAATTGATGAAAACTCCAAGCACCAGGGAAGATGTTTTGTGCAGACAGAGCAGTTGTTAGAGAGAAGCCCAGTGTTTTATCAGAACCACACCCTTTCCTCCCACACAGTGTAGCAACTGCACTCCTGAGTACTTATTCCAGGAAAATTAAGATTGACATTCATAAATGTATGAACACGTTTATGAAAGCCTTTCATAGGCAACTGGTAAAAGATCCATGATCTCAGCACACTGCAGCCCCTTGGTCAATGATGAAGAAGATTGAGCTGTTGTTATACACAGCTTTGGTAAATTTTTCACAGACACTTATGCTGTGAAAAAACAAAAAACAAAAAACTCCAGCCAGTTTCAGAAGAATACATGCACTAAATGTGCTGATCAATTTTAACTGTCAACTTGACATAGCCTAAAATCATGAGGAATTATTTAGATCAAGTTGACCTCTGGATATGTCTATGGAGAAACTGTCTTAATTTTCAAGAGAAGGCCCAGCCACAATGGGCAACACCATTCCTTAGGCCGTCTGAACTGGATGAATGGAGAAAGCTAGCTGAGGACAGGCAGAGAACTAAGTAAGCATGTGTACATTCATCTCTCTCTGCTTTTGACTTAGATGTGATGTGACCAGCTATTGGAAGTTTCTTCCCAAGCTTCCTCACAATGATGCTCTATAAACTTGGAATTCAAAGCAAATAAATCCTTCCTCTTCTAAGTATTTTTTGCTGTAACTGTGTGTGTGTGTGTGTGTGTCACAGCCACAGAAATGAAACTAGAATATGATAATCTGAATTATTACCAATTTCAAAATGACATTTAGAGACACTGCAGTTTGCTGGTTATGAGGGTTCCAGAAAGGTGGAAGGACAGGAAAGAGGCAGGTGGGTTTATAAAAGGACAACACAGGAGATTGCTGAGTAGTGGAGAGCTTCTATCTATGGATATTACCATTGTCATTCTGTCTATATCATTGACCACAGATCACCACTGTTTTATAAGATGTTCCTTAGGAGAAACTGAGTGAAGAGTACATGAGGTCTCACTGTATGAGACACTGTTTCCTTGCCAATGCGATTCTGTAATTTTCCATTTCCTCTTGTTCATCTGCCTCTGAGGGTTTCCATCTAACTTCTTGGATGACTCCTCTCACAAAATTATCCCCCCCCCCCCCCCGTCTCCTGGAGAATAAGGGGATGCACAGTGACTACTAGAATCTCATATATTTGGGAAGCCCCATCAATAGTCCCCCTGGCTACTCAGAGTTGCCATAGGCAATACCAGCAGACCAGGATCTGGAGATTGCAGTTCATTGCTCTGTTCTAAGCCTCTAAGAATGTGGATACCTGGCCTGTAGCTGTTGCTCACTGATATGGCGGTAATGTGTTGCTTTGTTGACGCAAAGTGTATACACAGCCTGGCTGACAATGCTTGGAATTTCCTTTTCTCTGAGGTCCAGGTTCTAGCTGGTAGTTTTATGTCAAGATTTGGCTGGGATAAAATGTGGGCCAGTTCCCAGCCTGCAGACAGATATTGGTTATAGAGATTCAGATCCAGCTTTGTGTGCAATCTAATTTATTTAGAAATATGACACCTCCAGTTGTTCTAAAATTTGCCTGATTCTTCAGCTTCTACTGACTGCAGCCCTCCAAATCCTTTTTCCTGAAGCCTCTCCTTTCCCCCCAGGACATGAATGCAGACAACCCTTTGCTGCACTGTCCTTTAGTACCCAGCATCCCAAGCGAATCCAGGATTGATAGACAGGTGAAAGCCCCGAGCTGTAGTTTGGCAGGTTATGCCAAAGGAACAACGTTGAAAGCTCCTAGGAGCACCATTCATCCATGACCTTCAGTCAGAAGCCAATGAGCACACAGTCACCACAGCTTGGAATGCTTAGCATGTCATCGATTTTGAATATCTTCTATCCTGGGATAAGTTTTCGGTTTGATAGCATCTCTCAGATACAGGATGAAGGTACCTCAATGCTTAAGTATGAAAGCTAGCAAAGATCTATGCAAAAGAAAATGTCCATCACCAGAATAAAATTCCAATGGGAACTTGCTAAGTTCACTTGTGTGCCTGTGGGACCAGGTACTTCGTGGATCCTCGGGACATGTTTGCTAATTAGTTTGTCAGAAAGCCAGACAGCTTGCTCAGCATAGTACCTTTAATCCCTAACAGGGGTCATAATGGGTGCACAAACTCATTCTGGCTCCTAAGAGGTTCCCAAATGGGCAGTATAGGCAGGACTGAGTTGATGTGCACAGGTGTCACTTTATAAGTGCTTCCTTGATATAATTCTATTTTTAGAAAGCTCTCATACAGGATTAATCTGTCCATTGGTTGGGTATGCACACCCTGATAAACATTAGCCCCTGGAAATCAATGGAGGGAGGGATGGAGGGAGAGGGGGAGGGAGAGAGAGAGAGAGAGAGAGAGAGAGAGAGAGAGAGAGAGAGAGAGAGAGAGAGAGAGAGAGAGAGAGAGAGAGAACACAGGAAAGTACTCATCACCTGGAATCCAAATTCTCTACTTCAACTCACAGGTGCCTTTGACAGCTCGGATACAGTCCCATTTGAGACTGTATTACCCAGAATGCATCATGTGTATCCTCTAGACTTCTCCCCCAAAAGAGAACTGTGATGCTGATCTCATTGGTAGAGAGAAGTCTAGAAGAGATAACCATTAGCTCTCCATCACAGTGTTTGTTCCAGGTGATGGTGAATCAGAGGGTAGAGGCCCTTTCTCCTGGTCCAGATCACACAAGGAAGTAAAAATGACTCTGACAGGGTACATTGAAATAGGATGACTCCCATCTGAGAAAAACACCTTGAAGCTCTCTTCTCATTTACCAAGATTCAGCTCCAAGGTCCTCCCAGAAGGTGCCATCTCTTCTTGTCCCAGAGTCACTTCTATCCTTCATGATCAAGCAAGGACAACCTCCTGTTGTTCTTGTCTTATACCTGTTCCCAGATCATGATGACCCCCTTCCCTATATCTCCTGTGTCCTAGATTTGGGGGTCGCAGAAAGCATCTAGGATGATCTATGATGGGAGTTCCTGCCTAAAGTTTCTGGGTTTCACCTTGCACTTGAAGCTCAGTTGAGCTTTCAAAGCAAGCTGTCTGAGCCAAGTCCCCTCTTTCAATCCTTGTCACTAAGTGGGATGAGACTCTTTAACTGGGGATAAATGATACTGGCAGAAGGTTTGGCACTTGGGGATCAGAGCTTGTAGCCTGGTGTCCATTTTAAGCTAGAAAGGATGATAGTTGCTGAAAGCTAACAAGTTACATCATTGTTTAGTACATCAAGCTAACTCTGCATACAAACAACACTGAACGCAAGAGCAGCTTGCAAAGGGTCCATAGGGGCTGAGAGAGGGAGTTCAAACAGCTTTCCTGCTGCTGCTGCTGTTGCTGCTGCTGCTGCTACTGCTGCTGCTGCTGCTTGGAGCACTTCTAGAATGAGAGGTCCTGGTTTTGGATCACAGGTTTGAGGATGATTGCTCTCTGACCTGTGGTTCACTACTTGCCTTCCAGTATCAGTAAAACAAGGGTTATATGCCTGCGCAGTGTACCAGAAGATCCAATATCCCTTTGCAGGAGCCCCGAGCACAGGGAGCTAGCAATTGTGTGAACAAGCTGTCAGCTGTGGAAAGGCACAGGAAATGGAAGTGCACATTGCTAGTGAAAGGAGCCAGTCTACAAAGGCTGCAGGCTGTGCGATCACAGCTAGGTGACATTATGGAAAAGATACAACTGTGAGGCAGTAAAGGACCTTGATTACCAGCATCACAGGAAGATGGAGGAGGAGGAGGAGGAGGGGGAGGTGGTGAAGCACAGGGAAGTTGGAGCGGCAACACTGCTGAGTGCTATCATAAGGAAGGAACAGTGCATCATCTGCCCAAACCCACAGACTCTCAAACCCATAATGAAACCATCCTGGGCTAGCACTCATAATAGAGAGTAAGTGTCAGCCACAGTGGCACCTTGGCTCTATCCCAGAATTCTTTATGCCTCCCAGATGTTCCACCTTTTAATTCCTGCCTAATCCATAGGCCATCAGATTTATTATTGATAGGTGCTACATCCATAGGGACATAAGATATTTTCTCTACAGTTAGTGAACTATAAGGAAGCAGTGTCATATGGATACAGCAGGGCAGGTGCACACATGAACTCCAGATGTGTGACAATATGCACAAGACCTGTGCAAGCTCAAGCCAGACCAAATCTCAGCACAGAGGAGGAAGGTGGGCTCAAAGATCCACGCCAACTGAGGAGCAGTTTGTGACGGATAACTGCTGGAGAGAGAGTCAGCTATCTTTAAGAGTGTGTCTCCTGGTAAGTAGTAGATGATGCTCCCATGGAAGGTCATATGTCTAAGAATATATAGACAGCACAAGTTGGTTTGGTGGGTTTATATAGAAAAACAAAAAGGAAACAAATTTGAGTGCATAGAAAAGGGGGAAATGGATCTGGGAGGAGCTAGAATGAATATGATCAAAATTCATTGTTTGAAGTTCTCAAAGAATTAATCTAAAATATGAAGAAAAATGAAATTTAAAAAGGAAAAAAAATGTGTAGATTGACACAGAAATCCGGCATTGGCATGGGAAACACAGCCATCACCTTTACCAAACTGACTATTACTGATGCTCATGTCACATGCAGCAATTTCAAATCCACATTTCAACCAAATGCAGATATTGAGTGAATACCAGAAAAGATCATAACATAGGCTGTAAAAATACATATCAGTACAGTGGCTGTAAGAATATGGGATACCATCTCTACCTAGAAAGAAACTAGGTAAGAATTAAACAATATAACATGCAGGAAAACACAGGAATTAAATAACATACCTAAGTAACCACGGATTTAAAAAAATTCTAAGAGAACATTATATTGGCCACAATGAAAACGAATACAGAAAATTTTCAGGGGTTTTAATTAAACTCCCACATGATATCTTTAAAGCAACACTTTACTTAGGGGGAAATTAAAGCTGTACGAGGTCTCAGAATTGTAGTGGTAGAAAGTCAGCTCTCTTTAAAGGCTAGAAATGAAACTAACACAATACATAAGAAAGAAAGGTAAGGAAAATAAGAACTGGCCCGATATGGTGGCATATCCATTGAATCACAGAACTTTGGGAGACAGAGGCAGGGAGCTGGGCGGGAGTTTAATGAGACCCTATCTCATAAATTTAAATCAGAAAATGAAGAATTAGAATCAGTTTTATAATGAAAAGAGAAACAACAGAGAAGTTAATGAGCTTTTTTGTGTGATTCTTGGGATAGAATTCGGGACCCCTCTGCATGCTAGGAAGGCAGCTCTCCCACTAAGCCAAATTTCCAGCCCTTGCTCTTTCTCCCTTTATTTTGAAACAAGACCTTACTAATTTACTCATGTTTGCATTGAATTCACTCTGTTTTCCAGCTTACAATTTCCTGCCTTAACTTTCTGAAACAAGATTTTTTTTGAAGACCCAAAATATCAATAAATTGTTGGATGGTTCATGAAAAAAATGAGAGAAAATACACAAAATGGTTGCCCCCAAAACAAGGTGCATCCCTGGGTGCCTCATAGATAGTAAAAGGAAATAAATTCATAGTTCGAAAACCTTTATGCTGATAAGTTTGATAAACTGGGTACATTTATTGAATAAGACATCCAGACCCAAAATGCATTGGAAGTCTGACTAGCCCAAAATCTATTATAAAAGGAGAGATAGGTAGATAGATAGATAGATAGATAGATAGATAGATAGATAGATAGATAGATGATAGCAGATAGATAGTAGATAGTCATATAGATGATAGATGAATGATTAATGATAGATTGAATATAGACAGAGACATAACTGCTTCAGATTCAATCCATTTGCTAAGACACTCATGCTCCCTGAACTGATTTTTGCCCTGTACATAAACCAAAATATCATAAAGAATCCTTGTAGGATTTGAGAATTTCATTTGGGACTTTGTGAAGTAATGTAAATATCTGCATCATTGAAATTAATCTTTGAAAAAGAGTAAGTTTATTAAGTTACTAAATGTATGGTCATTAGCACAGTGTGATTATGAGGCAGAGATATACAATTTGATCCTTGTACTTCAATAGAAAACCTCTTTCTGTTTCCTCTCTGTCACTTGGACAAAACACTTTCACCCAAAACAACTTGGAAAGGAAAGTCAGACTTCCAGGTCACAGGCCTTGATTGAGGAATTAGGGTGAAATGATGCTTAATGGTTGGAACTCTGACTTGTTTGGCTAACTAACTTTCTTAAACATCCCAGAATCAACTCTCTAGGGATGTTACCATGATGAACTAGACCATCCCACATCAATCATCAATCAAGACAGTCCCTCCCAGATACAGCCACAGGTCAATCAGATCTAGGAAACTCCTCATCGAGATTCCCTTGGATGATTCCCGGCTCTGTGAAGAGACATCAGAGATAACTAGAATAAAGCCCTCAAAGCATACTGTTTAACGTTTTAAAAAAATATCCCAAGAGCCTGAGAGATGGCTCATTTTTAAGAACATTTAATACTCTTGTTGGGAGGACCAGGTTCCCGTTCTTAGTGCCTGAATGGTAGCTCGTTACTCTGAGTTCTAGTAGATCCAATGACTTCTGTTACTCTCCATGTGCTTCCAAATCCATGTGGTATACATAAACTCAAGCAGGTGCATGTAACAGCTCTCATAATAACATAATTGGAAGAATTATTCACTTAAACACATAGCGTTGGATGAAGAAGGTGTATATGGGAAAGCATAACCCTTGCCTCCCTACCTCATGGAGGATATATATATATATATATATATATATATATATATATATATATATATATATATATATATAAAGATCCAAGAAGAAAGCACAAAATTATGACCTGGAGCTCTGCCAGGTCTTAGTGTGCCACCATCAGTCACAAAAAGAAAAAGAAAATGCTTTCATGTCATCAAATGGTGTCTCCTCATTAAAAGCAAAACAAATAGTTGTTGAGTAAGCCACCAACAGATTCCAGAATGTTCCTAGAAGGAATTATTATTGATTTCTTTGTTGATGTATAAATGAACTAATTTGGAACGTGCAAATATCTTAAGGAAGACTTACAAATGATTAGCAAATTGGCCAATAGTAGTTTTAAGGAATGAAATCAAGCCACAAGGCTCATGTTTTGAGTCTAAAAGCGAGGGGGGCTCAGGATGGGATGGTGAGAGGGCATGCAGCAGTTGGTACTCACACACGTTGGGCAACAGTTTTGAATGTTACCACCAGTTTGGACAGTTTCTTCTAAAACAAACATATGTCCAAGAAATGAAGTCATGGGTCTATAAAAAGATTTTTTTAAGAGTGTTCTGACAACCTTCTCATGTAGCCTTGAACTGGAAATGTGTCCACCCACAGTTCAACAGTTAAACAAACTCATAAACAAACTGTAGTGTGCTGACTACACACTACACTGTAGTGTGTAGACTAGAGAGTTTCTCATAGTACAAACAAAAGACAGATTTGCATAAACTCTTATTTTGAGTAAAAGAATCTTTTAGATAAGATCTCCTGTTACTCTAGACTTATGCTTCACCAGGTTCTACAATACCACAGTGTACTTCAGTGTCTTCCTGATGAGGTTGGGCAAAAAGGAGGAATGGTTTATACCAGCATTTCTCAACCTGTGAGTCTCAGCCCTTCTGGGGGTCAAATGACCCTTTCACAGGAATATCAGTAAAAACCATAGATATTTAAATCACAACTCATAACAGTGGCAAAATTGATTATGAAGTAGCAACAAAATTAATTTTATGGTTGGGGTCATCACAATAAGAAGAACCGTGTTAAAGCACCTAATCGCAGCATTAGGAAGGTTGAGAACAAACACTCTATACTTTTCCAGATCTGCCAGTGCCCTTGCCAAAACTCCTTGAATAACCTAAAGACTGAGCCATCCACAATACGAAAAATCTAGGTGAAAAATTACAAATGTACAAAGAAGTTAGTACTATTCACACTGAATGGTCTCTTGTTACATTTATTTGTGTAAACCACTATGGGTAGAGTCTGTGGAAACCTAAGTACAGTAGCTGCTATTGTTGCACAAGGTACTAAGACTACTTGTTGGCCCCTACAGACTTTTTTCAGCTTGTGTGTATTTTAAACTTTTCTTAATAGAATGGTAAGAAAGCAATACTTTAATCAAAACTCTCTCCTCAAAAGTAGACATATCTCAAAATGAATTATAGGCTTTTGAAATTAAATATTATCTCCATTAAAGTCTTACAGTTTAACACGATCCCTTTCTTGCTTGCTTTAAGACAGATAAATATTACAATAATTGCAATTTGCCCAAAGCCTTAAATCCTCAATTATACTTTGGGACTTAATATGTAGAATAATTTGATTGAAGAGTTTTGAACAAAATGTTAACAGAAGTACAGAGAATTATTTTAGAAATAGAGCGATCATGGAGCCTCAGGCCTGGCTTGCAAGGCAGGAATACAGGATACTGGTCTGTGGGATTCAGTTGAGTTTGGGGACCTACTGAAATCTTAGGATATGTTTCATATCTAAAGTTAACTCTCTCACAAAACATATCTTGATTGATGTATATAGGTGGCTTCAGTTTTATGTATATGTAAAAACATTTGTGAAACTTTGATTGGTGTTATGTCAAAACTCAAATTTTGTCACTGGAAATCACAAAACCATCATTGTAAATTCTAATATTCAAGGTGTCTCAACTTAGTAAATGTTTTTCCCAAACTTTTGATGACATGAAGTTTCCATTTAAAAATTTGTTATAGGTGGAACATAGTAGGTCACGCTTTTAATCCCATCATGCAGGAGGAAGAGGAACATATATCTCTATAAGTTAGAATCTAACTTGATCAGCATAGAAAGTTCCAGGTCAGCCATAGCCACTTGATGAAAAATAAAATTATCAACAAGCACAAATTACTACATCAGTGTTCAGTTCAACAATACATACACAGCCTCTATAAAAATGAGAGAAGACACTATATAACTTACCCAATTTTTAAATTTTATTAATTGGACTAAACAAGTTTTTAAAGAATTATTTGATTTAACCTTTTTAGCATCTAATGATGATAGAAATCTTACGGGGTTTATCTGAGAATATTTTTTGATCATTTACCCAACATGTAGGTAACTGTGAACTTTCTTTTTAATGGTTGAAGAAGAGATACTGAAATAGAAAATGGGAAAATGGACTGGGGAAATGGTTCAGCTGGTATATTGCCTGCTACACAGCACACAGATGTGACCTGGGATCCCTAGAACTGTGTAAACAGAGTACAGTAATACATGTCTGAAACTCAAGTGCCAGGGAATAGAGACTGGAAGGTTCTTGGACTTCACTGGCCAGTTGTGCTACCTGGATGGGTGAGCTACCAAGCCCACCTGCCTGCTTTACTCTGTTAATAGTAACATTCCCCTTTGCAAGTAAAACGTCTGACTACAGAGGTGACTCCATATCTAAAGTCCTTGCTTTGAAAGTGTGAGAACCATTGTTAGGATCCTTAAAACTCATGTAAATGCTGAGTGGGCATGGAGTCACATCTGCCATTCCAGTACTTGGAAGGTGGAGGCAGGGGAATCCATGGAGCAAGCTGGCTAGCAATACTAGTCTGTGTCAGTGAGCTCTAGGTTCACTTGAGAGAACCTGCCTGAATAAATGAGCGAAAGCAAAGAAGATTCCTGATATATCAACCTCAGGCCTCCACATGCACACACACACACACACACACATGCAAAATTGTGCACCCCTACATATACAGCCATGTATTGATATGCACATCATATACAGAGACACATGTAAAGAGGAGGAGGAGGAGGAAGTAGAGGAAGAGAACAAAACAAAGATAAAAACACCTTTTCTGGCACAATGCTGATCTGCCAGACATTGACCTGAACCTAGTAAGGGCTTAAGGGCTTAGCCTTCTTATGAGAGGGCCTTACAGACAGTTCCACTGAATACAGACAGAAGTGGATCTGTAGACCTATCCCAGGTATGTCCTGCACAGCTCAGTGAGCAGTGTGTCCAAATGGGCTTCTCCTGTACATCTTAGATACCCATGGGGAGATCCAAGGACATTGATGCAAATGAACAGTGTGCTTGCCAGCTACATATAATGATCTCTCCTTCACAGTGGTTGCATAAAATCCCATTTCTTTCAAAGCAACCTCCATGGACCTCACAGACGAAGGGATCACACTGCATTCAGCTCTGAAATGTGGAAATATTGGAAATTTAGATTCTGTCCTGCTGCTAAGAATCCCCTGGGCCACTCAGGTACAGAATGGCTGTGCCTTGAGGAGAAAGGAGGGCAGGCGGGCAAGGCCCAGCCTGATCATACTCTGTACTGCTTACCCAAAGGATTTCAGGAGGGATGTGTCTAGAGTATCTGGGTCACGAATACAACTAGAAGATCACCTCAACTTTTCTTCGTCTCTGGAATCACTTTCATACTGTGACGTGGAGCCTGCCTTGAATTTGAGCCAGCGTGGACTAAGACGATCAACATCACCAGTTTCAAAGCAGGGCTATTTTTAGACAACACAGGAATACAGCATCTGGTGTAAACTTTGTGAAGCACATCATTGTAGGAATAGCAAAAAGTGAACAAAGAGAGCCAGAGCAGTTAAATGTGTCATTCAACATGTTATCTCTTTGCAGGCCCTGACCAGTCACAAGCCACCCAACAAACATGTCCTGGAAACACACAACAGGAACCATTGAGTGGAGCTGTAGAAAGCTGCTGATTGCATTAAATATATGACAGACAAACTAGAGTGTCTCCTTGATAAGGAGTAGTTTCTGGTTGGGTTTACATAAATGCTACCAATATTCTCAAGCCACAACAGCTCTGACATTGTGACTACCTTTTTTAAAGGAGATACCCAGATTCAGAAATGACTGGGTAACCTTTCACCTCTACAGGACTCTTCCTCCAGTTATGGAGACCTTTTCTCTAGTCCCATGTACTTGACCCTTCTTTCCTTTATACTCTAAGTTCTCTCTAGATAATATTAGATGCAGTTTTCTCTTATAGAAAAAAATGGAGGCTCTCCTTGATTCTAATAAGAAGTAATGACTAAGATGTCCAGGAGTTATGGCCTCAACAGCTTGTTCTTGATTAGCTCCAGACATGTCGCTCCCAACCACTCTTTGTTACTTTTGCAATGCTGTAACAAATGTCCTAGAATAAACTACTTAAAACAAGGAATGGTTTGCTTTGGCTCATGATTTCAGAAGTGAGTCCTTCGTGGATGAACAGAACAGAGTGGAAAGCCAGGAAGTAGGAGCAGAGGTTGACAGGCTTAGCCAAGGCAAGACAGCTCAACCCCCATCGAGAACATTCTTCCAGGAACCATCCTCTTCCCTGTCACTGCCCCCAATAGTACTATTAATTGTAAAGCTGTGAATGAGGATGCATCCATTGATTAGGTCTGACCCTTAAAAGCTCAACTTACTCATCTCTTACCATTTATATATACACTCAAGCAGTTTGTCAAAGTGACCCTCACATTTGCCATCTCATCACTCACACATGGGGTTTGGAGTGTGCTGGTGTCATACATGTCACAAAGTTAACATCCTGGCTCCAAGGAATGTTGGTAAGGCCTTTATTCTTATACCATAAATGGCCCTGTGCTACCTCTGCTCTGGCCATTAACCTAGACTTTCTATGGGATCCCCATAGGATAGAATAGTCTCACCTTCATGAAGCCAAACTAGGAAACTGATAACTAGGCAGGGAAAAGCCTGCTTCTCCCCAGAAGCTGGAAAGAAGACTTGTTATCCCCACTGTTGCAACATGGTATTTCCTTTCCCTTATGGAGACTAGATTCACCACAGGCATATGTTCCCAATGATTCCAGAACAGTGGTTCTCTGTGGAATTATGACCCCTTTGGGGCTTACATGACAGATACCCTGCATATCAGATATTTGCATTGTGATTCACAGTAGTAGTGAAATTACAGTTATGTTTGCACTGTATTAATACAGTACTAAATAATTTTATGGTTGGGATTCACCACAACAGGAAGAGATGTATTAAAAACATAGAGAACTACTGTTCTAGATGCTTGGGAAGGAATTCTCACACATCTTGTTGCTCAGGAAGAAGCTCATGTTCTCTAGAAATATCCCTGGAACCTGAATAAAAATGTTCACATTTCCACTTACCATCTTGGTATCTATGAGGAAAGACCTATCCTGTGACCATGTCCCTCAGTATTCTCCTTTATAGATAGTAACAAATGACAGTGTACATTTCATAAGGCTACAAATATACATGGGATACCTTGCATAGATGGGAATTCTCAAAAAGCCCTATGTATTATCTTCATGGTTATAATTGTTCTTCCATGGTGAGCTTTAGTCAGTGGCATTGCATTCTCGGTGTCTAGACCTCATTGACATGCACAGATGCAAGCTCATTATGTCCATGGCCGCATTCATCTCTTCAACTGCGTATAAATGACACATGAGATGAAGGGTGGAATTGCTGGGTCACAGGACATGCACATTCTCACTTACCAGGGAGTGACAAATGCCTTCCAAAGTCCTTGTATCAATTTATACTCCAGCCGACTATGTATAATGTCCCCATTGCTCAACAGCCTGGCCAGGGTTAGCATCATCCGACTCCAGTGTCCATCGCCTTGGAGACCGTCGAGAGGCTTCCTAGTGTAGCTCTGGGGCTCTGTTTCCTGGTAGCTAATTGTGACATATATCCCCCCAGCTATTCATTGTTCATTTCTGGTTTTCATTGGCTTTTCTATTTATGAACAGATTTCTTTGAGTGTCTTCAGAGCATTTGTGCTGAATTTTCTTTGACATATTGAGAAGAGTTTCTTTATAGCTTAGACCCTGGCTATCTGATGTGACATCATAGCCAACCTGCGAGTACCAGCCATTCCAAAGACCATTTTGCAGTTAATTCCAAAGACCATTTTGCAGTGTGGCCATTGGATCTGGAGAAGTTCTAAATGTTAATGCCTTTGATATTATTGACTTTTCTCTTTAAGTTACATTTTAAATTTTATTTTGTGTATACAGAGTATGTGTGCCATGGCATTTACATAGAGGCTACTGGACAGCTTATGGGACTTGGTTCTCTTCCTCTGCCATGTGGTTTCAGTGATTTAAACTCAAGTTATGAGGCTTGGTGGTAAGTACCTCTTTCTGCCAAATGACTTTCATGGTCCAGCTTTTCATCTTATAATTGTTCCTTGCTTCCTGCTTAAATAATTTCTGTTCTAATTTTGGTGCCTTTGGACTGTTTCATAATTAATTGTGCTTTTATACACTCTATTATCTTGGTACAGAAGCTTGAATGTGATGTGACATAAAGAACAGGCTATTTTTAAAAAAAAAAAAAAATCTAATTGACCCAGCATTGGCCTAGATTATGGAATTATGATCATAATCCAAGATACCATGAGCACACATCACATCAAATACCTCCAGAAAGAAACTATGTCTATTTTCAAATATTCCAACAGTCTATGGAGTAGCACATCAGATGTTAGGATTTTAAGACAATAGTCCATTCTGAAACAACAAATCAGAGATTCTTAGGTTTATACTCCACATTACCCTCATTAGGCATCCTCAGGGCACAGAGGACCAACATGGTAGTCTGATGTGGAGCATGGTAGGTACCAAATACAGGCTGAGAGCAGCCAAGCAACCAAGAAGGAAGCTTTATCTCTAGGGAAAGTAACTTCTTCAGCAAGCCTCATACACCCTACAGAATAACTGATTCTCTGAGGTTTTCCATGGAAATTGGTATGATTCTAGCTAAGTTTTCCTAAATGTTATCATATAGATATGCAAATCTGGTTTATGCTAATACCCCATCAGTACACTTTTCCTGTGACTTCTGGCGCCATCTGTATAAGTAACACTTCTATCTGAAAGCAGTTACCAGCCCAGCTCAGTCTTTCTACATCATCTCTAGCCTTCATCCACTTGCTTCCTGTGGAGGACTTATGCCTGTTTACCTCACCATAGTTTGGGACACAGTGCTTCCAACATCTCATCATTTTGCACCATGTCTTAGCACTCCCTGATCTTTATGTGCACAGAGACTTCTGAGGTTGTGAGTAGATAGGGATTTTTCTGAGGTCAGTTGTTTTCATGCTTTCTAATCATGTGTGGTTCTCATTTCCCAGCTCTCATCGGTAGACATGCTGAGTTGACTTGATGCTTTTGCTCTGACAACTTGGCGCTATAGGAAGTACCCTGTTTGTGACAGAGTTAGATGTTTTACATGTACCTGGGTTGATAGCTGGGAAGATGGTTCCAACAGTACTGGATGTCATATAGGTGTGATATGGTGGTTTGAATACAAATGGCCGCCATAGGCCCACAGGGAATGACAGTTTTAGGAGGGTGTGGCCCTATTGGTATAGATGTGGCATTGTTGAAGGAAGTGAGTGCCGCTGGAGGTGGGCTTTGCAGTCTCAGATGCTCAAGCCTGGTTGGTATGTCACATTCTTTTCCTGTTGCCTGTGTGTCAAGATGTAGAAATCTCAGCTACCTCTCCAGCACCATGTCTGCCTGCATGCTGTCATGCTTCCTGCCATGATCACAATGGACTAGACCTCTGGAACTGTAAGTCAGACCCAATGTTTCTCTCTATATGTGTCTGTGTTGTCATGGTATTAATTTACAGCAATAGAAACCCTAGCTAAGACATGTGAGTTTTGGATTCCAAAGACCCATTGAAGCAAGTGGGCATGCCTATAATCCCAGTGCTAGGGATGCAGAGACAGGAGGATACCTGGGACTCTCTAGCCAGCAAGTCAGCCTGCTCACTGGAATCATTGGGCTCCAGGTTCCATGAGAAGCCCTATTTCAAAACATAAGAGCCAGAGAATGAGGAGACAGGAATCAAAGAGATGTCTTCTGAACAAGACACAGCTATAGAACTTACAAGCAAATTTCAGCTGTCCTTGTCTACACAAGACCAGGACAGGACAGGGTGCCTCAGCATGTCATCATGGGTAGGGGTGGGACCTCTGAAACCCACTCTTCCTTAAGAAACTAGTAACAACAGCTCTTGGTGAAGTGAATGCCATTTTCTTCAGCAGTGTAGCCAAGAAAACATTGTTCAAGTATCTCGCACAGACGTTCAGCCAGCCAGACTCTGGCCAGAAACTTCTTAAACATAGTGGGTCACGCTCACACAAAGACAAGCAAATGGGGGGGGGTGACTTGTTGAAAAGAGAGAAAGTGGAATCAGAGAGGAATGGGGGAGCTAAAGTGACTTAATTTCATTATATTGATAGACACAACAGTTAACTAATTGTAAAATTTAATGATAGAATGGACAGTAACACCTGTTGAGGGAGACACCTGACATTGCCTCTGGCCTCCATATGCACCTGAACACTCACAAAGAAATAAAAATGTTCTGGGATTGAGCACACCAATTGTTTGGGTAGGTTCACATTTGACTTATCACTGTGATTTCGACTTAACATTGTGTGTCTGTTCTGGAAGTTGGATAACAAGATCACAGTAACTCCATGAAGATTCTTTGCACATCATATGGAAGAGATGGAGACAAAAATGAATTATTTTCTGCTCAGAATGGTTCAAATACTTTTGAAGAAAGAGTGGACCTTGAGGTATCTCTGTAGAGAGACTTTAAATTACTGTTTCAAATTCTCTAATGATTTCATCTTGAGGTAATTGGTAATTCATATTTTTCTAAAAGGTATTCATACTACCCAATTTATCAATTTCATTATAAGAACTTTTGCTAAGTTCCTCTCTAGCCTTTTATTCTCTCTCTCTCTCTCTCTCTCTCTCTCTCTCTCTCTCTCTCTCTCTCTCTCTCCTTCTGTCTCTTTCACCCCTCCTGGTATCGGTATCTGAACTTCAGTCTCAATATCTCTACTGTGTCCTTTATTGGGAATGAATTAGCAGCAGTAAGCTCATATATTGAGCCCTTAATTCCAGTTGTTAATTTTTCTTCAATAAATTTCCATTTGTATTAATTTTCTCTTGTCTCTGCAATAAATTACAACAAACTCAATGGCTTATAAAACATACTTATTACTATACCTCTTTTCTATGCACATAACATGTTTATGGAATGCAGGGAGCTCAAGAAAACCAAGAATAGACGTGGACATTTGGTGAGTGTTGTTTGTGGAGGGCATTCTGCCTTCTGCCCTCTGAATTTGCCTTTGTTTCACAAGTAAAGTACCTTCACCCAGTTTCAGGGTCCCTAAAGTTTCGTTCAGTTACCACCTTAGTTCAACATCCTAAATCTCATTGGACATGAAATTTTATACACCATTACAGAAATCCAAAACTTAGGGTAAGGTTCTGAATATATTTCATCTTGAGGAAAACCACTTTTTTTTTGAGACTTATGTGTTACTGCTGGCTCAGGACTCACTCTCTGACTAGGCTGTCTTTGAACTTACAGAGATCCTCCTGCCTCTGACCTCAAAGTGCTAGGTTTAAATGGGTAGTGGAAAATTACATTTATTTGGTCTAAGTCAAGGAGCAAGTTACCTGCATCATAGGAGGATGAACGCTGGGCAGCAATGCAATGAGCCCAGCAGTGGGTGTTATTAGTAGTGGATTACCCCATTCAAAAGGGGGAGAATCAGGGTTGTAGAGCTGGCTCAGTATTTAACTTATTGTTCTTGCTGTAGACACAAGTCTAGTTCACACTCTAGCTCCAGGGGATCTAGTGCTTTCTCCTGAATTTTGTGAGCATTTGCACACAATGTGGCAGTCATGTACACACACACACACACACACACACACACACGTAGGGGAGGGAGGAAGAAAATTACTCTCTGGGTTTCAGCAACTTCTGACTACAGAATTCTATTAGTTTCCAATGGCCCCAAAGTATCACTCTGAGATCCACAATACTCTAGGGCCTATGCTGGGGCTCTTACCCCATGGGTGATGCTGGGAAGGTGATGATGTCTGTGTGACAACAAGATATGAAGTCATCTAGCCCCTGTTCTCACACTCACAATGAAGTCAAATCTGAGTACATAATGGAGTCTCACATGAGAGACCCAGCCTGAAGCCACTACCTTATACAATGTGAGGTGACTTAAAGCAGATTGCAGCCTGGTCTTCAAAGAACATATTTGCTTGCAGACAAGCACTTTTCATTTGCAGACCATCTGCAAGCATTCTACGGCAATTTGCTTAGCATTCCCCTTCCACTGGCAATTTGTCCCTTTGGGGATTCTACTAGTGTCTTAGTTGTTGAGAGAAGATGCTTCCTAATGACTGGTCAGAACTTAAGCTGCCCCAGCTCTGTGGGTCAAGAGAGGTCAGCTCACCTCCCCCCTAGTCCTGGTTTGGACATGCGACACATCTATTCTGGTGTCTGGAAGAAATCATTTCCTCCTGGCATGACCTCACTGTTATGGAGCAAAGGGTGCTACAGAGACCTATGGAATGTGCCTGACCCTGTAGTCATGGCAACAAAATAAGCAGAACAATGCAATAATTGCTAGGTCTTTGGAAACTGTAAGGGAGCTATTTACAGTCCCTGGTAGAAGGATGGGGGGGGGGGGGACTTGAGTCCCAAGACTATTCCCTGGGGATTACAACCATTGTTCTCCTCTGTCCCTCAGCTCCAGGTGGTCTTGAAAGAGACTATAGAGTATAGATTGTATGAAGGCAGGACTCCATGATGCTGTTTCCTGAGGTCAACACCTGGGCAGGGGTGAGACTTTTCAATGGTACAGTTGTTTTTGAATTACCATACCCTGTAAGTACCTCCTCCTCCATATTCCTATAAGAAAGCCCAATAAACTCATTATTCTTCAAGCTGGACTTGGATAAAATCATTTCTTTGGTATATCCTTGGTGCCCAATCTGCTATAAACAGATATCTGTTCTTGTCTCCTCAGGAAAAGCCATCTAACACCAGGACATAGCATTTAACACCAAAACTCTTGTGACCCTGGCATATATAGAAGACTGTCCATCTTTGAATGTGGACCTGTAAAGTCTCCAGATATCAGGGCCCTCAAACCTTAATCTTTGTCTTCTCAACTGATCCAGGTCCCTTTCTTCTGATGGGAACCCCTTCCTGTATATTAGCTGCAAAATATACATAGATGCAAAGTCAAAACAATACCAAGACTTTCCACCAGCTTCCTTTTTCTGGGACATAGTATTCTGATGCCTGATTCCTGATGCCTGTTCTTCATGGTCAGTATCTTGCCACATGGCCATCTTGATATCCATGATAATACCATCAGCCTACATCAGACCTGAACCACATCCCATCTTTTTATATATATGAAACTTTATGTTCTATTTATATCTTTGTGGATATCCCACAAGCATTGAACTGAATTTGAACTCCTCAAAATTTCAAGGTAATCAATATCTCTAACTGCTTCTTAAACACTATGTACAAAGACTTCAGCTGCAATGATCTCTCCTCCTACGCCACACATTGAAGCTATTTTGGGGATTTTTAAGCTCTGAGCTTCACCTTCTGTTTCGACTCCAGAGAATACAGTTGCCAGTTTGTTGAAAAGAGGGCACATTGCATGTCTGCACCTTGTGTCTGTGAGTATATAAGATCTAAGTGCCAGGCAAGCTCTCCACCACCCAGCGCCTGGTCCCACAGGTCCTCTTTGGACCTTGGTGTCCCTTTGGGAACCACCCTTCTTAAAATTGAAGAATAACTCTCAGTAGAATGGTGGCTGGTTCTGGGTATCTTCCAGAGCACTGCCTATTTCAATGATGTGTTGATTACTTCATTGGACAAAAGGCCAATCCCCCTTTCTGACATGAGAGCTCAAACAGACTAGGACTTAACTAGAATGGTAGGACTCCAGGTATGTCTGTGAGGGTGCTTCAAGAGCAGACTGGTGGATTAGTCAGTGAACAAGGTGTGTAAAACCCTTCCTGCTGGAGATGGATGTCATTCAATGGCTGCATCCCAGATGAAATGCAAAGATTGGGGATGGCAAATCCTTGTTCTGTCTTCTGGAGCCATAAAGCCTTCTCCTGTTCCTGGATATCTGGATAACTCCAGGATCTCTGACTTTAGGCCCCAAGTGATTTAATTAATTAATTAATTAATTAATTAATTTTATTTTTATTTATTTATTTATTTATTTATTTATTTATTTATTTATTTATTTTAGGCTCTTATGTCCTCTACTTCATGCAGGGAGATATGCTAGGGGTAGAGTTTGTCTAGTGTTGAGCCTTCAGGGACACAGCATGGCTATGGTATTCAAGGGCCCCTTGTAGATGCTTGCTGTAGGATTCAGTCTATAGAATCAGGGGAGCCAATTCCTTGCTGTTCTCTTCTGGTCTTATTTATGCATTTCCCTTTGAGTTGTTCTTCTGGATAACCCTAGCCCATCTACATAGATAGAATGCTAACTTGTTCATGTGTGTGTGTGTGTGTGTGTGTGTGTGTGTGTGTGTGTGTGTGAATGTATCTGTGTGAAAATATGCATCTCTACTCCTAAGGAACATTGGTAGCAATAGTTCTCTCTCAATATATGACCAGTGTCTCCTGGTACCGTGGCTGCCAGTACCCAACAGAAGAGCCTGTCACTCATCTCCTTTACAGATAATGTCTCTCTTCCGTATGTTTCTTGTGTCTTTGAGGTCTTTCATTGGTCTTTGTTGCTATTTTGTATCTGGACATTGCTTTGCAGTTACTCAACCTTGCTTGAGGCTGGGCAAGCTTTGTGGAAATCATTAGCATTCATAAGTTCTGAAAAGTTCTTGCTCCTTGTCTGGGTATAGTCTCTTCTTTCTCTTTCCCTTTGATTTCTGAAGCTCCTGTGACCCTACCCTACCTCCCAAGTCTCAAAATCTCCTTTTCACGCTTGTATGTAACAGTATCTTATAACATCCTGATGTTTATATTTTGGCTCATGCATGTTCAATTCAAAGCACTAGTGCATCAGAATGTGAAAGTGTGACTTTGAACGTCTAATTTTCACATAGTGTGTGATTTATTTTGTTGTAATTCTTCTAGGTTTTGATAGCTTCTCATTCCCTTTGTGCATTTTATTTTAAATTAATGATATTTTTAGTTGGCAAATTATAATTATATATAAATGGATGGCATATATTGTGCTATTATATTTATATACAATGTGGAATGATCACATAAAGCCAGCTAACATATCCATATTTCATTTACCTGTCACTTTCTGGTATGAGACATTTGAAATTTTGCCAACTAACAATTGACTACATTTGTGAGTACAATGTGATATTATATGCATAATGTGGAATAATTTAATTAATTAATACACTGAGCATGTCAGGCACTGAACATTTCTTTATGGGGTCTATTCTAAGTATGTGTAAGGTCTCCACATTCCAGTGTGATTGCATTTCTTCTGTTGAACAGCAGATCCAGGGACCTCCTCTCCTGGCCACTGACACTTTGTCTGGTATCATGGCCCTGGCAGTTCTGTGAAGCCAAAGCCATGATGCTAGGTAGCCTTGATGGTTCATCCTCATTGTTAACTCCGATGAATTTAGGATCACCATAGAAACGCACCTCTGGGTTTGTCATAAAGGCATTTCCACAAAGTGAGCAAAGAAGAGCTACCCTGAAGGTGGACAGCATGGTGCCATGGCCTGGGGCCCCAGGCTGAATAAAAAGAATATCAGCCTTCACTCTGCTCCCTGGCAGAAGATGCAATGGGACCAGCTGCCTCATGCTCTACTGTACCTTCCCTGCCATGATGGACTGTACCTTTAAACTGTGAGCATGCTCTGTAGCACACTTGTAACCCTGATAGGGAGGGGTTCCAGGTCTTTGTGCACAGTGGTTTCTTTATATGTCAATCATAATGGCTCAGGAGCTTCCCTGAATTCTCTATTCCCCTCCCTCCCTACATAATGGCTTGTACTCTCTAATTTTGTGCCAAAATGTGGCCCTCTTTAAGTTTCCTCTTGTTGAATATTTGGTGACAGTAATGAGGAACTATGAGTCCATGTGGTTGCAGGGACTCATGGGGTTGGCCTTGAGAGACACCTGTCATGGGTTTCTGAGGTTTGAATTCATGGTTCCTGAGCTACTGTGTACCTTTCAGTTCCAGAGAAACTGAGACACTCACTGAGGCAGTGAAACATTCAGACTACCTGTATTTCTCTGTGTTCCTTACAAGTCAAGCAATGCATGTAGAAGAAACTTGGCTAAACAATTAGTATTAGACATTGATCTTGTATACCTGTCTAGCTTTCAGTTGTCATTATTTTGTAGCAACTGACATTGTATTCTGTTATGATACATGTATAAAAAGTCTGATTGCTTGAGACCAACATGTTTCGGCTTCAGTCATGCTGAGATTCCTCCAATCCAGCCTGATTTTGTCTCCACAGATCATATCAAGAGACACTGGTCTAGTAAGTGAACACTGGCACTTACCCATCTCTGTAGAATTTTCCTAGTATGTTGTTGGAAGGATCTCTTGGATTTGACTAGATTCCTAAGTTAACATCTCCTCTGGTTTGAAGGAGAACCTTCCCCCACAGGTTCACGTACTTGAACCTGAGTCTCAGTTGATGGTGCTGTTTGGGGAGGTTATAAAACCTGTAGGGAGTGGGTGCCTTGCTGGAGGAAGTTTATCACGGAGGCTAGGCTTTGAGGGTTTATAACCTTGCTCCACATCCTGTTCTTTCTTTCTTCATTCATTCTGTGGATGAAAATGTGGGCAGCTTCCTGCGTCTGCCACCATGCCGTGCCTTCTCTGCCATCACAGATTCTATCCTTCAGGAACCCTAATCTGAAATAAAGCCTTCATTCAGTTGATTTGGGCATGGTATTTTCTCACAGCACCAGAACAGGAAGTAATTGACCCTCATTCATAGGGGTGTTTCCTTCTTTTACCACAGCATGCTCAGCACCAGGCTAGGGATCGTGTGTCATTCTCATGGAAGCAAAGAAAAAGGTTTGTATCCAGCCATTGCTTTGGGCTCTGTGGATTATGTTTCCTCACTCCTTTGGATTTTGGATTCTATCACAAAGTCATCAGGTTTGTTCCTAATGGTTTTGCTAATCACAGATACACATATTTCTTTTTTTTACAGGATAAAAAGTATCATTGTTAATGTTATTCTGACTTGTCCCCATGGAGATAAGTCCTTAGTTCCTGCAGGTGGGCAAGATGCTCTTCTGAGACATTCCCTTTCCATTCTTCCCTTTTTCACTTTTCATCCAATTTCTAATGGAAAGCTGAGTTTATGATCTGGCTGCACTAGTTGAGCCAGCCTGGAGCCCCTTGTGTTTTAGTGGGATCATAGCGACCATGTGAAGCAACCAGAGGGTCATTTTCAATCACAGTGTGACTGTAGTAAGGCTGCATATCCCCTAGGGAGAGGTGCACTGGGACCTAGAAGGTCATTCCTATTGCCCTCCCCCTACCCTTTTTGTATATCTTGATCACACATTAGGGTACATCTCCCTGAAGATTAAAAACTGATAAGAAGGTGACCTTGAAATGGAAAGAGGGAGCTGGGCCAAAACCACCCCAGGAGCAGCATTTGCAAGACAATACAAGATGGCTTGAGCCTGGATCCATACCTGCTCTAGGACCTAGATACCCTATCACCTCCCTAAGCTTGGCATCATTATCAACTGAGGCAAGGAGGGTAAGAACGCATTGTAAATAGGAAGCAATGAGAGATTTTAGTCATCCACACACCAGGAATTTTCTTAGCATCCTCTATGAGGCTGTCACCTAGTCCTGGGTGTCGGTATCTGGTACCCTGAGCAAAAGCTGCTCTGTCACTTTACAGTCTCTACTGGTACGCAATGGTATGGTGTTGTCCACAGCATCCTGGGAGAGGAAGGTATGTGTACTAGCTGGGATTATGTGCCAACATGACATACACTAGACTCATCAGAGAAGAAAGACCCTCAATTGGGGAAATGCTTCCATGAGATCCAGTTGTAAAATATTTTCTCAATTAGAGCTCAGTGTGGGAAGATCCAACCCACAGTGAGTGGTCCCACCTTTGGGTTGGTAGTACTGGGTTCTATAAGTCAGCAGGCTGAGTAAACCACGGAAAGCAAGCTGTGTTCTTCCATGGCTTCTGCATCAGCTCCTGCCTCTAGGATCCTGCCCCATTTGAGTGCCTGTCCTGCCTTCCTTCAATGATAAACAGCAATATGGAAGCGTAAGCCAAATAAACCCTTTCCTCCCCAACTTTCTTTTTGTTAAGGTGTTTTATCACAGCAATAGAAATCCTAAGACAGTAAGTATAAAGATTTTCCATGCTTATTCTTGTTTTTTCTAAAACTTATCTTTAAAAAAAAATGCTATCTCAGATGTGCTAAAGCTTTGAAAACACAGCAGCCTTGCCAAAAGCAATCTCAACACTTGAGAACTGAGGCAGGAGGATTCAGGGTTCCAGGTTACAATCTCAGGGGTACTCAGAAATACTATGTCTCAAAAAGAAGTTATAGCATGTCATGCTGTCTAGACAAACAACTTGACATGCTAATCAACTACAGAGTCAAGGAAACAGAGTCAATGAGAATAGACAGAAGGACCATGGGAGGGGATGATAACTCCGACCCAAAGTTATTCAAATACACAGTTAATGTTTGCTGTGGTTGTGACTCATGGCCATGTGCCATCAATAATTCTTACACTAGAATCTATGTAATGAGCAGGGTTTGAAGCTAATAAACATTGTTAAATTGTAATGTATATAGTAGAACCTGAAAATCTGGGGGTTTAATTCAAGAAGGAATTGAGAATGAGAATAGACGTGTATGTGGGGTGTGCATGTATTTGTTGTTTTTGTTTTTGTTTTACAAAGGTGAACAGATGACTGGGAAGTGTGGCTTCGGAGAATTTCTATGTGTACACAGTGTGTGTGTGTCTGTATGTTTACATGTATACATGTGTGTTATCTATGTATGTAAATGCAATTCTATACTTGTGCATCTGTATGTATGTGTGCACGTGTATCTGTGTGCTTGTATGTATGTTATTTATGTTACCTCTGTGTATGTAGCACTTGGAAGTCACACTGAGAATAACCAACTGAATCAGGACCGCAGAGATTCTCACTGTCCTAATTCACAAAAGGAAGGGACTACAAGGATAAAATGAAGACAATTAGAATAAAAAGAGCCCAAGGAATTGGACCAAATGAAAGGCTTTGGCAGAACATCTGAAGGGATTAAGTTCATCACTAGAGACCTTTAAGCTGGAACAAACCTGAGTCAGTCTGTATACTAACAGACACATGGCCAAAGCAAAGAGGTCTGGGAAGATTAAAAGTGAAGTGCTGGACAGATGTGCAATCCGCAAAACTCAGGGAGAGCTCAAGAGGTAATCCACACTCAGGGCAGTGTAATATCAAAGTGAAGAAACATTAAACAGGACAAAGCAGACAGTGACTTATTGACAAAGTGTTCATTCCAATGCATGGAAATGACAGCTGAGAGCCTTCATGGACCAAATAATGGAGACCCAAACCAGAGAAAGAAAAGGCAGATTGAAATAAAGAGAGAATGCGTTAAGGGCCTGCCAGACCTGAACAGTTACTCTCTATCTTTGACAGATCAAGTAGGCAAAACAATAAAGTTATAGATGCAGGTATTGGCCTGTGTCGCTATTAGTTACTGTGAAACACTACACCTTATCGCTGCAGAGTAGTCTCTACCCTAATATTCTGGAGAAATGGAGTTATGCCACATTTAAAATCTAAATTCAACTCTGACTTAGAGAAAGAAGAAATTGAGTAGGGTATATCTTGTGGTCATTGAAATTATTGCAGATAGTTGTGTGTATATATTACATATATATTAAAGCAAAAGTTATAGCATAGCTTCCATGTTTGGAACAGAGAGAATGAAGCAACCCACATAGGTTAAAAAAAAAAAAAGGAAAGGAAACCTAGCACTTGGGAGGCAGAGGCAGGTGGATTTCTGAGTTCAAGGCCAGCCTAGTCTACAGAGTAAGTTCCAGGACAGCCAGGGCTATATAGAGAAACCCTGTCTCGGTGGAAAAAAAAAAAACATGAACAAAAAACAAAAACAAAAACAAAAAAAGGAAAACAAAAACCTTGTCTGAATGTTTGCATGCTAATACAGCCAGATTCAAAATCATGAATATACATTGTGTGATATCCAGAGGGTTGGATGGGGGAAAATACTAGGGTAGGGAAGTGTAGTGGGGAGAGCTGCAGAGCCTCGAACACTATGCAAACTGATAGAGAAATTGACAATGGAACACTCAAGTGAAGGACTTGAAGAAGTGCAGGACCTACCTCTCTAGGAGAAGGTTCCCCAGCAGAGAGCAACACAATGCCAGATCTAGAGTAACACCTGCCCTGACAGAACAGGAAGGTTATGTGGACATGGTTAGTATGGTGGTTTGAATAAGTGGCCCTCATAGACGTAAGGGTTTGAATGGTTGGCCCATAGGTAGTGGCACTATTAAAAGGTGTGATCTTGTTGGGAGTAAGTGTGGCTCTGGGGGAAGTGTGTCACTGTGCTGGTGTGCTTTGAGGTCTCCTATGCTCAAGTTACACCCAGTGTGGCTCACTTCTGCTGCCTGTGGATCAAGATGTAGAACTCTCAGCTCCTCTTGCCCCATGCCTGCCTGCATGTTGTCATGCTTATCACCATGACAACAATGAACTAAACTTCTGAAACTGTAAGCTGCCCCAATTAAATATTGTCCCTTATAAGAGTCATCGTGGTCATGGTGTCTCATCACAGCAATAGAAGCCCTAGCAAAGAAAGTATGTAGAGATATAGTGGTAGAGACAGGTCCCTTCTGCTCACAGTGAGGGTTCTGTTGCTTCTAAGTCCATATGGGAGCCATTGGATGACATTAGAGAATAAGGTCCCAAAGGCCTCATGCAAAACTCACTGAGTAATACTATGTACAACACACACACACACATCCTGTTGGCAAAGAAGAAGAATATGAAATACTATCCCAGCAACCCTGCATGTGAACATGTTAACAGCCAGAGTATGCTGAAAAAGCCCATGTTACGCAAATGACCCACAGAAGTCCCCCATCTTATAAACAGATGAAAACCTTGGAACTTCCAACCTCCCTTCCTGTTCCAGCAAAGGCCCTCCCTTGTAACTGTGTTCTTTCTGGGCTATCTGTTACTATTCATGTGCCTCGTACCCATGTCCGGTTTCCTTGTGCTGGGGAATAAGAACCTAATGATCATTGTCAGTGTCCACTGAACCCAAATTTCCTCCAGCATCTTGTAGATTGATACACCATCTTAAAAACTACATACTGATACAACTCACCCTAAAGTTTATCTCCTCTCTAGTTACAGCCTTACTTCCCCAGCATAGAATGCTGTCTGTCTCCGTCTGTGTCTCTCTCCTTTGCTTAAACTCACTTTAGTCTTGTTTCTGCTTTTGACTCTCTGATCCTGCTCTTTTCCAAGAGCACTAGAAACATTCCTGCCAGTATGGACAAGAGTCCTTGTCTTTAAGTGCATGTTTGTGTGTGTGGGTGTGTGTGTGTGTGTACATCTTTCTAAATAACATTCAGTGTAGTTGATTGCCTTACATTTTAACAACAGATCCTCAGGTTTCCAGCATATCCCATGCTCCCATCTTTCCCTAGTTCTAGATCTTTCTTGGCTGGGCTCACAGCCCATGGTGCTTTGGGACTCCCTTCTGGGCTTCCTGTGGTACAAAGATCCTAAGTTCTCCCTCAACCACTGGCCTCTAGAAAGAGCACATTTAGCTGCCTTTTCATCTTAGTCTGATAGTTCCAAACTCAAATATCAGGATCCCACTGGAGGACCCCAGCGTCTCTATGGAGCCCTCATCAACACTGTAGTATGCAGATGACCTCATAGCCCTTCCTTCCTTCCTTCCTTCCTTCCTTCCTTCCTTCCTTCCTTCCTTCCTTCCTTCCTTCCTTCCTTCCTTCCTTCCTTCCTTCCTTCCTTCCTCTCCTTCCTGTGCCCTCTCTGCATCCTTGACTCCATACCGAATTGGCAAGGCAGGGCCCCATCCTCCACTCTTGTTTCAAGTTAGCCCCCTCTTTCCTCTCCCTCTATACCAGCACCAGTCTCCTCTCAATGCATCACCCCAGGCGGGATCTCAGCTCCTTCTCTCTGCCCTGAAGAACCAGGGCCTGCTGCATGCTCACTCACACAGGTGCTGTGAGGTCCCTCTCTGTCCTAACTGTGGCTCATGAGGATGAGAATTCACTGCTGCCTGCAGTGCTGTCTGGAGAGGAAACAGGTTTGTAGCACGTTGGGCCAATCAGGATTGGCCTAAAGTCAAATTGGATCAGGAACAAAAAGTGGGAAGAGCGTCCTGGAATTAAATGCTGCTTAGATCGTGTCTCCAGTGCCAGGAAAGAGCTGGCTTCAAGATGGAGCAGAGAGCAGTTTTCACCAAATAAATGATGGGAATGTCATCCCTGGAGACATTTAAAGATCTTCTTGGCATCTGGGTTTAATTACTCTATCTGTTCAGTATCATCCCCAAGACAACACTTCTAAAAATTCCAAGATATAATTTCTATTCTTTCACTCAGCAAACATTTGCTAAATGTTTACACTGTAGGGGAACACGGCAAGGAATGTGGGAGGACAGAGAGGTATTGGTCTGATGTTGGCAAGATATGCTTGGGAGAAGCTCACCTGTGTGCTGACTCAGAACTGACTTTGAGCATTAGTCTAAAGAGGTACTTGAGGCTCCGCCTAGACTAGGATCCCTTTTGTCATTAAAGCCCAGTATAAACTCTTCCTGTGAAAGTCACTGTCCACTCCTCCCTGAGCATAACTGATCTCTGCCATGCTCCATCGGGCTAAAGGTTGGTGAGAGGAATTGTCAGAGAACCAGGAGGTAGGTCAGTGATATAAGACTCCTACCCGGTGCCTGGATTGCAGAGTCATATTTGACTTAATGGAGGAAAATGAAGAGGAGACAAATCCTCTCCCTGAAACTAGGACCAGAGCTTTCCCAACAGGATTTTACATGGGGAGATTTTCTAACATTAAGGCATCCTAAAGAGATAGAGAGAGAAGGTTTGTGATGGAGATAAGGGGAGAGAACTCTGAGTAATTGGATCATGAATTATTCATCTAAAGATCCCAGGAAAGTGGCCATTAGATTGAAGCTACAGAGAGGTACAACCACTGAATGAGGCCTGTTTAGCTTTGCTTAACTTGCCACTGGCTTCCCTGGGGGCTATTGCATGGTAGCCTGTGGATTACTGTGTAGTTACTTGAAGACCCCTCCTATGTATAACCTATGTGGTAGTCTTTGAATACTCATTCTGGCTATCCCTGACATGATCTCCTACCAGTCTGCACTTGGTTTCCTGAGGATTCCACATGTGGTCTACTGTGATCCCCTGAGTGGTCTCCTTTGGCCTGAGAGAGCAAGTTTCACTTGGAGAAGGCCTTACCCTTCCCATATGTTAATGAGAAGATGGCTTAGAAATGCATCTGAAAAATTAGAGAGCAAATGGATAAGAGAGTCTGAGAAATGGGGCTGGTGGGGAGGAACATGTTCACTGAGGACAGAGAAACACTGAAGCATTTGGAAGCTCTTAACTCAAAGCTGCATGATACCTTTGACTGAATCCCAGAGGAGAATGGACTCTGACTAGGGTCTCCACTTGGATTCCTCATCCCCTCTGCTCCACATAGGAGTTGCTAGTAGGGACAATTGTTCCCACCAGTTGACACAGAGATGTCCAATGTCCCTGCCTTATATGAAAACAGTCTGGAGACAAACCAATAATTAAACTAAAGTCAGAGTACAGGTACTACCCACCCACCAAGCTGGGGACTTAAATATGTACACTAACCCAAAGTGTCAGAAGCTATGACAGAACAAGCTAACAACTAGCACATGATCTTCCTGAGACGGTCTGCTTCAGTTTATAATGTAATCCAAGACAGATTTGCTCTCATAGGCAAGGGCCAAGAAAAGTCATTTTAGGAAAGATTCCTGCTATTGATATGCCTTCCTGTTATTATTAAACATATATAACAATCTCTAGGTATTAGCCCACCCCTTTTGAGAAGATCTCTGCAGAACTTCAAAGATGTACTGTCTTGTAGTGATGCTATATAGACAAATAGATGACTTCTTTTTTTTGTTTAAAAATTTTTATTTGATATATTTTTATTTACATTTCAAATGATTTCCCCTTTTCTAGCCCCCCCACTCCCAAAAAGTCCCGTAAGCCCCCTTCTCTCCCCCTGTCCTCCCACCCACCAGTTCCCACTTCCCCGTTCTGGTTTTGCTGAATACTGCTTCACTGAGTCTTTCCAGAACAAGGGGCCACTCTTCCTTTCTTCTTGTACCTCATTTGATGTGTAGATTATGTTTTGGGTATTCCAGATTTCTAGGTTAATATCCACTTATTAGTGAGTGCATACCATGATTCACCTTTTGAGTCTGGGTTACCTCACTTAGTATGATGTTCTCTAGCTCCATCCATTTGCCTAAGAATTTCATGAATTCATTGTTTCTAATGGCTGCATAGTACTCCATTGTGTAGATATACCACATTTTTTGCATCCACTCTTCTGTTGAGGGATACCTGGGTTCTTTCCAGCATCTGGCAATTATAAATAGGGCTGCTATGAACATAGTAGAGCATGTATCCTTATTACATGCTGGGGAATCTTTGGGTATATGCCCAGGAGTGGTATAGCAGGATCTTCTGGAAGTGAGGTGCCCAGTTTTCGGAGGAACCACTAGACTGATTTCCAGAGTGGTTGTGCCAATTTGCAACCCCACCAGCAGTGGAGGAGTGTTCCTCTTTCTCCACACTCTCTCCAACACCTGCTGTCTCCTGAATTTTTAATCTTAGCCATTCTGACTGGTGTAAGGTGAAATCTCAGGGTTGATTTGCATTTCCCTAATGACTAATGAAGTTGAGCATTTTTTTTAATTTTTTTATTCGGTATATTTTTTATTTACATTTCAAATGATTTCCCCTTTCCTAGCCCCCCCACTCCCAAAAAGTCCCGTAAGCCCCCTTCTCTCCCCCTGTCCTCCCATCCACCCCTTCCCACTTCCCCATTCTGGTTTTGCTGAATACTGCTTCAATGAGTCTTTCCAGAACAAGGGGCCACTCTTCCTTTCTTCTTGTACCGCATTTGATGTGTAGATTATGTTTTGGGTAATCCAGGTTTCTAGGTTAATATCCACTTATTAGTGAGTGCATACCATGATTCACCTTTTGAGTCTGGGTTACCTCACTTAGTATGATGTTCTCTAGCTCCATCCATTTGCCTAAGAATTTCATGAATTCATTGTTTCTAATGGCTGAATAGTACTCCATTGTGTAGATATACCACATTTTTTGCATCCACTCTTCTGTTGCTGGGTTCTTTCCAGCATCTGGCAATTATAAATAGGGCTGCTATGAACATAGTAGAGCATGTATCCTTATTACATGCTGGGGAATCCTCTGGGTATATGCTCAGGAGTGGTATAGCAGGATCTTCTGGAAGTGAGGTGCCCAGTTTTCGGAGGAACCGCCAGACTGATTTCCAGAGTGGTTGTACCAATTTGCAACCCCACCAGCAGTGGAGGAGTGTTCCTCTTTCTCCACACCTTCTCCAACACCTGCTATCTCCGGAATTTTTAATCTTAGCCATTCTGACTGGTGTAAGGTAAAATCTCAGGGTTGTTTTGATTTGCATTTCCCTAGTGACCAATGAAGTTGAGCATTTTTTAAGATGTTTCTCTGCCATCCGATGTTCTTCAGGTGAGAATTCTTTGTTTAACTCTGTACCCCATTTTTAATAGGGTTGTTTGGTTTTCTGGAGTCTAACTTCTTGAGTTCTTTATATATATTGGATATTAGCCCTCTATCTGATGTAGGATTGGTGAAGATCTTTTCCCAATTTGTTGGTTGCCGATTTGTCCTCTTGATGGTGTCCTTTGCCTTACAGAAACTTTGTAATTTTATGAGGTCCCATTTGTCAATTCTTGCTCTTAGAGCATACGCTATTGGTGTTCTGTTCAGAAACTTTCTCCCTGTACCGATGTCCTCAAGGGTCTTCCCCAGTTTCTTTTCTATTAACTTCAGAGTGTCTGGCTTTATGTGGAGGTCCTTGATCCATTTGGATTTGAGCTTAGTACAAGGAGACAAGGATGGATCAATTCGCATTCTTCTGCATGCTGACCTCCAGTTGAACCAGCACCATTTGTTAAAAAGGCTATCTTTTTTCCATTGGATGTTTTCAGCCTCTTTGTCGAGGATCAAGTGGCCATAGGTGGCCATAGGTGTGTGGGCTCATTTCTGGATCTTCAATCCTGTTCCATTGATCCTCCTGCCTGTCACTGTACCAATACCATGCAGTTTTTAACACTATTGCTCTGTAGTATTGCTTGAGGTCAGGGATACTGATTCCCCCAGAATTTCTTTTGTTGCTGAGAATAGTTTTAGCTATCCTGGGTTTTTTGTTGTTCCAGATGAATTTGATAATTGCTCTTTATAACTCTGTGAAGAATTGAGTTGGGATTTTGATGGGTATTGCATTGAATCTGTATATTGCTTTTGGCAAAATGGCCATTATAACTATATTGATTCTACTGATCCATGAGCATGGGAGGTTTTCCCATTTTTTGAGGTCTTCTTCCATTTCCTTCTTCAGAGTCTTGAAGTTCTTGTCATACAGATCTTTCACATGTTTGGTAAGAGTCACCCCAAGATACTTTATACTATTTTGTGGCTATTGTGAAGGGGGTCATTTCCCTAATTTCTTTCTCAGCCTGCTTATCCTTTGAGTATAGGAAGGCCACTGATTTGCTTGAGTTGATTTTATAACCTGCCACTTTGCTGAAGTTGTTTATCAGCTGTAGGAGTTCTCTGGTGGAGTTTTTTGGGTCACTTAGGTAGACTATCATGTCATCTGCGAATAATGATAGTTTGACTTCTTCCTTTCCAATTTGTATCCCTTTGACCTCCTTATGTTGTCGAATTGCCTGAGCTAGTACCTCAAGTACAATATTGAAAAGATAAGGAGAAAGGGGGCAGCCCTGTCTAGTCCCTGATTTTAGTGGGATTGCTTCAAGTTTCTCTCCATTTAGTTTGATGCTGGCTACCGGTTTGCTGTATATTGCTTTTACTATGTTTAGGTATGGGCCTTGAATTCCTGTTCTTTCCAAGACTTTAAGCATGAAAGGATGCTGAATTTTGTCAAATGCTTTTTCAGCATCCAATGAAAGGACCATGTGGTTTTTTTTTTCTTTGAGTTTGTTTATGTAGTGGATTGCATTGATGGATTTCCGTATATTGAACCAACCCTGCATTCCCGGGATAAAGCCTACTTGATCATGGTGGATGATCGTTTTGGTGTGTTCTTGGATTCGGTTGGCAAGAATTTTATTGAGTATTTTTGCATCGATATTCATAAGGGAAATTGGTCTGAAGTTCTCTTTATTTGTTGGATCTTTGTGTGGTTTTGGTATTAGCGTAATTGTGGCTTCATAGAAGGAATTGGGTAGTGTTCCTTCTGTTTCTATTTTGTGGAATAATTTGAAGAGTATTGGTGTTAACTCTTCTTTGAAGGTCTGATAGAATTCTGCACTGAAACTATCTGGTTCTGTGCTTTTTTTGGTTGGAAGACTTTCTATGACTCCTTCAATTTCTTTAGGCATTATGGGACTGTTTAGATGATCTATTTGGTCCGGATTTAATTTTGGTATTTGGTATCTGTCAAGGAAATTGTCCATTTCCTCCAGGTTCTCCAGTTGTGTTTAGTACAGGCTCTTGTACTAGGATCTGATGATTTTTTGGATTTCCTCAATTTCTGTTGTTATATCTCCCTTTTCATTTCTAAGTTTGTTAATTTGAATATTTTCTCTGTGCCCTTTGGTCAGTCTGGCTAAGGGTTTATCTATCTTGTTGATTATCTCAAAGAACCAGCTCCTGGTTTTGTTGATTCTTTGTATGGTTCTCTTTGTTTCTACTTGATTGATTTCAGCCCTGAGTTTGATGATTTCCTGCCTTCTACTCCTCCTGGGTGAAATAGCTTCTTTTTGTTCCAGGGCTTTCAGGTGTGTCATTAAGCTGGTAATGTATGCTCTCTCCATTTTCTTTTTGGAGGCACTCAGGGCTATGAGTTTTCCTCTTAGCACTGCTTTCATTGAGTCCCATAGATTTGGGTATGCTGTGTCTTCATTTTCATTGTGTTCTAAAAAGTCTTTAATTTCTTTATTTCTTCCTTGACCAAGGTATCATTGAGTAGAATATTGTTCAATTTCCACGTGTATGTGGGTTTTCTGTTGTTTTTGTTGCTATTGAAGACCACTTTTACTCCTCTGATAGGAGGCATGGGATTAGTTCCATCTTATATTTGTTGAGGTCTGTCTTGTGACCAATTATATGGTTGATTTTGGAGATGGTACCATGAGGTGCTGAGAAAAAGGTATATTCTTTTGCTTTAGGATAGAATGTTCTATATATATCTGTTAAATCTAATTGGTCCAAAGCTTCAATTAATTTCATTATGTCCCTGTTTAGTTTCTGTTTTCCTGATCAGTCCATTGAGGAAAGTGCAGTGTTGAAGTCACCCACAATTATTGTGTTAGGTACAATGTGTGCTTTGAGCTTTAATAAAGTTTCTTTTACGAATGAGGGTGCCCTTGCATTTGGAGCATAGATGTTCAGGATTGAGAGTTCTTCTTGTTGTATTTTTCCTTTGAACAGCAAGAAGTGTCCCTCAGGGTCTCTTTTGATGACTTTGGGTTGAAAGTCGATTTTATCTGATATTAAAATGGCTACTCCAGCTTGTTTCCTGAGACCATTTGCTTGTAAAATTGTCTTCCAGCCTTTTACTCTAAGGTAGTGTTTGTCTTTGACTCTTAGGTGTTTTTCCTGTAAGCAGCAAAATGTAGGGTCCTGTTTACGTATCCAGTCAGTTAGTCTATGTCTTTTTATTGGGGCATTGAGTCCATTGATGTTAAGAGATATTAAGGAATAGTGATTGTTACTTCCTGTCATTTTTGACGTTATTTTTTAAATTTGATTGGTTAACTTCTTTTGGGTTTGATGAAAGGTTACTATCTTGCTTTTTCCAGGGTGAAGTTTCCCTCCCTGTATTGGTGTTTTCCTCCTATTATCCTTTGTAGGGCTGGGTTTGTGGGTAGATATTGGGTAAACTTGGTTTTGTCATGGAATATCTTAGTTTCTCCATCTTGAGATGTTTTGCTGGATATAGTAGTTTTGGCTGGCATTTGTGTTCTCTTAGAGTCTGCATGAGACCAGCCCAGGATCTTCTAGCCTTCATAGTCTCAGGTGAAAAGTCTGCTATGATTCTGATAGGTCTTCCTTTATATGTTACTTGGCCTTTTTCTCTTACTGCCTTTAATATTCTTTCTTTGTTTAGTACATTCGGTGTTTTGATTATTATGTGACGGGAAGTATTTCTGTTCTGGTCCAGTCTGTTTAGAGTTCTGTAGGCTTCTTGTATATTCATAGGCATCTCTCTCTTTAGGTTAGGGAAGTTTTCTTCCATAATTTTATTGAAGATATTTGCTGGCCCTTTAAGCTGTAAATCTTCACTCTCATCTATGCCTATAATCCTTAGGTTTGGTCTTCTCATTGTGTCCTGGATTTCCTGGATATTTTGGGTTACAAGCTTTTTGCTTTTTGCATTTTCTTTAACTGTTGAGTCCATGGTTTCTATGGTATCTTCAGCGTCTGAGATTCTTTCTTCTATCTCTTGTATTCTGTTGTTGATATTTGCATCTATGTCCACTGATTTCTTCCCAAGGCTTTCTATCTCCAAAGTTGTCTCCCTTTGAGTTTTCTTAGTTGTTTCTACTTCTGATTTTAGATCCTGGATTGTTTTGCTTAGCTCCTTCACTTGCTTGTTTGTGCTTTCCTGTAATTCTTTAAGAGATTTTTGTGTTTCCTCTTTCATGACCGCAGCCTGTTGACCAAAGTTCTCCTGTATTTCTTTAAGTGTTTTTTGTGTTTCCTCATTATTGGCTTTTGTAGTCTCCTGGATTTCTTTCAATGATTTTTGTGTTTCCCTTGCAAGGGCTTCTAACTTTTGATCCATTTTCTCCTGAATTTCTTTAAGTATGTCCTTCATGTGTTCCTGTACCAGCATCATGACCAGTGATTTTAAATCCAAATCTTGTTTTACTGGTGTGATGAGGTATCCAGGACATGCTGGTAAAGGAGAATTGGGTTCAGATGTTGCCATATTGCCTTGATTTCTGTTAGTGATGTTCCTGCGTCTGCCTTTTGCCATCTAGTTCTCACTGGTGTTAGTTGGTGTTGTCAATGCTGGACTTACCAGTGCAAGCTGCCCCTTCCCAGGTGGCCTCTAGTGTACAGCTTACCTCCTGCACTGCCTGGAGACAGGGTGTTGTTGTCCAGGCTGTTCAGACCCCAAAGCAGACTCCTGAAGGCTCCTGCTGGGGCCCGCTGGATTCACTGGAGCACACCGACTTCTCCCTGCTGGCCGCCTGGAAGTCCCACTTGCCTCTTTCAGGACTTGGAGATGTGGTATTGCCGCTCAGGCTGATCTGGATCCGGAAGTGTAGAGGTCCGAGGGCTACCGCCAGAGGCCTCAGGACTGAAGCCTAAGCTCTGTGCCACAGGGAAGGAGCTGTGCTGTGAGCTCCCAGACTGCCTCTGGGTGCACACCAGTTCCCCCGCACTTCCTGGAGACTGAGTGCTGTGGCCCAGGCTGTTCAGATCCTAAAGCAGGTGCCTGAAGGCTCCTGCTGGGGCCCGCTGGATTCACCGGAGCACACCCCGACCTCTCCCGCTGGCCACCCAGAAGCCCCACCTACCTCTTTCAGAACCTGGAGATGTGGTGCTGCTGCTCAGGCCGATCTGGATCCAGAAGCGGAGAGGTCCGAGGGCTACCGCCAGAGGCCTCAGGACTAAAGCCTAAGCTGGAACGAGCTGTGCTGTGAGCTCCCAGACTGCCTCTGGGCGCACACAATAGATGACTTCTTAAGTCTTAATGATGATCCTATAAGAATTCCTAAAATTATACCAGTGATTATTAAGCTCTTTTATAGTGGGACTGATATTAGGTCCTTTTCTGATAGTCAATAAGAACTAAAAACTGCAATAAGAACTCTGTCAGTCTCCCACATGTTACCAATTAATTGCTCTTAGACACTAACCAGATTTTCTCCTACTCAGAACACATTCCAAGAGGTTATAAAACAACTAGCCAATGGTCATAAAAAGGGAACTAATGATTTATTATAGGTGCTAGGACAGAAGATAGAATATTGACTGGGTTTATCTATATAAAACTTCACTAATAACTTACTTACAGATTTCAACCTTCTATGAGCCTGTGGAGCTGTGGCAGGTGATGGAGGTTTAGCCAGATAATTATCCTAATAGAAATGTATATAAACATTCTCTGTTGTAAACTTTTACCTATTTCAGTTTATGATTTGATTTTTTGTGTGAACTTGTAATAAACTTTAACATGTCTTTATGTATTTTGAAAAATGTATAAGCACTGAGAACAAAAAGAAAAGAGAGAAACTCCCTCCCCTTAGGATATTTCCACTTTTCCCCTTAGATAGCTTTCATAGGAAACTTTTTAAAAAAGGAGTAATAAATGATATAATCACTTTTCAAAATGTCCCTTTTTCTGTGCTTGTAACTAACTGGGCTGAAAGTTAGAGTCCTGCAGTTCCTGCTGGGATAAAACAAAGGCCGCATTACTTAATCCCCTGCTGTTAGGCTACAGGTGTCAATCGCCTATGCCAACAGCTTTTTACACTCAGAAAGAGCAAGGGAGTCTTTTGGACTTTTTAGAAGTTATAATCAGCATTGCAGTATAGAGAGCTAGAATGGGAGGCTCCCAGCACCAAAGACTTCAACAGATAAAGAGAATCACTGAAAGCAAGCAGGAAAGAATGATCAGACAGTTGGAAGCTTCAAGAATCAAAGGGAAATGACAGAAATTAAAGATTGCCAACTCAAAGTAAGATCACAACTGATGAGCTACTGGCCAGTCTGAGCTTAGGGACAGGGTGATCGAGACCTGCTGAGCAGAGAGGCAGAGTGCAAGCAGACAAATAAGGGGGTATCTAAGGGCCACATGCCAGGCTTTAAAGCAGACTGGGTATATGCAGCTGTCTGTGAAATGTTTTCCCTGGATAGCAGACTATTTCTGGAGAATTGCAAGCCAAGATCAAAGTGTCAGTGGGCTCTGTCAGTTGAGGGTATCCATAGATGCTTTTTTCTCACAAGCAGAAACATGAATCTCTCCCTCTGTCCCTCTGTCCCTCTCTCCCTCTCTCCCTCTCTCTCTCTGTCTCCCTGTCTCCTTGTCTCCCTGTCTCCCTGTCTACCTGTCTCCTTCTCTCTCCCTCTCTCCCTCTCTTTCCCTCTCTCCCTCTCTTTCCCTGTCTCCCTGTCTCCCTTCCTCCCTTCCTCCTTCCCTCCCTCTCTCCCTCTCTCCCTCTCTCCCTCTCTCCCTCTCTCCCTCTCTCCCTCTCTCCCTCTCTCCCTTTCTCCCTCTCTCCCTCTCTCTCTCCCTCTCCTCTCTCCACTTGGACCCTTCTGAGCTCATCAAACCAGTTCCTCAGAGTCCCACCTTTAAGACCTTATCAACACTCACCTCATAAGAAATCACCCCCAAAGACTTGGCATCTTAGACCCTGAGGGAGGCACCAACACTAACAGCATGGCAGAATGTCACCTGTATGTACTAGAAAGAAAAACAGAGTAAGGAGAAGACAACCACAGTGATTGTTGAACTTCTAAACTGCAGATCTGGGAAGCTTATTAAACAGAAAGTAGCATCAACAAGAGAAATTAATTAGACCTGGGCATATAACACTCATCTTATATTCAGAACTAGCAAGCCTGAATAAAAAGATAAGCTCAGAGGAAGTCCCTTCCCTTCCTGAGAGTACATGAATTCAGCAGACTTCTCTTCACAATGGGACCTAGACAAAGAAAATGAACATCCATATTGTATTTTCAGTGAAATTATCCTTAAAAAGAAAATGCAATGGAATAGTATTCAGCTATAAAATAAAAGCAAATTAGCCAATTATATAAAAATGGATGAAACAAAAGAACTTCTGTAAAGTGAAAAAAAAAAAAAAAAAAAACCAAACACCATCATTCTCACTCATATGTGAGCACAAACAACAACACAACAACAAAAAAAAACATTTAAAAAGAAACAGGAACAAAAACAATTAAAACATAAATGTGGGGGCTGAGGAATCAAAGGCTCAGTGGGTAAAGGCACTGTTGCATGCTTAGGACCTGAATTTGGATCCTAGAATATACCCCATCTTCCATTAAAAAGCCAGGTGTGACTGTATGCCTCTAACCCCAGTGTTGTGCAGTGAAGAGACAAAGGGACTTGGTGGCCTACAGCCTACTTCTATGTTTAGTGAGAGACCATGTCTTAAGGGAATACAGCAGGGAGTGATAGAAAGAACACCCAGAATCCTCTGACTTTGACACAGCTTTACCCACACATTCAATGCACACCTATGCTAGCAAGTACATACAACTCTCTCTCTCTCTCTCTCTCTCTCTCTCTCTCTCTCTCTCTCTCTCTCTCTCTCTCTCTCTCTCTCTCTCCTTTCTCTCTCTCCCTCTCCTCCTCCTTTCTTACCAAAAAAGAAAGAAATCAGCGACACACATCGTATCTATTAATACATTTATATAAAATATCACTTTAAATGTGAATGGTCTAAATATGCGGAATTAAAACACAGAGATTATCAAAGTCGATTAAAACAAGACTCAAGTACATGTTTTCCTACAAAGACCCTAATTAACATATAAAGACTCTGTTAAAAGTGAAGACACATTGCTGCTAATTAAAGGAAGGCTGGAGCAGCTGTACAAATACTGACAAAGCCAACTCCTAAACAAGAACAGTTACCAGGCTGGGGAAGGTACTACATAATGATAAAGGAGTCAATTCTCCGAGAAGACACAGCAATTTTAAAAGTATATATACCCAGTGGAGTGTCAAAACACTCCAGGCAACACAGAAAAGAAGCAAGGGGCAAAACTTCTATCATGCTGGAAGACTTCAACGCCCCTCTGTCAGCAACGGATAGATCAAGCAGGCAGAAAATCACTACAGGGACAACTGACTTGAGCAGTGCCATCCATCAGCCACATCTCATTGACATTTACAGAACACTCTATCTAGCAGCAGAACACAGTCCTCTCAAGTTCAAGAACACATTTGCCAATAGAGGCTGCATGAGAACACATGGGGGCATCTCTGCCAATTAAATGACAAAATGGAGAGGGGAAATGGCTCCCTTAGCGAAGTAACCACAATGTTAGCATGAGGACCCAAGTTAGATGCTTATGTTTGGATCTCAAATACAACTGGTGTGGCAACTTACCTCTGCCATCCTAGAACTGAAGAGGTAGAGACAGGAGGTCACTGGGGCTCACTGGCCAGCCAGTCCTTCTCAGTTGGTGAGCTCCAGATTCAGTGAGAGACCTTGTCTCAAAACACAAGGTGAGAAATGAAAGGAAAACACCTATTACTGATCTTGAGCCCTGCATGTGTGCACACACAGGTATACAGGCAACATTTACCCTTATATGCACATACACCTTCACACATACACACACACAAATATCTATATGTATATCTATATGTATATTTACATATATATTTATATGTGCATATATTATGTATATACTATACATATACATTATACATTTACATACACACACAAATGGCAAATCAATTTTATTCTTAGAACATTGAAAGTACTAGAAAGGCAGCTGTAGACAAATGCACACACTGAACTTCTAAAGGATGCTGAAATTGAAGATGGAATTATAGGGAAAATGTAAAAGATTCCTGACCTAAATACACATGATAAGATATGAAAAGTTGCAGAAGGTAATAAAATTAGTGATTAAAAATAAATCAATGGAAGTAAATTCATATCGCAGAATTAGAAGAGATGCAAAATAAATAATGGAGACTCCCCTAGTCAGGGCCCAGGGGAAAAAGGGGGGTGTAAGTCAAGATGAAAATGAATCAGGACAAATAGAACAGAAATTACTAAAACTGAGCTAGGAAAATAATGGGGAAAATCAAAACTCAAGTTGATCCTTTGAAAGATATTGTAATGCTGACAAACTTCTATTTTAAAAACTCAAGAAAGAAGATAAAAGTATCAGTGTCATAAATTAAATAGGGGTCATTGCTGTTGGGCTCAGAGCCACCACACAAACAGGAAGATATCCAGTGACTTATAAAAAGATGAAAGTGAAAGAGCATAAACAAGTCTGAATCAAGTACCCAAACAAAACAAAATGAAGCAAGAAGCCTACAAAACAAACACAAACAAAACAAAACCGTTGAGTTCATTTTGTGTTGGACAACTCTTCCTGGGCTTGGGGGTCTGCCAAAGAGTGGGATTGATGTGCCAGAGATTTTGTTTGTTTTAATTTTTAGTTTTTGAGAGAGTGAGGGAGAGGTTGGGGGTGGGAAGACAAGTTGAAGTTGGGTGGGTAGAAGGATTGAAAAGGTCTTGGAGGAACTGGGGAAGGGGAAATCACCAAAATATACTGTGTGAAAAAATACATAAAATAAGGATATGTCCATAAAATTGGTATTTTAGCTAAGACAAATCAAATTTTGAAAGACACAAACTACCAAAATTTATACCAGCAGAGAAAGATCACTGAATGTGTTTAAGTGCATGTCTACACTAAATGAATTAAATAATAAGTCACTTGTTAATCCATTAACCTGACCACAACAACAGAACAAAACAAAAACCAAACCAAGATGATTTCATTTCATTGGTTCCCTCTACCAACCACTTCATTGAAACCTGGCGCCAATTAATTAGTCAGACAGAGAGGAGGAGCTTGGAATGCATTTTCTGAGGTCAGACTTTCAGTCACACCAAGGCAGAAGACAGAGCAAAGAGGACAGCCATAGAGGAAAGTATCTCACAAGAATTCCTCAGTAATAATCAGTTGGAAAGATGGCACAGTGGTCAACATCACTGACTGACCTCACAGAAGACTAGAATTTGATTCCCAGCATCCACATCAAGTGGCTCACAACTGCCTGTTACTCTAGGGGACCCAAAGCGCTCTTCTGGTCTCTAAAGGCATCTGCACTCAGGTGTATTTACACACACACACACACACACACACACACACACACACACACACACACAATCATACCAAAGGAACATAAAAGTGTAACTTTAATTTTTTAAAATCCTATTTTTAATGATGGTTCTTAAACACTTTACCCTCCCTGTTAGCCCACCACCCACCAGAGGTAGTGGGAAAGAAAGGATATGGGGGAAGTGGACCTGTTTAGAAAGGTTCTTTGGAGCAGCTCTGGTCTGTGCTGTCTGGAAATCAGCAGTTCAGTCCACAGGTCGGCAGCAGCAGCTTGATCCACTCACAAGCGCTTCATGGATACACCAGCAGTCCAGGTCAGTAGAGTCCCTCAGCACCAGTGGTAACATGACCTAGCAGAGATAGCCAAGCCTCAGCCTGGGCTCAAGTCAGCAGGAGGGACCAACAGGAACAACAGAAATTCTCAGCTCTGAGTCTTTCAGGGAAGTGAAGATCAGTAAAGGCTTGAGACCCACAAGCATTGCACAGCTAGCTGTACCAGCAAGCTAAGCTCCGTGGAGTCCTATTTATGCCCTCCAAACCTCACCTGTCCTCCATGTGTCTTGCCTCAGCACCGGTCTTGCACCACCAAGTGCATCCAATCAGCCTGAGTCCTTGAAAACAGCAACAAACTGCAGCATACTACCAGAAGGTTTTTGTTTTGTTTTTGGTTTGTTTCTCTTCATGGAGTCGACAAATACAGCTCAACTATGTAATGTAAGGGGACCAATACATGCATGTCATTAGCAAAGAATTCTTCATCACATGTCCCTTTCATGTGCTTACTTTAGTAGAACATCCTCTCTTCTGTGTCTGCTTCAGTGAAACCTTCCTTCACATGTCCGCCTTAGTCTTTCACACCTGTGTCCTCTTTAATGAAACATTCCTTCACATGTTTGCCCCAGCAAAACACCATCCAACTGATTTCCCAAAGAACCCTTAAGTTTCCCCTGCATGGGAGCTATATAAAAAGCCTTTAAAAGCCAAAGCAGACCCCTGAAATTGCACTTGAGAAAAAAATCTACTCTCCCAAACCAAATCACTCTTAAAAATAATAGACAACTATAGTAAATGCACCGGGTAGAAGAATAACAGGCAAAAGACAGTTGCTCTTCTGTGTGCTAACAGCAGACAGTTGTCATGTGAGACTTTAAAGCAATGGTATGGATACATGAAGTATAGTAGTTAGATATGTATCTAATTACAAACGAGTATGCTTATATGATGGGCATTAAAAGAGCTGAACAAGAGAGACAGCTTGTGCTCATGGGTCAAAAAAATTGATGTGGTTTAGATGCTGATTTTTCTTGCAGGTCACCTATAGCACTAACTCAATCAAAATCAAGACCCTAGAAATGTATTCTGTGGACGCTGATAAACTGATGATAAAGTCATGTGAAAAGTTGAGAGAAACTGAGACACTGGGACACTGAAGAAGAGGGAGAAAGCTGGAGTTCATGTTGCCTGGCCTCAAGACTTTAAAGCCACAGTAATCAAGAAAGGGTTGTGTTGACCAAAGCATGGACACAGATCGATGAAGCAGGGGGGGAGAGTCAACACAAGAGCAGCCCATCAATCTCTGACAAAAGGACAAAGGCAATTTGATATAAAAAAAAATATCTTTTCAAGAAATTCTGCTGCAACAATTGGCTTCCATATTTTAAAAACATAAGCCTGGACACAGGCCTTAAACCTTTGGCAAACAGCAGCTCAATAGAAGCAATAGAGCTAAAAGAAAAATGAAAACCTGCGTGCGGAATGAAGAAAAATACCTAACAACACAGAAGAGACAAAATACCCTTATAAAAGTTGCACGCGATAATGGCTTTGGTGAGGAGGCTTATGTGCAACAGAAAGAACCCCTAGCTAAAAGCATGTCGGTCAGCTTCCCATCACAGGCAGCAAATACCCTGAGAAGCTTGAGATAGGAAAGGTCTATTCTGCCTAACAGTTTCATTCCAGTGCGTCAGGGAGGGTGTGAGGAATCAGAGAAGCTTACATCCTGGAGACCAGGGAGGAGAAAGAGAAGAGAAAGAAGAGGAGGAGGACAAGGAGGAGGAGGAGGAGGAGGGGAAGAGAGGATAGAGGAGGATTCTTGCAGGAGACAGTCTCTAGCTGATGAAGACAGCTGGTACCTTGGTACCCACATTCAGGACATTCAGGGCCAATCTTACCCCTTCTGTCCAACCTCCCTGGAGATGCCCACCCAGACACAGCCAGACAATACTCATCTCCCAGGTGTTTCATGATGCACTCAAGTCGACAACCAGAATGGACCATTACAAAGATATATACATGACGCTCCTAAAATTCAAAACCCTTAGTCTATGAAAGGATGCCTTAAGGCAAGTAGTGGGCTGGAAGAAAATGCTCATCCAAGGAAAAACTGACAGAGATGTATATCCAAAATTTGAAAGGACCAATCTGTAAAACCATAGTAAGGAAACAAGAAGTCTGATTAAGAAATAGTAACTAGACCGGCGCTTGGGGAGAAGAAGAATGCACAGGGTAAACAAGCAGAGGTAAATGGGTAGAATGTGGACATTAGAAACTTGCAGACTAAAACGACTGTTTTTCTGCAATACAAGTGATACAACTTCTAGAATAAGTAAATCATCACCTCGAATTCATCTCAAGACACCCCAAGACCAAGTTCTCAGCACAAAGGAGATGTATTTGTTGCAGAGATACAAAGGGCAGGGAATGAGTCAAAGACCAGAGGTAGAGGATGAGGAAGAAGGGGAGGGAACAAGGGAGAGGGGACAGGGCTATTTGTCCTAGAGGTGAGAGGCAAAGGAGACAGATAGGGCCCATAGGCAAATGGCGGTTTATAAAGGTAAAAGAGGAAACACTGTGTTAGAATGAGGTGTTTAATTTTGATTGGGCAGGTTAATGAGGGTAGTCAAAGGGGAGCTTTTGATTGCTGGACTTCGATACTTTGCTAATGACCTTGGTAGTCAGCCTCAGCCTCTGGAGAACGAGGTTGCCAAATAAGGAAATAGACCTTTGTGGTTAGCTTTAAGATGTGGATGAGGGCTGGGGGAAGGGTGTGGGGAGGGGAAGAGGAGGGTGTTACAATAAGCAGGATGTAAAGTGAGTAAGTAAAAACTGTAAAAACCATCACATGATTTTGTTTTGGTTTTGTAGACATGACATTGCCTTGAGAGAAAGTGTATTTAAAAATGGGATAAAGACTATATCCCAGGGGAGAAATAGGAAAATCAAATATGAGAGGAACTAAAAGACAGGCACCCAGATCTGACAAGATTCTTCATAAGTACACAGCTTTAGGACACACATTTCTTCTGCTACCAGGAGATAGGATGTTGAAGGCTTCTTGGTGTTAGTTTAGAGGTTAACCCTCAATGTGATTGACTAAGACTCAACAATGCTTTGGTAAGATCATTCCCCTGCCTTTATTCATTTTAGAATAATACTTTTATCTGTCTGTTGTAAATGCCATATTGATTAGAGGGTGAGAAGGATTATACAGCAGTCAGTACTTGCTAAGCATTCGTAACAAACTAAAATCTATGTTCTTATATGGATTAAAACATTGCTTCCCTGCTCAGATAATTACAGAGATATTCTGCAAACCCCATTCAGAATCACTTATCCCCAATATAAACAAATCATATTAGTCTGTTTTATTTTTATGCTCTAAAATCTATTATTCTGTAGTATGTTATTATACTGAAATGACTAAGCATATTTATAAAATTGTAATCTTTAGCCCCAGCAGCATAATTGGTAGACTATTTCCCCTAAGAATCTCGAGGACTCTTTTCAACCTGCTCAGTCCGAAATTATAAGGCTAGGCAACTGGGGATCAGAAGTTTACATATGGAAGTTATAAGGTCTAGAGAAAGCATGCATGTCCTGGAAGAAGTAAATTTACAGGAAATAATATAAAAAAAAATTCCCCCTGGAAAGAGTCCCTAGGATTAGTTCACAGGTGCACAGGCCAGTGGTCTGGAAGAATGAAAATGAGTCCTCTGCCCTTTGCCATGTGGGGGCAGCTGTGAGTATAGTAGAGGCAGGTCAGCTAAGGAGCACGGAGGAGCAGATCTGTATCCTCCTGTGCAGCATCTGTATGATGTAAGGGTTGCCTGTGGTTTTTTGAGCCTACACAAATGAGAATTTAGGTCACAGCAGAGCCAGGGCTGGTAGCAGAACTCCTCTATCTATCTGTCTGTCTATCTATCTATCTATCTATCTATCATCCATCTATCTATCATCTATTAATCATCTATCTACACATATTTTCCTCCCTCCCCCAACCCCCTCACTCTGCAGTCCTTTCTCCCTGCCCAGCTCCTGTGAACTGTGCTATTAGTTGCTTCTCTTTTGCTATGCATGACAAAGTAGCTAACAGAATCTCACAGTGCAAAGGCATGATCCATACTTTGAAAAGGCGATGTCATGGCAGGACATGGCAGCAGGAACGTGAGGCAGCTTGCTACACTGAGTGCATGTTCAGGAAACATCAAGAGAGATGAACGCTGGTGTTCAGTTGTTTCCTCCTCCATTTTCTGGAGTCGGGCATCCTAGCCAATAGCACAGCACTTCCCACTTATAGGATGGGCTCTTGGACTCTGATCAACTCAACCTTAAGTTTCTGCCACAGGCACATCCAGAGATCTATTTCCATGAGAATTTAAAATCCTGTCCATTTGACAACCAAGGGTCCCTGTTGTAACTTTCTACTTCTCTGTTCTCAATCTGTGGGTTGCAATACTTAAAGAGGGTCAAACTATCATTCCCCGGGGGTCACATATCAGATATCCTGCATACCAGGCATTTACATTACAATTCATAACAGTAGCAAAATTGCACTTATAAGTAGCAATGAAATGATTTTATGCTTGGGTCTCAGCATTAGGAAAATTGAGAACTGCTGGTCTAAATTATAGGAAAGTGCAAGCACACCAACTTCTGGGAGTGCTGGTGGCATAACCCATCCGGGTGCCACAGGACATGAATCCTGTGGTGCCAAGGCCCAGGTGCCAGAAAGTAAATGGCGCAAATCAAGGGAGGCCAAGGCCAAAAGAATTGGCTCAGGGTGTGTCCTTGATTTCATTCCCTCCTATAAATCTTGTCCTTGCCACTGAAACAGTCAACACAGTCATCTCAGAGAGCAACTCTTCTAATGAACCTTCTCTTTTCTGGATATAGGGAGTAAGTTTTCTCTACAGTAGACACTCCCCTATAATCAGCTGTCCAGAAGGCTTTGATAGTTGGGTAAATGTTATAAAGACACACACAGCCTTGCCCAACAACTCACAAGACTTTGCTTTAGGACCAGCTCAGGATTTTATTAATGAGATTGTAAATTTTTGTTTTCCCCGAATCATGCATGTAGAAAGAAATATGATCTTCTCATGACACATCCAGAAGATAAAACACCTCACTGCACAACTTATTTCAATGAAGTTTCTAGGAAGGCAGTGCAGAAGCTGTGAGCAGCTGTGTCTGACATTTTCAACCAGACTATAGGACACAACCCTGGAGGGCTGGACTGGAGAAAGAGAGTCTTCCATGGCTCAAGGAGCTGACAAGATCCAATTCTGTCCTTTTCTAAATCATCACGAACTGAGAAGAACCAGAGTGAAGCCACTGTACCCAGGGCAACGCGCCTGGGGAATAGATACTTGACGTCTCAGGGGTTAGCCTCTGATGGGATCATCAGTCAGGGAAGAAAGAGAAAATGTGGAGTCAGATCTTTGCCCTTCCTTCTGTTTTCTTGGAGTAAGAAATAGACCATTGTAGCTCATTTTCAGTATGGGGTGCACTTAGATCTCATCAGAGTAACTGACAAGCAGGAGACACTGGCTCCTGTCTTCCCTAGCTGGCTGTTGGTGCTTGCTTGTCTAGGTACCATCAGCTTATCCTAGTGTTGAAAAGCCATAGCCAATCTGCCACGTGACTGAGCCTACGTATCAGAAAGGGAGGGAATCTCCATCCCTGGTATTGTACTATACATTAGATAAAACTCTGTCCTGAACCAAGGGAATCTGGAAAGGAGACAATGCTAGGCACAGAATACTGCACCTTTCTGAAGAGCTCAGCCCATGAAGACTTGGATGCAGAGTTTATGGAGTTGGCTGTGCCTACACACCATGGATGAGGACTCTAGCAGAATGTAAAGGTACTTGTTCCTGAGCCTAACAACCCGAGTTCAAAACCTGGGACTCAACGGTACAAGGAGAGCTGTCCTCTGACCTACACACACACACACACACACACACACACACACACACACACACGCATGCGCGCGTCAAACAAACAAATACAATGTAATTTAAGGAAAGGTTATAAAAAAGTAATTAGAGGGAGATTCAAGGAAGAAGACAGTGGCCACCAGTGAACACTCACCACAGCTGGCTACACAGTGACTCTGTATGATGTCCTTTCACTGCCCCAAGATACTCCACCAGAAAGAACCAGGGGCAGAGTAGGTAGCAAGATGGGAAGTTCAAAAGCCTGTCCTCAAATGGCCTTAGCCATACTCCAAGAATGAAGGGTTTTGAGCTGTCACTGGGGAGTCTGTCCTCTATATTCAGTGGGAAAGGCAGTGAGTGAGGCCCTGAATTCCCTGGCTTCCTGAGAGATGTGACCTGGAGTCAGAGGTGTTCTGAGGGATGCATAGTGGGAAAAATGATCCCACCTAAGTGGCTCCGGCTTCTCCATCAGACCTCAAACCTGTCCTTGAACCACATGAGGGCCATAGCTAGCAACCAGAACATCAGCCTTCATTGCTGTCTGCCAGTCACCCCACGTGCGAGACGGGCCAGCAACTCCTGCTCTCGCCAGATGGGGTTGTACTGAAAAACCATACAAGATGAAAAGTTATTTAAAAGTGTGTTTAAAGCCATAAAATATTAAAGTAATGTGAGGTATTATTAGGCCTGGCATTTAATACAACACCATTAAAGCTGTTACCGTTTATTTTTAATTTTATAAGCTAAGCTAATGCCTGTCTAATTTTGAAATGTTTCCCAAACCACTGTAATGAGTACATAAAAGCTGGAATGGTGGGGTTTGTGCTAGCCGGGGCTCCTGGGGGAAAGGCCAGCATAAATCCCTCTGCATACTCCCTTCCCTGCTATCCTCAGAAGCCTCTGCTTCCCCTGTGAGCAGACACAGAGGAAGCCTGTCGCTTTGCCTGGAGTTGACTAAGGTAGGTAGGTGTACTGACTGGTATTATGTGTCAACTTGACACAGGCTGGTGTTATCACAGAGAAAGGAGCTTCAGTTGGGGAAGTCCCTCCATGAGATCCCGCTGTGGGGCATTTTCTCAATTAGTGATCAAGGTGGGAGGGCGCCTTGTGGGTGGTACCATCTCTGGGCTGGTATTCTTGGGTTCTATAAGAGAGCCAGCTGACCAAGCCAGGGGAAGCAAGCCAGTAAGGAACATCCCTCTATGGCCTCTGCATCAGCTCCTGCTTCCTGAGCTGTTTGAGTTCCAGTCCTGACTTCCTTTAGTGATGAACAGCAATGTGGAAGTGTAAGCTGAATAAACCCTTTCATCCCCAACTTGCTTCTTGGTCATGATGTTTGTGCAGGAATAGAAACCCTGACTAAGGCAATAGAAAACTGGACACCAAGGACAAAGGCGCTGATGCCACAGACACTAAGTAGAAGCAATGACCTGGAAGAGTCCGTGTCACTATCCAAGGTGACTGAGCCCTCCCTCTGTACATGAGAAAACTGTTTGCTGTACATGTGGTAGTAAGGTCCTGTACTAATTTGCATTCTGTTGATGTTTTGAAAATGCTGATTAAGATCAACTTGAAGAAGAGTTTATTTCTCATGACAGCCCATCGTAAAGAGAAGTCGGGCAGGAACTCAAGGCAAGAACCCAGAGACACGAACTGAAGCAGAATCCTCTGAGGAGTGCTGTTTATTGATTTGTTCCATATGGCTTTCTCAGGCTACTTCTTACGCAACCCAGGACTACCTGCCCAGAGACAGCACTACCCACAATGGGCTGGACCTTCTCGCATTAATCATTAATCAAGGAAATCCCACAGACAGGTTCAAAAATGGAGGCGTTTTCTCAGTCAAGTTTCCCTCCTTCTAGATGACCTTAGTTTGAGACAAATTGACAAAAACCTAGCTATCACAGGCCTCAAACCTTCCCAAGTCTTCCTGGGCTTGCTGCAAGGGTATTGCATAGATGGTAAGACACGCCACGCACAATGCACATTAAGCAGAGATACATACCGACAGCAGGGAGATGGCACCTTAAAAACAGACCCCGTACCACAGAGCAGACCAGCATTTGGCTTTTAAAAGAAGAGCATTGTATGGGTTAGCTCTGTACTGGGTTAATCATCACGGAGTCTCTCGGATAGGTTTGTCTCTATGACTGCAGGTCCAGGGAATCCTTTGAGCATCATGTCTTCTGGGTATGCTCCTGCATTTGTCAGGGTTCCCTGGGTACATGTTCACTTTTCTGGATGCTCCAGGGTTTGGGAGCTGGGTCACACTGAGCTGAGGTGAACAGTGCATGTACTTATGTGAAGCTGACATCCGGTCATTAGAACCCATGAAGACTCCGAGCCTGATTACGACACCATCCTCTGCTCCAAGCCCAGGTGCCTTCTGCCCCTGCAGCCCAGACATTCTGACCATCTTTGCACCTAACAAAGGGACCCAGGGACTCTGTAAATCTGGTGGGCTCTGTCTGTCTGTTTTATATTGTATGTTTCACAGAGTGTAGTAGAGATTAAATTGCCTAAGACATGGTGAGCACTTAATGGCTATCACGTCTAAGCCCTTTTATTTCCTAAGCATCAGGATGGAAGGTACCATCTCAAGCTTTAACTGAGTCATCCTGTCCTTTATGCTACAAAACATTCTGACCTCTGTCCCTGTGGCACTTGTCAAGGATCACCAAGAGACTTCTCCCCAAGGCTTACCCCAGATGAAGATGTCAGATCCAATGCCTGAAGCTCAAGGGCACCCCTTGTACCTCCCCCATGCAGGGAGAAGTGGGGTGTCTGTCATCATGCCTCACCATGGCTTGTGATGGGACTGAATCCTGTCCTGATGAGCTCTGGGTTCCTGTTATAGTAACAATCGCTCTGACAGATGGGGAATCGGGTCATCTGGGCCATTCCTTTCTTTCTTCCTTTGTTCACTGAATGCAAAGTCGACAGGTGCTGGCACTTTCAGCTAGAGACACTCCATGGTGATAAAGCAAACCAGAACCCCGTCTTTGGAGCAAGAGGAAAATGGGTGAGCTCCAGCAAAAGGCCAAAGGCATGGGTTACACTAAGTACCCTACCTGCTAACCATGAAGTTCCTTCTTGCTTTTGTGAGTGAGCCTAGCTTCTTGTTTCTTTATCATGTAGGAAAAAAAAAAAAAAGAAAGAAAGAAACACAAACCTTCCTCAAGATGGGCTTAGAATAAAATGAGATAATTTGTGTCAACCTCTGAGCCCAGAGCCATCCCAGAGTACTAAATAAATATCACCTATTATTAATGTAGCTTTTGGAGGCTTTCAGAGGAGGCAAGAATTAAACAAATGAGTGTTAGACAAAAGAACCTTCAGGCTTCCTTTGGGATCAGTGAAGAATAAGCCCAAAGTCACCCCGTTCAGTTCCCACCCCAGTGTTCTCCACTGCAGCTCCCTCTGAACTCCAATGCATTTGCCTCTGCCTTACAATTTTATATCTCTGCCTTTGCCTGTCTTCTCCATCAGAATGCATCCACCTCACTCGCCCCAGGGCCTTGCTAAGACAAATTTTGTCTGCAAGGGGTCACATGCAGGACCTGACAGAGTAATAAGCTAATGGAGTCTCAGATGTTCCCCTTCATGGTCTGAGTGTGGTAACCTTCCAATCCTTAAAGGCAGCTATTTGGGTGTTCAGCAGAGAGAGAGTCTCTGGTATCTAATGCTGTTGAGGCTGAGCCAGAAATGCTCTTGTTTATATAGCTCCATTGCCCTGGCAAGACTCAGTTATTCAGATATCAGAGATAGGATAGAATGGGGCAAGCAAGTTGTGCTTTCTTATTCTCTCAAGGGGTAGTGTCATCAGCCATGAGCTGGTCAGGAAGAACCAAGGTGTGACAGAGGACCAGCATTGCAGCCAAACCCTGTGCTGTCTGAGATGGGCCTGTGCCCAACTCCTTTGGTGCTAGCATATCCAAGGATAGAAGCATCTCTCCTCCATGGAGGTGACGAGGCAAGGCCTGTTTCCCATGTCCGCTCCATAAAGATCCTTCAATTTGGCTAAACATATGAACACATTTTAAAACAAGAGCTGGTATTCTTGGTTCATTCTGTGTTGCCATGTCAGAATGCCTGAGGCTGTATAATACAGATCTGTTCCGAACAGTTCTGGGGTTTGATGGGGCTAGAACCAGAACTAGGTCAAAAACATGGCGTCTGAAAAGATCCTCCACATTGAGACATCCCATTCTGGAATGTGTTAAAGAGCATTTTCCTCTGGGTTAAAAACTTTCCAGCCTGGAGAGAGGCTTATTAAGATTCAGGAAGCTCTAAGGAGAAGCTCATTAAGATACAGGAAGTCTCCATCAGCATGTATCCACCTCACTTGCCACAGGGGAGCAACTCCCAACTCCCAGGAAGTCCCTGAAACTGACCAGGTGCCCTGGCCATATGTCTTCCTAATCATATCAAGCAGTAAAGTCTAGGGAGGAGAAAAGATTCTTGGACTCGCCCAGCTGCCTGTAATCATACAGAGGATTATCTCTATGGATACAACTTTCATACATTGTCACTCAGGCTGAGGTGGGATTTTCCTTGATACAGCGACCTTCAAGTAATTCATAATCCTGGAGGTGACCCCTTATACACACCCCTAAAAGTAACCTCAGTGAACTCATTTATTCATCAAATTGGACTTTGACGTCATCATTACTTTGGTCTGTATGAGTACAGTTGTGTTCATCACCCCAGAAAATATTCTCACACAATAGAAGTTTAAGAGCAGACCAGTTCAGTCCGGGAAGAGGAGAGATAAGGAGACAGAGGGTGCAGAGTTTTCCTTTTATAGGCAATCCACTCCTGAGATGATGGTTTTAATCTCCCCACCAGGACAGAACCCTCATGGTCTAATTGATGTTTTAAAGTCCCACCTCTGAATACTTCTGCCTTGTAGATTATCTTTGTGACACAGCAGTTCTCTCACAGTTAGCCACTTGGAGTCTCTTCTGTTGTTACTAATTTCATTCCTGGGAGGTGATTGCTATTGCCTTCTTGGAAAAGATGGCCAATATGTGGAGAGTGAGAAATGACTGAGGGAACAAAACTAGCTAGCATTGGCTAGTGGAGGCTCTGTGCAACCCAACTCAGCACCAGAGAGGATCTGGCTTCATCCTATGGCCACAATATTCTAAGCACCCACTTCTCTGCAGTCCCATGGGCTTATCCATCATGGTCTTCTTCATCATCCAAGCCAGTGGAAATTGCTGAGGACAGGCATGTGTTAGGCTACATACTAATTCCAAACATGCTCTGCCTCTATTCTACTGCATCCCTTGCATGTTGAAAGGCCAAGCCACAAACACAGCTGGGTGGCTCTTGTGGTGGATTTTGGGTTGTCTAGGCTCCTTTTCCATGTTACAGAAAGCTTGTCACATCTCTCACACGTTGTCAGTGAAGCCTCATTACTCTGAAATGTCACTTCACTTAGGAACATCATTATGCACGAACATATGCTCTAAATGACAGGAATTGCACAAAATTTGAAAAGATGTGATTTTTTTCTGGAGCTACATTTTAGCAGGGACGAAGTCAACATTTTGACATCCAGGAGAGACTTGGAAGTAGACAGAAGTATTTGGTGATCTTGTCACAGGTTTCAGGTGAGGATTTGGGGCTTAGCAAGTCATTTGTCTCCTGAAAGATGGGTTACAGATCCGTGTGATAGAAAAAGGGCCACAGCTCAGGGGTAGGGCTGAAATCTTCCAGGACTCAGGATCATGTCCAGCTGAGCTGAGAGGTTCTGCAAGCACCAGCACCATGTGGCTTGTCCGGTGAGCTACCCACCAACACAAATAGAGCCCAGACCAGATTCTTTTACTTCATGAGGTACAGCTGAGAAACAATCGTGTATTTGTTTGTGTTTTAATTGCAAAGCCACTATTAAAAACACAGCTAAATTATGAAGTTGCACTCATTAAAAAAGTGCTTCTTTTCATATGTAAAATTTATAGAGTCAATTAACAGTGATTTCATTTGTGATCTTAATCACCCAAACCAGCAAAGAAATGTAGGTCAGAGTCTGTGTATCTCCAGCTACTACTGACTGCAGCCCAAGCCTGCCAGAACCCAGAACTGCTCTGTGGAGAAAGGATAAATCAGTGTTCTCATTTGTAGGTTTAATAGTTGCCATTAAGTACATTCTGGAAAGAGTTTGTGTGCTTGCAGTTTGGCTATTTAACACTTTTTTTCCTTGAATTACACATTTTTGTTGAATGCGCTGAATAAAAGAAATGTGTTCCCTATTCTTGGAGCCAACCTCACTGAACAGATAGTGACAGGACTACTTCATTCATTAATCCACAATTCTGAAAGCAATGTTTTTTTTTTCCTGATGTAATATGGTGGCTTGAATGAGACACATCCCACAGAGACTTGTATATTTGAACACTTAATACCCAGTTGCTGGCACTGTTCAGGAAGGTTATGGAACCTTTGGAGTGTCAATCCATGCTGAAAGAGGTATGTTAGTGTGGGTGGGCTTCAGGAGTTTATAGTCTCATTCCAATTCTAGTTCACTCTCTGTGGTTTCTATGTATGGTTGAGATGTGATCTCTCAGTCTCCTTCTTAATTACATGCTGCTGTACCTCCTCTACCATTATGGACTCTCCAACCATCATCCCAGATAAATTATTCCATCTTTAAGTTGCCATAGGACATGATATTTGATCACAGCAACAAAAAGTAGCCAGTATAGAAATTGGTACCAGAAGTGGGGTGCAGCTGTGAGAATCCTAAGTTGGGCATGGAAAGTATGTGGAAGGCTTTGAAACTTTGGACTACAATAAAAGGTGGAATGCTGTAAGCAGAGATTAGAAGGCCATCCTACTAGGAGCCTGGAAGACAGAACTGATGAAAGTAATGCAGATAATAAAGTCCCAGCCCAAGAATCTTCAGAGAAGACAAGGCCCCTTTAGATGGGGTAGAGGCCATTAATGTAATATTTTGGCAAAGAATTTGTTTTCTGTTTTTGCCCTGAGAAATTATGTGAGGCAGAATTTTAAAATAAAGGACTAGTTTGGTTGGCATAACACTGAGTCTGTGGAGTATTAATTTGTGGGGTTTATATAGATTCACAATGAAAACAAGCAAATGTGAAAAAAAAAACAACAAAATATATAGTTGAGAGAGAAAAAGAGCACCAGGAAATTTGATGTTATGGTCAAGGCAGGGTCTGAAAGATAGGTTGTAATTGTTAAGGAGATTAAGAGAAACTTGTTGGTCTGCACTGGAACAAAAGGAAAGTTGGCATCCAAGCTAGAACTCCAAACAGCTAAGCTTTCAATCCTTAAAATAAAAAGGCCTCAGGACTTTTCTGCTCCTAGAGAACAATAAACAACAGGTTCTAAGAATGCTGTTGCAAAGCAGCCAGGGTCCATCATTAGCTGGTAGCAGAATTTTGTCAGGGTTTTCTATGTGGTGCTAGCTTTGGAGACATAAGCACAACAGCAAGGAGTTGTGGATTCTTCTTCTGTAGTCTCAGAGAGCCACTGAAGCCAATAAAGTGTAGCAATACTGTAGTCATTGCAAGAGTCCCATTGAGTGTCACTGTGAAAGTACCAATTACAGTGACATCTCCAAGATGTTGGAAGTGGCAGAGCTATGAGAATATGTGTCAAGAGCAGCAGCCACCCCAAGCACATAGTCCTGGGCCTCCAGCTTGCTGAAGAAAGATGTGGAAGTTCTCAGATTTCTAAACGCCTTAGGTACCTCCTGTTCCCTTTGATAAGCACCATGACCAAAAACAATTTCTGGAAGAAAGTGAATTTTAACTCACAGTTCTAGAGGGGAAGAGTCTATCATAGGAGGAGGAAGCATGGCAATAGGCAAACAGAGAAGGGAGCTGAGAGATCACATCCCAAACTTACTCGAGAAAAGCAGAGAGAGTAAATTGGAAGTGGAATGACGTTATCTACTCCAGGAGCCTGCCTCCACTTATGTACTTCCTCTGACAAGACTCCACATTCCTTTCTCTGCTCCATGCAGATTATGAGGTTCTTATCTGTACCTCTCCATAGGCTGTCAACCTTGATACTCTGCTTTACCACAGCCCAGGAACAGGAGATCCAAAATATCTGGGTTGGTTATCTCCAAGCCACAGGCCAAACTGGATTCTGCTTCTCCTAAATTAATCCTGGATATTTTGTCATAGTCACAGACAGATGACCAATACAAGTGGGCAGGAAACTTTGACTCACTCTTGGTGTCTTATCAGTGGTTGCAGAGGACTCCAGCTGTCATATCTTGTCATCTGCAATGTCAAGGCCAGGATGACAAGGAGAAAGACCATGGAGGATGAGGGAGTAAGACTTGGTGCTAGATGCAGCAAAGGTCAGCACAGACATTGGGACCCTGTGGCACCATGTTCAGAGGTCAGGATCATAAGAACTCTCATGAGGTCTTGAGACAGCTCCACAGTAAATGCTCATCTGCACCTGAGTGGCAGACACACCAGCCACCCCCATCCAGCAATTGTATATATAAAACACTTTTCCAGAGAATTTAGAACATCTCTTCATTTCTGACTCCCTTGAGTCCTATTCTCACTGCCTCAGCACTAGACAGAAGGACACATTCAGAGCCCAGCCCTGACATTAGCCCAGAGGCATTTGCCTGTTACTCCATCAGCCCAAACAGTTTGGAAAAATCACACTTGGCTTAGAAAGGCACCACAACTATAGAATCTATGGCACTACTTCCTGATCACAGGTCACTGGTAGCTCTTGACTCCAGTGTTTAAGGAATTCAGAAAATACCCAAATTCCAACTGAGGCTACCAAAGTGGGTCTGCACTTACATTGCTAGAGGAGATGCTGGTTCCCTGAAATGTGTCTGTGGGGAGGGTGGTTATGGGAACAGATGTTTCTATGTCATCTGATGAGAGCTGCCTGCAGCCGCCTGGCATTATCCCTTACCAACAGAAGCATCACACAAGCACTGGAAGCAGCTGCTGACCTTCTTTGCCTTGTGAACATTCCAAGATAAGGGGAAAGAAGTGCCTGAAAAATTCTGTTATCCCATAGATAAATTCCAATTTTTGAAAGCGATAGTGGCTCTGTGTCATGAAAATAACAATGCTATTTTCCAACCTTGGCAAAGAGTCATGCTTGGTGCCAAAGACCTTGCTTCAGACAGCATAGGCATGTCCTTAGAAGACAGCTTATACTGAGATGGCATGTGGCAAAATGGACAGACTGTAGATTCTATTCCCAGCACTGCTTTCATCTCATACCAGTGATTTAACTTCATTGAAGTCTAATTCCCTCGCTGACAAAGTGACCAAAAGGCTTTAGGAGGAAGAGTGTCATTTCCTTGTTGACATGGCCAGTAGCTTTGGGGAATTAATGTGAGACTCACAATGTCATGTTTGTAAAAGTATTTCACATACCATAAACTCCCAGCAATTTTCAGACATCATCAGAGTGGCCCCTTACTCTGCAAGCTTGGACCAAATGAAAAGAAAAATCAGTACTATGCCCTGAGCAACAGACCAAAGATAACAGTCACCAGCTTGCATAGTGCATAAGAAGGCATGCACATTACTGGCTCATTACAGTGCAAAATTGTTCTACAAGACGTTTGCATTTGGGCCATGAGAGGATTAAAGAATCTAGATGACCCTTTATATAATTTTACAAGCTTAAGTGGATTTTGATGTGAAAATCTGCTCTTCTAACTGGACAGAAAAACAATCTCAGAGAAAAAAAGACTTGTCTATGAGACATTTACAAATATGGGATAAAGAAGAAGGAGGAGGTTCTTAGGGAAGAGAACTCACAGACAAGCAACCACTAGCCTCCCCCAAAACCCCCAAACTTATTTTCTCCTCACTCAGAGGCTGGCAATTCATGGAGGCTTCAGAGATTCTCAGCCACTCTAGCCTGGTATTAACTAATCTTGTCTTTCCTGAATGTTTTATGTAACAGAAAGGGTACCAGAAACTGAACAGAGCTTTGGGCCCTCTGTGTGGTCAGGAAAAGTGAATGTTTCATTATTTCTCTGAAAGAAAGGTTCTAGAATACACTCCAAAACTTTTTATTTGGAATGTCTGGGAGGCAATACAAGAGTTAGAGCAAGCCAACATGAAAGAAGGATTTGCAAACATTGAAGCCAAGCTTCACATCAATGGATTCACAGTTTGGAAATAGCCCTGGCATGAGAGCCTGCCAGACAATGTGGCAAGCAGTCCTGGAAATAAGATAGTGCCACCAAATTATTCACACAATTTCCATACACGATGTCTGACATTCAAGGAAAATCAATCAGGCCTACCTGATTCAAAGCCCATACTTATAAAAGCAAAGGAGCAAAGGCCAAGAGAACAAACCAACATTAGAAACAGGTCCCACAAGAGACCAAGACTGGGAGAGAAAGGAGTCATTTACACGTACTGAATGTGTTTAGGAAAGGGGGGCTAAACTTACAATGACAATACGGCGGTAAGAACTCTATAGGTAGGAAGAAAATGCAGCTTCAGATCAATCAATGGAATAAGGTCAATAAGAACACATCCTAATCTTCCTAAAGTTCACCTATTCATAAAAAATCAATGACGAAAACTAATAGACATCAATACATTGTTCAACTGTGACACTTAATTAAGGACTCAAAGGACCTTGAGGAATATCTGTTCCAGGAAAGTAGATGAGCAAACATAAATAAAGCAACTCCTGTCTGTGGAGTAGCTTGCTTTGCTCTTCAACTCTGAGTAGCCTTTAAAATGAATAACATACCACCACCCCCTACCCCAGTATCAGAGTGAAGAACAGAGTCAGGGCTTGTTTGAAAACTATCTCACAGATCCATCAGTGTTTGACATGTCGAATGGTTTCCTGTAGGTCATCCTCTTACTAGACTATCTTGAAGCTCACTGTACCCCCTTCCCTCATCAAAGATCATCTGTTGAAAACAGTCACAGATAAATACTTTAAGGCTTTAGCTGCCCATAGCATTGTTTGTTAGTTATAAACAATAATCCAATTTAGAGAGTTGAAAGGGAATTAGAAGAAGAAGATAACCACGGTGTCTCTGAGGAACTTTGATATATTGTGACTTGGAGGACCTTAAAAAGCAGAAGTCAGGTAGGCAGAGTAGTTGTCAGTTGTCATTTTGATTGAGGACATGCCTCCCCAAATTCAAAGCTTCTAAGACCAGGAGATGTATTGGTCTAGCTGTTGAAGTTTTCAACATTCAGTAAGGAATCATTGGGCTTTGAGAGAAGATGCAGCCAGGATATCACATGGCAAATGATGGAGGCTTTACGAGACTAACCCAGAGAAGTCATTAAATAACCACATTAAAGGTAACAAGAATCACAACAACAATCTCAAGGATAGAGTGTCTTTTCACGTTGGGATTTTGTCTGCTTGGAGCTTACACAGGTCTTGTGCATCTTGTCACAATCACTTTGACACTCGTAACTTGCTGATGTGTCTGAAGAACCATTTCCTTGTACTTCTACTCTTGTACACTTTCCACCTCCTCAAAGATACTTGGGTCTAAGCAACAGAAGATATAATATAGAAGCAATCAACTATTTAAATAGGACCTATTGCAATCAGCAAGTTGAAGAATGTAAAGTAAATAAAAACATGAATCAGAAAAACAGAATAGAATCTCAGACACCTGCAGAGCTATGGAACTCACCAGCCTGAGTGCAAGAGTAGTTCCCAATGGGGCAATGAGAAAACAAGGGGCAAAGAAATATCACAGATATAACACCTGAAAATTTCCAAGTGCTGTAAAGCAGATGAATGCACACATTGAAAAAGTTCAACTCAAATTCCAAGTGGGATACAATTAATCAGACTCATGCAGAGGTGCACTTAATCAAATGGTTGAAAATGGAAGACAATCCTGAGAAAAGCAAGAACAAAGCAGTTCTCAGGCCCAGGGGAAACCACTGTAATGTTAGTGGCTGATTTCTTATCAGAGGCAAAGTAACAAAGGCAGTGGATGGCATAGTTAAAGCCCTGAAAATTGAAAGTCCCATATCCACAGAGAAATCAAGCTGGAACTGAGCTGGAAGTTTTCTTCCTGTTAGCTTGCCTTCATAGTCTTGGAAGGGGCTGTGCAGGATGCTGGTAGATTAAAAGCATCAGTAGTCTTTACTTAGCTGTGAACCCTACAAACTACAAAGTCAACCTGCCAGGCCAACAGTGGTCACTTGTGCAATAGTGGCATTAGTGTTGTATGGGTAACCAATTGCTCTGCCATTGGCTCTAAGACCTACTCAATAGTAGGGAAGTCATACCTGGTACCATAAGCCAGGTTAAAAAAACAAAAGCTTTACCAATGGAAATCATAGGCCCTGGGGAGAATCTGGTCATATTGTTGTTTAGCTGAATTGATATGGAATCAAAGTATCTTGAAATATGTTTATGTTTACAGTTATAGACCAATGCTCCTCTCATCCTTAATCAGAGAAGTCTCTATTCACAGTGAATGTCAACAAATGCAGAAACCTGTGACTTCACAAGATGCTAAAAATGAGTGACAAATGAGTGCTTAGCCTTAGATAAGACATTTATGACATAGTCTCTAAGTCTCAGGGAACTGTGCAGGAGAGGAGAAAATGTAAGATCTGGGAAAGAGAAGAGCTGTAGAACAGTACAGTCATTCTCTTCAGCTGTGTGTTCACTATTCACCCTGACAGTCTTCTGTAGATAAACAGTCCCAATCCAGTGTTCATGCAGATGATCCTATTTAAACTAAAAGGCTCACAAAGACAAAGACAACAGTTGTGAATCTGAAAAGAGAATAATATGTAGGATCAATATGGACAAGGATGGAAAGGAGATAAAGAGAGGAGAGAAATCAGAATATAATGTGAATATATATGCACAGAGAGATATGAATTGGTCAAATAACAAAATAGGCCAATGAATAAATAAATATTCTAATTGTCAAACACTCAAGAATACATGTAATAGTGTGAACTATTAACTGTGTAACAAAAGGATGCCGACATAGAAGTTTTGAAGTGGATATGAATTATAAAAATATTAGAATAGGTCTGGAGAAATGACTCAGTTGTTGAAATCATTAGCTGCTCTTATAGAGAACCAAGTTTTGAGTCCTAGCACCCACAGAGTGGCTCACATTCATCTGTTACTACAGATACAGGGTATCTGATGCCTTCTGGCCTTTGTGGGCATCAGGAATGATGCAGCTATATTTGCAAGAAAAACACCCATTCAGATAACATAAAGAAAAAAAAAGCTGGAATATATATATAGAGAGAGAAAAAGAGGAAAATAGAATCACAGATCACTTTAAGGTAACAGAAATATCAACAGTGGATTCAAATTTAAAAATAACATAGTTCAGGGACTGGTGAGTCAGCTCAACGTCAACTGCTCTTCTGGAGGAATTGGGTTCCATTCTATGCATCCACAATGAGTGGTGCACAACTGCTTGTTATTCCAGTTTCAAATGATTCAACATCTTCTTCTGGCCTCTATGGTCACTGTGCTCCCATTCAAGACTCTCCATGTCCTCCCCCCAGATATATACATATACGCATACATAAAATAAATACTTTAAAACCCTGTTTATATTTTATGGACATGTACAAAATACACTGATTAAAATACAAAGATTTTTATGTCAAAAGAAAATACAGCTATTTACTGCTTGTAAGCATAGTGTCAGCGATACAAGAAGGTCAATACTAAAAGGTAGAAAATGGAGGGATATTAAGTTACCAGTGATAAGGAAAATCCTGCCCTTGATCACAGAGTTATGTGAACTCATCACAAATGAGGCAAAATAGACTTGAAAGCATCCAGCATGCAATTTTTGGGCAGCTTTTCTGGGGAGGAGTCAAATGACTATCTCAAGAGAAATATCTGATACATTTGAAAAATCCAAGACTTCATTGTCACTAAAAAACATTTATCTTATTTGATACAAAATAAAGCTCCCTCCTTTTGATAAGAAGAGCTATGTCATGGCCACAGTGAATGCTTCTGTTGGAGACAGAACAACACAGTACTTTTACTCAATTCTGGGAACCAGACAAATCAGAATTAGCCACATTTCTACCCAGAGAGTTCTAAACAGTGCAATAAGGCACGAAAAAGAAATTGCAGCTGCAAGGTTGAGCAAGAACAATAAAAATGCTGTTCCTTGGCATCATTGTATGCATTTAGAACATGCTAGGTTGTCTACAAATGAATCAGGATAGCTAATTAACAAAGTCACTGGAGACAGGATCAAGCACAAAGCTCAATGTTGGTTCTATATGCTACAAACAACTTTAAAATCATAACAATGTAAAGGACACCATTAACTATTATTGATAAGACATCTGAATTCCTATGAACAGAAAAATATCCAAACACTCTTCATAGAAAACTACCAAATACTATTTGGAGACTTTGAACAAAAGACCTCCCCCCCCCCAAAAAAATATTAAAGGACATAATAGTCAAATATCAGTTTTTTCCAAATAGAGTCATAGAATTAATGCAATCACAAGAAAAATACAAAATAGTTTTAAAACACAGAAACTAATTCTGAGATTTCTATAACTCTGCAAAGGGTGAAGGCCAAATGAGAGTGCGGTCTGGGAGGCTGCTTTACCAGAAGCCAAGATAAACTGCAAAGGTACTGTGGTTAAGAGGGTGTTTTGAGACAAGGACACACAAGGACACTGTGAGTAGAGACGATGGAGACCACACGCAGGTGAATGACTGATGGCCACGGTGTCCCAGGCATCAGGAAACGACATCTTCTTGGTAAGTGACTGAGTCAATTGGAACTGCTGATGGACAAAGATAAATCTTGTCATTTCCACATCACATGCCAAGTTCATTTCCAGAGACATAAATCTCAATATGAAAGACAATTGAGGAGAATGTCTCACGGGCCAGAGTGTCTTTCAGGCCTGTAGCTGTACTCACCACACAGAACACTACATCGATATTTGCATTCAGACTTGAGCTCATCAAGACTCCAGGGACCTTCACGAAGCATTGACTGGGAGGACATATTTATCATACACAAATAACAAAAGCTTCCAACGCAATGAGAACATAAAAATCCATGACAGGAAATACGAATAGGCATTTTCCCCATAGATGTCCTAAACATCAAAAATCTATACAACAGTGTAAACCCCCCATGTAACCAGTACATGTCTCCCAGAAGGATGAAGATTAAGATTTGACAACATCAAGTGTTGGCAGGGATATGGAGTGATTGGAACACTCAAATTCTACTGGCAGGAGAGTGATATTTTACAGCTAGTTTGGAAAACTGTTGGAAGGCATTTAGGAAAGACACAGACACACAGAAGGCAGAATCCAGCAAGTTCACTCTTAGATGTGAACTCAACAAAAAAACATGCATGGATTCACCCAGATGTCTGTGGAATAATCACATGGCCATATAGATGGCAGTCCCAAACTGGAGACAGCAGCAGTGACTATCAAGATTAGAGTGTGCTTCAGCTAACTGTGATATAAGAACACAGTGGAATATTCCATAATGATTTATAAAAAGATAGATTATCAGCATGCAAAACCACAGAAATGAATTCTCCAAACATCATGTCAAGCGCAGACAGAAAACGTTACATCCTATGTGAGCCAAAGTCTATCAAATTCAAAAGGAGCAGCAGTGCAGTTAGCTAGAGATAGTTTCAATTGCAGAGGATGGTGCCAAGGCTGAGGAGAATGTGGGCAAAGGTCTTTCCTTCACTCCCTCCTCTACCCAGCCTGCATTGTTGGCTTACCCATCCCCATAACATTTACAGTCATGTGCCCTACAACAAGCTTCTTTTATTCTGCCGAGCCCAGCAGGGCTAACAATCCCTCCCAAGAGTGCTTCTTGCTCCTAGCTCTGGCCAGTAGAACTATATCAATGTCAACCCAGCAAGCAGACTGGGCAAGGTCCTTGCTATACTTCAAAGGAGATCGGTTTGAGGTCACCTTGGTATATAATAGGTTCTCCATTACCTTCCCTGCATTTTGCAAAGCTGGCTCATTCCATTCACACCATCCCTGGCTCCATGTTCACAGTCACCTGCTAGTCAAGATCCCAAGAGTGGCCACTGTCAGGCTTTCCTGATGTGACAGCAACCTTGGAAGAGAAAGCATTTACTATCCTTGCTCAGTCGGTTGCTTCTGTTTTGAAGAATGAGCTGGGAATTAGTCTCTGCTCTGCTTCTCGCTCTCCATCAGTCATTTTCTGAGATGAAATTAGAGTAACAATGAGCGAGCTAGAAATGGATCACAACTGTCTGGCATCTGCCTACAACACAGCATCCGGAAGCCCCAGAGAACAGGTGCTCCCAGACATTCACACCAGCCCTTTGCAGGGGCTGAAACTTGTGCCACTCTGTAGAGAGGGTGGGTATTGACTCTGTACAGATAAGACTGAAGGGCAGTTCCTGGGGTAGGGAATACTCCATGGCTGCAGTCAGGAAACCTGGTGTGGGATCCCTGAGGGAAAAAGCAAAGCCAGCGCCGTGCCACCAAGATGAGTACCTCCACAGCATTGCTCATCACAGGACCAAAATATGACCTAGCAGTCTTCCACCCATGCTCCACCACACCCTACTTACTCACTTATCCCAACAGTAGGCAGCCCAGAGCATACCCAGATATGGCTGGGAAGTCTGAGTCCTAGGAAGAGAGACCTGTCAGGATGCTGCCCACTTCCTGAGAGCTCCTCTCAGACTGGTTGAAGAGATGCTAGATGTAGTCAGGCCCAAATCCAGGAAGGTGTCCTGACTAATCCCCCCAGGTGAATCCCTCTAGAAGCTGCTGATGTCTGCATGGTTCCTGTCCAATATGTAGAAGCATGGACACAAAGATGGGTGGCTGAAAGACCCCCTCATACATGCAATTCTCAAATAAGATGGCAGGAAAGCCATAGTCCAGAGATGTGAACCGAGCGGGGTATCAAAGACTCCCATGGGCCTATGGAGACACATTATGAGCTGTCAAAGGAATCAGCATGAAAATGGATTGTGGAGTTGGGACAGATTGTATATGAATAGGGAGAGACTAGAGCTGGTACAAATTAAACCCAGGTTCATGCATGTGCAGGGCAGGGGTTGGAGATGGGGAGGGAGATTGAGATCGTGGAATGGGATATTGTGTTCAGAAGAAGGGAGGGAAAAGGCATTGAGGTAAAGAAACAAACCAATGTGGGGGATGGTATGAAAGATAGAGTTCCTCTAATGTTTGACAGTTGGTATCTCACTGCCAATGGAAAATAGTCTGAGAGTGGAGAAAATTGAGTCCCAAAGATGGACCCTACATGAGTGCAATTTATGCCTTGATAAAGAAGGCCCAGGAATCTGTCTAACCCTTTCACAATGCCAGAGCACAGTGAGGAGGTATCTTTGAAACAGGAAACAGTGCTCACTATACTCTAGCAATTAGCCTGCCAGCAATTTGATCTTGTACCACCAGCCATTAGCACTCAAATCATTGTGTCTCAGATGCTGCAGTTGATCACGTTTTGTTGTGGCAACCAGAATGGACTAATTTGGGAGAATGATTAAGGATGTGGTGGGACAAGTAACACTATAACTTTGGTCAGTGCTGCAATTCTATGCATGCTTGAGTCATCTTTGGGGACACGGTTGGGGGCAGGTGGAAATATGTTGAGGTCTCTCAGTGTCTCTTCAGCATATCCTCTGTGTTGTGTGGGACTCACAGGGTCACAGAAGCCTAGTACATGCACTTGACTCCACTGCCTCTGGCCAGGGGATAAGAGTTTGCCCTGCTCAGACTGGTCAGGGGAGGGGGCTGGACAAACTAACAGAGGTTGGTAACTGGCCTTGGCAAGCAGAGGGATGGATCTAGATGGAGAGAGGGGGAGGGGAAGGGAGGGAGAGGGGGAGAGGAGGAGAAGAGGAGAGGAGAGGAGGAGAGAGGGAGAGAGGGAGAGAGGAGAGAAGGGAGAGAAGGGAGAGAAGGGAGAGAAGGAAGAGAAGGGAGAGGAGAGGAGAGGAGAGGAGGGGAGGGGAGGGGAGTGGAGGGGAGGGGAGGGGAGGGGAGGAGAGGAGAGGAGAGGAGAGGAGAGGAGAGGAGAGGAGAGGAGAGGAGAGGAGAGGAGAGGAGAGGAGAGGAGACCTGAGTGTGAGGAACTGATCTGCTACTGAATCAGAGCTGGAACAGGGTTTCAGAAACCATCCCACAGAAGGAGGCAGCTCTGTCACTGTTTGCAGTTGGTGAGCTCAGAAAACTGTTTAACTCTCTCACTGGGCATCTACTCTGAGCAGGAGACTGGCCTGTTGTTCTTCCATCATAAGCATAAAAGAGAGAGATTATTGTCATTGTCTGTAGGCACCAACCATGGAAGCATGTGCCGTAATGGGTATATTCCAACACCCATCATCCTATATGATTTGTGTAAATTCTATTGCTGGTGCTGTTTTGGGGGCCCAAGGACAGCATAGATAAAAGAAGATCCAAACAGGCACAGACAAAGCTTTTATTAAGACACTTGTTTGAGCCAGACAGGAGATGGTCTAAGGGCAAATCAAGTAGTGGTTCTGATTAAAGGAAAGGGGACAGCTGTCTAGGAAGACTTCCTGTCCAAAAGTCCCCATCCTGGTCCTTGAAACAGTTGAGCAGTGAAGAAAGAGCAGTGAGCTAACTATGACTACCAGGGGAAGGCAAGTTTGGGAAGGTTGAACTGACTGTTGCGTGTATGTGTGTTTGTGCTTTTAATTTCAGGACTCAGTAAATCATGCATCACCACTTCTTTGTCCTTGCTTGGATTTTCAATGAAATCATAAAGCCACCTATGTTCTTTGTAGGCTCCTGTGCATCATGTGATGGTTCTAGACCCCATGTTGGGTCTTCTTCATCTATCTCACTGAACTCACGGTAAAGATCAAACTACCCCCTTTCCCCTCTTGTGTTCTGAAAATCAGCTCACTGAAAAGAAGCCACCTTTTCACCAGACCTAGATGAGAATTATAGTCCATCCTCATTTCTCCAGGACAAGGCCATATTCATTCCAGAGTCCCACTGTGTGCCTCAAGAAGGATGGCCTCCCTTGTTCAAATAAGATAATAAGGCCTGGCCACCAGTACTGGAGACTCTGCTCCTCCAGAAGCTGAAGTCTTGGCCACATTCAGCTACCCCAACACAGCACCCTCCTGAAAATTGGGTCCTCTTGGGAAAGCATCTTGACCCATGATGCTCTACAGCACTCCTACGCCCCATCTTCCCACACCCCAGCCTTTCTGACTGTGTTTCTGTGTATACAATACAACAAAAGCCCTTTGGCCAGGTCTTGAAGCATTCAAGCATTATGGTCAGCACATTCTCCCCAGGCTTTCTATAGCCCCTTTGTCACACCACCCAACTGCAGCATCCTTTGCCTTCTCTATAGCTCTGAGCCTGGACCTTTTCCATAAGTTGTCTCCATAATCATGCGACACAGAACACAATAAATCCCTCAGTGATCGGCAACTTCCTGTTGGGATGAATTCCTTAAATATAGGTTAATGAAGAACGAGCTGGTTTACTAGCCTATGTACCTTAAAGACAGGTCTGTGCATCTATAAGACATGCTCAGAGCTCAGGCTGTAGTGCCTCTTCCTGTTGAAATAGAGAGAGGGACAGAAGCAGGAAAATGATGGGGATGGAACCAGTAGGCAGACAAAGTGAGGCTGGCTCTGTGATTGATGTGGGTGCCTTCTCGGAGATGAACAAATCAGCCTTGCCTCCTGGGGCATAGAGGGGGCCACCCTATGGATACAGAGTCCCTTTGTAGGCAGGAATTTCACTCACAGAAAGCTAACTTTGTCACCAGAGACTCCACCTGGTAGGAAGTAGTTCAAGTTGACTGCTCAATTTTAGACAGGAAGAGGGGATTGGTTGGTGGCTGGGCAGACTCAAGAGGACAGTGAGACTGATTACTGGGAGTAAGGAGTTTATTAGAAGAGTTAGTAACAGCATGGACGGGCAGGGAGAGGAATAACAGAGCGCCGTGCCCAGGGCTCTGAGGAGCATTTGGGTGCTAGCCCCAGAGACAACACACTGGAGTCTCTGAAGAGATCAGAGTCCCCACAGAGGAAAAGAGAACCTCTTATACCTTTTGAGGCTGAGGGAGGTTCACAGCAGGAGCCTACAATCAGACTCTCTGACTCCTAGGCTAGAAGCAGGGAAAAGGATATTGAGCAGGGGTTGCCTGTTGCCAGTAGCCAATACCCACTTCAGCATTAATTCCGTTCTGGGTTTTCAGGTGTGAAATCCTGACCCTGGGATGTCTGTTGGATTAAAAACTCACAGACATTGTTTCAGTGGGGTGTCTGTCAGAGGGGGAAGGCTGCTGCCACTATTGTGTCCCTTGTAAAAGCTGGATTCTCCGCTCTTACACTGATCTGCTCAAAACAGTCCTCATACCCTCAAAGGACTGAATTTCAGGTTTCATCTCAGCCTGGAATTTCCATTAGACCTTTGTGGCTACTGAATACTTCAAATAACTGGTGAGAGTGGGGGATTCTCTCTCTCTCTCTCTCTCTCTCTCTCTCTCTCTCTCTCTCTCTCTCTCTCTCTCTCTTTCCTACTTGTGGTTTTTTTTTCTTTGAGATAGGCTCACAGGGAACTCATGCTAACATCGCATTCCTCATGTAGCCAAGAATGATCTAAAGCCCTATTAATGCCATCTGATGTCTTGTCTGTCCGTACACAAGTGTACATACACCACCATGCCTAGTTTATGCATTACTGAGAATTGAACCCAGTATGTCATGTGTGCCTAGGCAAGTGCTCTAAGAACTAACATACATCCTTGGCTCTCTATCTCATTTTAATTACAATGAATTTCCATGTAAATGGCCACAGATGGCTTGATGCTCTTTTGTGAGAAAGCACATATTTAGGGGAGGTGCAGGGAGCTGACATTCTCTGATCCAGGCTCGCCAGGTGGTGCAGGCAGTAATGGGGTGGAATCCTCCCCGAGACTGCCCCATCTGCCCCATGATGCTTCTTTTAGCTAGACTCAATTACCTAGCACTATAAATCCACAGGCCCAGAGGGTAGCAGGAGCTGGTGGTCCAAAGCCCCCTTTTCTTCACATCTTCACTCCATAGAGCTGGACAGCAGCACAGTGATGGACAGGGATGAGCAATGCACTCTGGTCTGGATTTCTTTGTTGTCTCTGTTCCCCATTGTGTCAAAGCCCAACCTCTGGCCTCTTATTCTTCATCCCTCAAAGAAATGCAGATTTCCTTTTTAATCTCGTGGAGAATGGCTGGAGATAAGGACAATTTATGTCTCCAATACATTAGGAGAATAAAGCCCTGTAATTCAATGAGTCCTTTCACCAAGAGCTCCAAATGCACTGTCCATTGTCCAGTCTGTAGCCACCTGGGGCTGGGTGACGGGTGGGAAGCCATTCTCTGTAGCAGACACTGGCTGCACATTAAATGGGATTTGTGCATTAAGCTTGGGGTCACCGTGGAGGATACTGGGAGTATACTCAGCTGTCACACAGGCCACAGCTTAGTCTTCGCCTAAGAGGGAGAGAAACTTTATTCCGTGACCAAGGATCATATTCATGTCTTCCTCCGGCTGACCTGCAAGCTGGCCCTTGTGCAGATCCCTTACTTTCTCCGGCTTGGCTTTCTTATAGATTTACAACAAAATGCATCTCCTTTCTTAGTTTCTCAATTCGATAGAAAGTGAAATGGGGAAGAGGCAGAAACTTTGAAAACCATAGCTATAAAAACTCGTCTCAGGTTGGGAAGCAGAGCGGGTGTGCCTCCTTTAGCTCTTTGTGGCGTAACAAGGGATGCTCTTGAGACGACTCAAGGAAAGCAAGCTGGGACCAGCAAAGAGCTGGCCAAGAATGCAGGCCCACAGTCCACTTCTGAGAATAATCTGCTTGGTAGGGTTCTTTTCTTCTGGAAGCCTACATCCTGCCCAGCTCCAGCACCCTGTGCCCCATTTTCCTCACAACACAGTATGCCCCATGTCCTCTCCAGTGTCACATATCCTGGTACTCCAGGCTTGGCATACATCTATCCAGTAGACTGGGCAATAGACACTTCCAATGTATTGAAAAGAAAGGAGACAGCAAAGAGTAGTTTGTCAACCTATAAATGCGTCTGGCCAGGACAATTGTCACAAATGCAGATCGACATCCTCTGAAGTTTCTGGGTTCTTTTGTCCTAGAACAAAGAATTGTCCCAGGGACATGTGTCCCAGGGAGTGAAAGCAGAGACAGTTTATTAAGGAAAAAAAATGTACTCCTGAGAGTGGGTGTGGGCTAGCACTGGGAAAGACATCTGCACAGAAAATCTGGGCCAAAGGACACATAACACTTTATAGGCCATTTTTCATAGCACCTGCCCCTACCACATTTCCATTTTAAGGGCTTCTCCTGAGCATGCTCTGTTTGTAGCATGGAGGTGAGAATCGGCTTCTAGTCTTTTCTGCCAACTGGCTTCTCTCATATGTCAACCTCGATGTCTGTCTTTAATCTTGCCATGCCTGGACTTCACTTTCTGTCACCTTCCCTCATCATCGTTGGTAATACTGTCACAAACCTTTCACGTGGCACAGAAGTAACTCATCATATGTGAGTTGCATTGTGCTCAACACCTACAGGGGTGTCGAGCCCTGAGGTCAGTTCTGTTATTGATGGATGGACAGTTATTTAGATGGAAGGAAAGAAAGACAAGGAAGCCACTGGATGGATACCTGAAAGCAGGGCTCTGGGAAGGTCTGTGAAACGACCCCTCAGCGTTACCCTGGGTGGGCCAGAGAGACTCACATGTATAGAGCTGCTACTGCTAGTTTCATCCAATCATTTGAACGTGACTCAGAAACTGTGCAGCTACTGTTGAGAGCCAGCAGCCAAGCTCCAACTGCTGCAATATCCTACTTCTTGGGGTAGGCAGTATCCTACCTCCTGGGGTAGGCAGGATTGGAGGCCAAACTGCAGAATCCACAGCATCCTGACCCTAAATATTTACTTACTGCAGCTTCAAAATTAAAGTTTCACGGGTATCATGCATTTCATGTGACAGGCCCACGTTATGGGGCACATACCCAACACTCAATGCATCTGAAACCACCGAGACCCACAGGGCATTTTTCAACTTGACTTTAAAACACAAGGCTGGGTTAGAAAGATAGCTTAGTGTTTCAGAACACGTGGTGCTGTTCCAGGAGACCTAAGTTTGGCTTCCAGCACTCACACTGGGTGCCTCACAACCTCATGTAACTCCAGTTCCAGGGGATGTAGTTCCTTCTTTTGGCCTCTGCACTCATTACACATATAAACATAACTACAATAATACAAACATATACCTACCGTAATACAAACACATACCTAATAAATAAATCTTAAAACACCAAGGCTGAATGTGGTAATATGTTCAGGAAGTTGACACCCAGTTCAACTCCAGCACTGCTGTCCGAGAAATCTGTGTGCAACAGGGGTTCTTAGTGTCTCAACATGTTCTCTTCCAAGTGGGAAGCATACTCAGTAGAACCCAGGCCAGCATCTTGATCCCAATCCTACCTCAAACTCAAGAGTTTGTGCTATAAGGCAGGATGATGTCTACTTCTGAGAAACAATGATCTTTCAAGGAGAATGAAAAACCCCAGTGCAATCTCATAAGCAAGTCAAAGTTCCCCCATAAGCACTATGTGAGGATGGCTGCATCCCAGCTTCTTTCATTTGCTACCAAGCAAGATCCTTCCCAAAGCACCAATCTGATAGGCGCTTCAGCACATCTTTCAGGAGATCCCCATCTCAATGTGCCTTTGTTCCTTAGCAAACTGTCTGTCTTTGGCCACAAATGCTGAGCGATGGGATGCTGAATTATCTATTGCTCATGGTCAAGACATATTGGATATTTGATGGAGGAAATGTTCGGCTTTTAGGAAATTCAATTCCATTAAATGCTGCAAATATCCATAGAGCGCCTATAACTGCCCATCATGCTGATATGCAGCTCTTTCTCAGGTATATTTTTTCAGACCAGAAGCTTCATTAGTCAAGAAACAAGATTTCCAGGGGAAACTCTGGTCAAGCCACTGGACATTAGCTGAATCTGTCTCTTTATCTCCCTCCATCATGGACAGTGGAGGGGGGGAGATCACATGACACAGGGCTGCTGTAATATGAATGATCTCCTGGGAGAGATGACCATGAAACAGGACTCAACGAGAACCCCATTGAGGACCACTCTAGGCCATCCCAGGCAAAAGTAGGGATCACAAGAAAGATCTGCTCAGCAGGCACAGGAATATCTCAGGTTTGACTCAGTAGCCTCTAGTCCTGGCTGAGCACACAGTGGACCTACTGAATACACCCTGGTTGGATCCGATGAGAGAAGGATCTGCAAACCCCAACAGGTGAAGGGACAGAGGGAAGCTGTACCTTTGGGAAGAGCAATGTAACTGTCAGTTTAGGAAAAAGAGCAGATACGGGGACCAAAGATTCTGTGCTAGACGGAATGAGCTGTCACCATAAGTCTCAAGAATTTGGGCATTTAGTTTTGAGTTTGAAGTGTCTTACTAGGAGATGGCTTTTAGGTTTTAAAAATCGCATGCTATTTTCCAATTCCAATATGCTCTTTCTGCCTCCTGCTTGTGGACCAGGTTGTGAACTCACAGCTGCTGTTCCAGTGGTCTGTCAGTAGGCTTGTTCTGTCACCATAGACTCTAACCCTCTGGGATCCTAAGCTCAATTAAGCTCTTTCTTTTTAAGTTTCTCTGGTCATGGTCTTTTATCATAGCAACAGAAAATGAATGAAAAAGACACAAACCCCCATCACTCCCTAGAGTATGTCTTACATTAGTGAATTCAGTGCCCCTCTATTTCTCTTCCGATATTTGTTGTCTGTCTCTCTGTCTATCTCTGTCTTTCTCTCTGTCTCTCTGTCTCTTTCTGTGTATGTGTATGTGTGTGTGTGTGTGTGTGTGTGTGTATGTGTGTGTGTGTAGTCTTTGCTAAGGTAGCTATACAATGCTTTGCTAATCACCATAGTTTAGGTGGTTCAAATCCAAGTAATGTATTAAGAAATATATCACCTCCCCCCAATTCCTGAAATCAGAGGTGTGAGATCCAGGTAACAGGAAACAGGAGAGTTGGTTCCCCCAAGGCTTGGGGGCAGAGGTAGAAATGGATGCTGTGCCTGTCTCCCAGTTTCTAGTGGGTGCTGAAGATCTTTGGTATTCCCGACTTTCGGGCATATCATCCTGATTTTCCTTCTCTTACTCATGGTGGTTCGCCTGAGCACCTGCTTCAAATAGGACTGGGAAAAAAAGGCAGCTGAGGACAAAAGCTGTATGAGTTCAGTACCTGGCCCATACACTTATAACCTCATCTTAGCTCATTGTATCTGCAAGGTACCTGTTTCCAAATAAATTATGATTTGGGGAGCTCTGGGTTAGAACTAAGAAGTAGCATAAATTTGGGGTCAACCCAGTCTCTCTCTCTCTCTCTCTCTCTCTCTCTCTCTCTCTCTCTCTCTCTGTGTGTGTGTGTGTGTGTGTGTGTGTGTGTGTGTGTGTGTGTGTGTGTGTGTTACTATGATGGTGAAGAAATCAAGTTCACCAACTGTCACTATCCAAGGTGGAGGTCATGGTGAGATTAAAGGCCTGGTATAGGGTAGATTCCCAGGCTGGGACCTCAGACAGATCAGAGCCATTCCTTAGTGAATTTGGGCACAGTGAAAATTGTTCCGGGTCTCTTCTTTATGTTGTCATTGCCAAGCACCAAACTCAAGGTTCTTACTGCTATGGACACTTAGTTAAGGGAAAAGGTGTCCACTGACTTGTCTAAGCACAGCCAAGAAGAGTGCCCAGGCCAATGTGGGAGATAGCACAGGGATTACTGCAATGGGAAAGGTAGAGCAGAAGTTGGTTTGAGGAGGAGATTTACAAAGGTGAGGGTCTCAAGAGAACAGAAATTACTGATTCTAAACCAACACTTTGGGGCCACTAATGATTGCAGGCCAGCATAAGGCACTCCTTGGAGCTGGTAGAGGATGGGTGGTTAGCTTAAGATAATCAGATACGACTAGGGTGTCAGGCTCCTAATGCATTGACTCAACAGGTTTCCTTCCAAGACTGAGTCTACAAGGTTCTACGCAGTTTAGCCAAGGATGGGGACAGAATCTGTCCTTCAGGAAAGGGCAGAATCACAGTTCGGCTAGTCAGTATCCTTACAACTCCAAAGTTGAGATCAGCTTGGCATAAACAAGTTAAGAACCTCAACCCAAGCCAGTGTTGGGCCAGGAGAATCTCCTTAGTCCAAGAGGAGGCAACACCCACAGCATCCTATCCTCTATCAGAGATGGCACAGAAAATAGCAGGAGAGTCAAGGAAACCTCCTGTGTGATAGTTGACCTTTGAACTCTGTATTGACTACATTAGAGCCAAGTTTACCCAAGAACAAGCAAGACACGCAAGGCTCTTCTCAGCTGAGCTTCTCTTATCCCTCCACTCAGCTCTCTCTGTTCACTGCAAAAGGGGCAAAGGCACACCCCAAGTATCCGGAAGAATGGACTGTGGGTATTTGTCTGGCCATTTGAGTGACAGGCTGCACACTTTTACCCAACTACCCCTGGCTGATGGGTTTGCATAGTGGGAGGCCCCAGCTAGATTAGGAAAGAGCAAATGTGCATCTGGGAGGCTGGCAGGCAGGAAGCGCCCATCTCAGATGGAGAGAGCTGTCTGTTAGGAACTTAACTCAAGTAGCAGAGGCTGGCACCACACACCCAGATTCAAGCTTGTGGGAGAATCATAAGCTGCCTCAGAACACCTCTGGGTTTACAGCTGGGGCTAGCAAACTGCTGTGGCAAGGCATGGCTGACACGTGCCTACCATCACACTGGGGGCTTTGTTTTCAGGGAGCAGGGCTTGGACTGAAGTCTACTATGTTGAAAAAGGAAGGACATTTCCAAGGTGGAAGACAAGTGGGTGGGCGGGTGGATGGGTGCAGGACACACCAAAAATAAGACACAAAGGGTCTCGGAGAATGAGGTTTTCATGATGGGAGACATTTTATCATCTGTTCAGTAGGCTTGTGGATATGTGTGTGAGATACTGAGGTGAGGATCCACCGAGACTCCATGTCTCCAGATTAGAGCATGCCTGTAAGGGAGGAGAAGATGCTGGCTGTCTGGGCTTCTTTCATAGTATTTTATGATACACAGACATCTCTATAGCTCGGTGGAATTCTCCATCACTGCCAACACCTCAGACAGAGAAGCGGCTCAGATGACCTCAGCACGCTGCCTTTCGCCGCAGAAAATACATTTTTGATGTGCAGTGGCAGTTAAAATAAGTGAGATCCCAGGCGGAGAAGGCAGCCGATTGCTTTTGTCTTCAGGAATGGTCTAGTGAGTAATTTCCTGTGGGTCACGTTGGGTGCTTCTATACTATCCATTAGGGAGGACGTGACTGTCTCGTCTGTCCATTAATCCAGAACTCCCGAACCTGAGTCATCACTCAGACCCTGGGGTCAGAGTTGACATCATTGATCCAACTGTCTGGAAAATCGCATGATGACGGAGATCGCTCTAATGATCCACCAGGAAGAAAATCATTCAGTCCACCTTACAGTTCTCACTCCCTCAAGGTTCGACATTCCCCCCTTAACCCCACTGTTGATCAATATTAAGCTAGGTTCATAAGCGCATGCTTAATGACGTCTGACCGCTGTGGAGAAAAACTGGACACTGTGCGTGCAGACTGCTTTCTTCCCAGTGTGCTTGCAGGCTGCTCTTCTGGACACTGAATGCAGGCTCCTGTTCTGGACACTGTGCATGCAGGTTGCTTTTGCCGGCATTTGCTGTCATTTCCAGCTCCGTCTCCTGAAGTTCTCTGTTCATTGCTTTGTGCCTTGAAATTGGTAGGATTTACAGGAAGGAATTCAAATTGAGATGTAGGTGAATCAAAAGTTTAAAGCTCAAATCAATGAAGTTGTCTCAAACTTAATTGCCTCTTGGTTATCTAACACTTCCTCTTTTCGGTTGGGCTACAGGGAGATCACTCGACAAGTCCCAGCCCCACTGTGCAGATGAGTGACGGCAGAGATAGAGTACAGGAAATAAGGGCAGAGGCCAGGCTGCCTGTGGCCTCATCCAGAGAATGCAATGGTGAGTAGACAGACAGAACACAGGTGGGTCATGTAGACATACAGATGAGGACTTGCCCTTCCCAGTTCTTCCTACCAGGCCTGGTGGTCTCTGTCTAGCCTTAGACTGGTTTTGGTTATTCCATGCACCGTAGAGCTTTATCAGTTACTATTCTCCTTGTTCAAACAAGATACCCAACAAAAGCAACTTAGGGACCCGAAATCATGGATTTGTACTCCACAGCCCAGCCCACAGCTCTGCCTGCCTCCTGGGAGGCCTGTTCCCACCCTGGACCACCAGACAGAAGCCTAGCATAACTGACCTAAACAGATGAAGAGACTCATGGCCTAACATTGAACAGAACTCATGAACTCTTATACAAGAATTGTGGGAAGAATTAAGGGTCTCACAGGGGTTAGGAACTCCACAGGAAGACCAACAGAGTCAACTAGCCCTCTTTGGGGGCTCTCAGAGACAGAGCCATCAACCAAAGATCACACACATGGGCTGAGGCCCCTGGCACATATGTAGCAGATGTATAGTTCAGTCTTCTTGTGGGTTCGCCAACAACTGGAGCAGAGGCTATCCCTAAAGCTCTAGCCTGTCTGTGGAGTCCATTCCCCTGACCTGATCTGGCCTCAGTGGGAGAGGATGTGCCTAGCCCTGCAGAGACGCGATGTGGGGGGATGCCCATGGGGAACTTCCACCCTCCCAGAGGAGAAGGGAAGGGGGCAGGCATTGGGTGAAGGGGGTAGACTTGGAGGGGGTCAGTGATCTGCATGTTAAATAAATAAATAAATAAATATATGCATACATACATAAAAAAACAAAAGCAACTTAGGAAAGGGTGAGTATTTTGGTTTAGAGATTCAGGGCTTAAAATCCATCATGGCAAAGATGTCTTGGGATCCAGAGCATGAGTCAGTTGGGCATATGGCATCCTCACCCAGGAAGCAGAGAGCAATGAATGTGGGTGTTCGACTGTCTGTCTTCTTTTTACTTCGTCTGGGACTCTAGTTCATGGAATGATGTCACCTACATCCAACAGGGTTACTCCCATGGGAGTGAACCTAATCTTGATAACCCCTCACAAACATGCACCGAGAGATCACAGTCAAGGTGGCTGATCACATGCTCATTGCATCGACACTGAAAGGGAGCATGACGCTCTTCAGTGTCAGGGGCACTCTAAACAGGGCACCAATGATGGTCTTCTTGAGACCTTGTGGAGGAGGAGGGATCTCTGAGGGGAATGTCAGTGGTGAATGTTTCTGAGATCCTATGGGGGAGAAGGGGGAATTATTCCTGCTAATGTTGTAGTGTGAGAAGTCCTGTTTCCTTGGGGTCAGGATTCCTGGGTCAACAGCCATTCCCTGTGTATCCCGGGATGATCCTGAACTTTTGATCCCCCTGCTGGGATTACAGGTGTGCACCACTATGCCTGGTTCATGTGGGTCAAAGCTTCCATGCATATTAATAGCAAACAGTCCACCTGGTGGGATACATCCTCAGTCCCCCTTTCCATAACTTGATTGGCTTCTCACTGTACACAGTAGACGAACAGCCCGACTGTCCTGTTCTCTACACTGACACAAAGATCTAGTGACTGTGTCCTTACCATTTGAATGGACACCCTGCAATTCTATTTCTTTGACAGTTTTTAATTCTCTCTCATTTTTAATCTTAAATGTGTGTGTGTGTGTGTGTGTGTGTGAGAGAGAGAGAGAGAGAGAGAGAGAGAGAGAGAGAGAGAGAGAGAGAGAGAGGGAGGGAGAGAGGAGAGGGAGAGATAGAGAGAGAGAGAGAGCAGATATATACCATAGCATGTATGCATGTATGTGGATGTCAGAAAACTCTCTCAGATCTTGTCCCCTCTTTCCACTTACGACTGGGTCTCTCGTCTAGGCTGGGTGGCCATGAGCTTCCAGAAAGTCTCTTGTCTTTGCTCCCCATCTTGCTGTAAGAATGAGATTACAGGCATACACTACCACGCCCACCACACTGCATCCACCTTTATGTGTATCACAGAGATCCAAACCATGGTTCTCATGCTTTCCCAGCAAAGCTACCTCCCAAGGCCCCAGCCTCAAATGACAGCAACGATCAGGGGCTTGGTTGGAGACACAGAGCCGTCCTCCTCCTGGACTCAGCCATCCTTGTGGGTATCATCTACAACAGAGATGGAACTCTGTTGGGGGTGATCAGGTGCACCCCAGGCACCACCCCATCTATTAGCATTCGCATTGCTTCCAAATGCCTTTCCCAAGACTTGCACTCAATCCCTGCCTCAGCAGACACAATCCGCAGTTTACCCACACCTTTTTGTCAGGGCTTTTCTGGAATATCCATGGGAGGAACCAAAGCCACACAGAGCTGCCATCCTCTCCTGCACAGTTATCAAAGATAGCATCTTTGTTCCCAGAGGACATCACACATGGTTGACTTGGGGACATTTCCCTCCTTCAGCAAGGCAGGCTCCTAGCTGAGGAAACAGCGAGTCTGTTTACTTCAGGGCTTCTTTCCTCCGCTAGCCTGTTTGGTGGTCCACCTTGTTTCATTTTACATAAAAAGCAAGTTAGATAATAACACTGGGAAACAAAAGGGTGCTGATCTCTGCTTACGTTATTTTGGGATTTTTTTGTTCCTGGCTGTGGCCTGGTATAAGATGAGGAGTGTGACTGTGTCTGACAGGTTTTCATCAAGGTAGAAATCTTGTTCCTCGCTTAGTGGGACTTGAAGGCAGAGAGGAAATCTGAGGAGTAGAAACACAGTTTGGAATAAAAAGGCCATATTTCTACCACCCCCAGCCCATCAGTCACTTAAGTATTTCTAAAGCATTTTTTTTCTGTTGTGTATCTAAGGCTGACCTCAAATTTTATATAACCAAGAGTGGCCTTAAACTCCTGATCTCCCTTTCTCCACCTCCTTAGCACTGGGATTGCAGGTGTGCACCACCACAACCAGGTTATGCAGTGCCGTGGATCAAACTCATCATGCAAGTTCAGCAAGCACCTCACCAACCAAGATACCTCCCTAGCTCTGCTTTTCGTTTTGTTGTTGGTCTTGGCTCCACATTTTCAGAAATGGCAAAGATGTGTCGGATATCACAAATTAAAAGTGAATTTCTCGGGTAAGTGTGTGACTTGGGAGCTGCGTTTAAAATTTCATTACCCAAAATGAACTTTCTAAGTTTATGACTGCCATGAGTATCTTCGTGTGGTTACACCCAGTTTTTATCCACATAAAAGTCCTACCATATAGGAAAAGAGACATCTTTCAAAACTAAACATGATATGTCTAGAAATAAGTACAAATGTGATTCCCATGGGCTTATGATACACATGCCCTTTTATTGGCTATGGCCTTGGGGCACACAGTGCTATGTGATGGAAGACAACAGTCTTGTGATGACAATGGCCTTGTAACTCTCATTACCTTGTGATGTGCAGAGCCCCATGATGCCCATAACCATGTGACATCCAAGCTCTCAGATACCAGCTCAAGCCCAGAGACAACATTTCAACACTGCATAACCCGTCTTCCCCCTGATTCCAGCTACTGCAGTGACCATAACCCCCCCCCCCCCCCGTTTTGCTCCAGTGTATATCAGGATCATTCTCTTTAGCCCCGTGCTTCTGAGAATCCCTCTGCAATTGAGTGTTTAGCATGGACTACTCTTCCTGAATAGAATTCTACTGTAAAGATCTGCTATGCTTACTTTATATCCCTTACTTGATGGACCAATGATCCATCAGCTGTGTAGGACTGTTCTGAAGAAGGATGCCACAAATCTCTTGTACATGGCTTAAGAGCACATCAGCACACACTCCTGCTGAATGTTTTCCCTAGTATGTAATTACTGGATACCCAGGTGTCTGTATTGGGAGAGTTAATTAAATACCTAAAGGAATTCATTTGGATACCATGTCCTCTCCCCAACTCTATTTGTGAGACTCACATCCCCACCAACCAGCACTCTGTAAATCTTTGCTTCTCTTTCAGCCACTGCAGTAAGACCAGAGATTTTCATACCATTGATAATATTGGCTATTATTATTACTCCCCAAAAGTAGTACTCAAAGATAATCACAGTTGAGCAGAGCCCTGACAATCCCATCCATTCAAATGACTGAACCAGGGTTCCTGCCTGGGACACAGCACAAATTCAATGTGAGCCTGGACAACTTACAGAAATTTTATTTCAAAATTTAAACAAAAAATTAGAAAAGAAGCTGGGTATGTTCAACCGAAGATCGCTTGCTTCACATGAGTAAGACCCTGAATTCAATTTCTGTCATCATGAGTCATCATCACCAAAACCATCAACATCATCATCACCATCATTATAACCATCACCATCATTACCATCACCATCACCATCTCCACCATCACCATCATCACCATCATTATAACCATCACCATCATCACCATCACCGTCACCATCTCCGCCATCACCATCATCACCAGTATCCTCACATCAATATGTCTAGAAATATGTAATGTTGAGGAAGTATATATCAAAACCAGAGAATAGTTTTTAAATGCCTCCTGACTTGTAATCTCACAACCAGAAATTAAAACACAATCAAACCTGTTTTCTGTATATTTTCCCTGATGCTATCAAATTGATAGATGCACGTCACTGATTTATAAAGAAGAACACTGAAACATAATGGTCTTTTTTCATTTTTTCAGGTCCTGCCTTGTTTTATTAGAAGATTTCAATCTACATAATGAGAACTAATGAGAAATAAAAGCTATCAAAGCAAAAATACAAAATTAAACTCGGTGGAAATGTTTAAACTGGCTAGAACTGTGCAGAACGGGGGAGTTCGCCAGCCTCACTAATCAGAAGGTGGCTAGGTCTGGAAATACTTCTTGATGTCAACCTGAGCAGCAAATCCTAAGAGTACATAATCAGAAACTTCAAATGTGTCAGTCTTCTTGACAGCTACTCACCATCCAGTCCGTGTGTGTGTGTGTGTGTGTGTGTGTGTGTGTAGTTTGCAGTGTCCATGTCCCCAATGTAGCACACACAGTATTTGAGACTTTAACTTCCTTAGAAGCAGAATATTTGTTGGGAGGATTCTGCTACAGTTTATATATTTCCTAATAAAGCTTAAAATCAAACATAAAAAAAATTATACTGATACTAGAAGGCTTAACTGCCTGCTGTAGGGGAGCTGGCTGCTAAAGCACTGTGATGCCCACAGCCAATCCCCTAAAACCAGTGCCCATAATCCCGTGGGAGCCTCATCCTATCAGAAATCAGGAAGAGACACGGATAAGACAGCAGAAAACAGGGCCAGTAATCCAGGTTATTAGACAGACATTACAAACACACTGTGTACAGAAAGGAAAAAAAATACCAACTGAATTAAAAACAGAAGCTGCGCCGACTAATAATTACCCTCAGCAAGTTGGCAGCTGCGAAGCTAAAATAAATCACAGAGGTTACAATTATTTTAATTTTACGCACTTGCCATAAAAGGTTGAACGCTGGACTTTTACAAGCGCCATCTCAAATTGTACCTGTGGGCTCTGAATGAGAAATGTCCCACGTAGGTTTATGTGTTTACATTTGGTCCTCAGCTGGTGGGCTGTTTGGGAAGGTTGTGGAACGTTTAAGATGTGTAGCTCTGCTGGAGGAAGTGGGTCACTAGCATGGCCTTGACATTTCCTAACTATGAACAACAGCAATTTTTCTTTTTCTCTCTTTTTTTATTTTTTCCAAGACAGGGTTTCTCTGTGTAGCCCTAGCTGTTCTGGAACTCACTCTGTAGACCAGGCTGGTCTTGAACTCAGAAATCTGCCTGCTTCTGCCTCCCATGGTGAAATTATCTCCCTGAACGTAAACCAAAGGACAAAACCAAGCAAAAAGCCCCTACCACTTTTAAATGACTTATCAGTTTTCCCATGGCAACGAGAAACTAAACGTACCAAACAGAATGAATTTTTAAGAGCAAATGAACCAGGTTAGGCTACATCGAGAGAGAGATCTAGAAGCGCCTTAGCAAATGAAGCTATCCCACGTTCATTGTCGGAAACAGTCACCGTCTTCAATTTTCTGTTGGCTCTTTCTCTTCTCTGTTCTTGATGCCCTGACTAATAGGGTCTCATCAACTGTAGAGCGATTGACCCTCCCGGCCAATCACAGGGCAAACAGCTTACCCAGCATGCCCCACTCGCAGGCAAGTCTGCACGGGATCCTCAGCTACAGTCTTCTCTTTCACCCCAGGAAACTTGAATCTTCTGTCGTAAGCATCCCAGTCTGGGAACCAGAGGACTGGAAATAGCTGCTGTAAGGTATTGAACTAATCAGATGAATCCTGATTACCAGCCTTTGAGGGAAGCCCAGGCTCCTTCCTGCTCAAGCTCCTTCCATTGTTTCCTCTCCTCTTGGGGAAGATGTGCTGATCCATTAGCCTGGGTTTGTATGCAGCGTAGCAAAGCCTACAGTGCAGAGCTAAGACATGACTTATCCCTTCCTTAACTTATAGGTTCAATAGAGTACTTATCAAAATTGAGACTCTTTTATAAAGCAAGAAAATGAAAGTCTAGAGATATTTATTGGTGACAGAGTACATATCATGTATTGATGTGTGTAAAGCACTGGGTTTAAACCCTGGCAACACACACACACACACACACACACAGAGAGAGAGAGAGAGAGAGAGAGAGAGAGAGAGAGAGAGAGAGAGAGAGAAGAGAGAGAGAACACAATGACTCTAAAGCAGGGGTTCTCAACTTGTGGGTCACGACCATCTTGGGTTTTGTATGATAGATATTTACATTATAATTCATAACATTAGCAAAATTACATTTATGAAGTAGCCACAAAACACTTTTATGGTTGGAGTTAGCCACACAAGAAACTGTATTAAAGGGAATGAGAAAAGTTAAGAACCTCTGCTCCCAAGTTTATGTAAATTCAAATGACAAAGAATAGACAAAACAACTGTTCAAAAGAATAAATTAAAAGTCTGTGAGGAGGAACATATTATAAGCAACATGGAGAAAATTTGTATTCGTTTAGATATCTTATCACAAGACACAACAGTTTAGCATGTAAGGCTGTTTGTTAAGCAGGTGGACCTCATAACAATGAAACATATTTGTTCCCCAGAAAATCCTGACGACGGAGTGAAGAAGACAAGCCACAAGCAGAGAATGCATTTATGAGTAACTTGTGAGAGGGGACATGAATCTTAATAGGAAAAAAACCCTAAAGATTTGCACCTAGATAATTAATAATAATAATAATAAGTCAAGCCGGTGCTCCAGTTGAAACTTCACCCTACATGGAAGCGTCACCCCTTATGGCCAGTGTTGACAGTGCTGAAAGGTGCGACACAGGCTACCTGAGGAGAAAGCAGTAGTCAGCTATGAACTCTGAGAGCTCCAACACTGACCTGCCCACAAGAAAACTGGTGCAATCCTAGCACACGTTTTATGAGCGTAAGCAACTGCTTTTAGGGGATTGAAGGCCCGCTCCTTGAGATGTAACTCATAACAAGCACTACTGAAGTGGCCAAGAATTTGAGACTAGGAAGATCCTATGCCTAGCGGAAAAACATAACACTATTATTGTGCTGAAGGAACGTAGTGATAAAGCAGCCCCTAATGGCATCCCACTGTAACAATAGATCAGACTCTGCTCAAACCTTACCAGAGAAGCTTCCTACAGTAAATAGGAGTTAAACTCAAAGACCCACACTTGAACAATGTGTGGGGAGTAAGAGATTTTGGAGCTCTCAGGCCGAAAACACCCATCCCTCCCCTTAAAGCCCAGGGAGTGACTCAGAAGAGAAGGTGGAAATATTATGCGAGTCTGAGGTGGTGGGAGGCTCCACAGAATCAGAGTCTTCCCGGCACAAGGCTGTGCACATAGGAACTCACGGGGACTGTGACAGCGTGCACAAGGTCTGCCCAAGTTCAAGCCAGAAAGAATCCTGGCGCGGAGAAGCAGAGGTGGGCGCACAACATCCCACCCCTATCCAAGGAGCTATTTGCAACGGACAACTGCTGGAGAAAGTCAGTTTCCTTCTATGAAGGGACAGGGAGCAGCAATTACACTCCAGGGCAGGCCTCATGCTTGGGAACAGTTGGAAAATACAAATTGCCTTCATGTTTTTATGTGCTTCTTTTGGGAGAGAGAAATAACAAAGTTGGATGGAAAGGAAGGGGCGAGGCCTGGAAGAGTATGATGATAGATAGATAGATAGATAGATAGATAGATAGATAGATAGATAGATGTAGATAGATAGATATAGACTTTAAAATGCTTTGTATTAAACTCTCAAAATCTAAAAACACAATAATAAAAACAACAGTAATAATTTATAATCACAGTACATAATAGTTTACAGTTAAGTAAAATAACTTGGATACATGTGAAGGAGAGACACTTCAGCATAGCACATAAGTATGTGTTCTAGTTATCATTAAATGTCAATCTAAGTCAGCCTAGAGTCACATGAAAAGGGACTTTCGATTGAGTTATTGCCCAGATCATACAGTCCCATGGGCATGTCTGTAGGGGACACTGTCTTTACTGTTAACTGATGTAGTAGGGCCCAGCCCATTATGGGGGGAGGAGGTATGAGGACAGATGAAGAGGCTAAATAGTGGCTAGTTGAGATCATGATCTGCTGTGTACCATCCTGAAAATTTTCAAGAATAAAGGACAACATTTTAAAGGAATACATTGGAAACTTTTCCCTGGATGAAGTTCAGAAGTAAACACCAAGCAGACTCTTTGTTAAATATTGTGTGTGTGTGATATACAGTGTGACTACGTGATATTCAGGCTTTTTTTTTCTTCAATTGAATCTTAGAAAGCACAGATGTCAAGGTAAAAGTGATAGAGCGGGTGTGTCCTAAATTAGATTCTCTTTCAGAAAAGACACCAGACTAAGGATGTAGAGAGGTAAAAAGAAAACTCTTGCAGAAGACGAAAGCCTGATGGTAGAAATGTCTCGGTAAGCATGTACGATGCTTCTGCAGAGTCCTTTGGGTTTCCCTGTGAGAAAATAAAGTAGAAATGCTGGTGCAGCCTGTGGAAGGCCATTCAAGGACAGACAAGCTGAATGGGCAAGCTGTCTGCAAAAGAAACTGTAGGAATTACTTGGTTGCCGACTCAACACAAACTAGCGTCTTGTGGGTAGAGGTAACCCTGACTGAGAAAACATTTCTATCACACTGACCCGTAGGCAAGCATGTGTGAGGGCACATCATCGTGACAGATGCCAGCTATGAGTAACTAATCGTGGGTGCTATTAGAAAACAAGGTAAGCGAGCTATGGTAGCGGGTCAGTACAGAGCACTCCCCCACAGCTGGGTGCGGCTTCAGTTCCTGCCTCCACATTCCTGCCTTGAGCTCCTTTCAGGATGGACTGTAAACTGCAAGATGAAATCAAAGCTTTTCTAATCCAAGTTGCTTTGTGCCGCGGTGGTTATTTTAGCAATAGAAAGCAAGCGAAGTTACTGACGCTACATAGAAATAAGACTCACTAGGATGATAACTACACAGATGTCCAGACACAGATGTCCAGACACAGAGGCCGGCAGTTTGGTTGTCGTTGGGGATGTTTTGTTTACAAATGCCTCCCCCGCCCCCGCCCACTCCTTTCCATAAAGAAGAGAAGGTGGAAATATTTTAAGAGCCAGGGAGTGGTGGGTGTCTCCATAGCCATCTTCATCCTTGCTTTGTCCCCTGAAGTTCCCTTGCGTGTGGGGACAGGCTGTGGGGACCCTTCTGTTTACAGCTATAGACTGCTTAACTGGCTGAGAGCATTTCATGAAGTTCTCTGTGGAAGTCCTACACCCTGAGCTAGATATCTTAGAGTAACAGATGTCTCTGCAACTCATGATTTATATACTGAATTAAATGCTCCCCAAAATGATTATCAGCTGTATCGCTCCTTCACAAATGGAAAGACAGAGGACCTGAGAAGTTATGCGACAGCCCACTTCCCACAACAGGGAAGAGGCGGGGTGTGTGGAGAGCAAGGTCTTCCTAAGAAATGTGCTTTTGCTTTTAGTGTTATGAGTGGAAAGTCCAAACATATTCGAAAATAGGAGAATCAGATCATGGACTCCCTGTGCTCTCTCAGGGCTCACAAGACAAATCAGCAGCCAAGCCTAGTGGGGTTTTTGTTGTTGTTGTTGTTGTTTTTCAAGCCTGAGGTTTTGCTGTGCCTCGCGCCCCCCCCCCCATCCTGTGTGGTTATTTTTGAAGCCAAATCTTAAGGAGAACATGATTTCGTCTTAAAGGACACAATTCAGAAACATAAATTCTTTCTTTGAATAGAGCCCCTTGTGGATTAATTCATAATGTCCGCGCCCCATTCAGAGACTTCAACCGTAGGTTTTTATGATCATCAAATACACTGCAGGTGTCTGCATTTTCTGAGCTTTCTTAAGTGCTTCTAGCAACCTCTATGGTTGTCCCCCCCCCCCCTGTGCAAAAGACCAAAGGAGCAGCTGTGCCTGGGGACTGGTCTGTCTGTCTGGACTCTTGCTTCCCTTAATTTCTTTGTCTCGCAACTTTATTCTTCCTCTCATAGATTTTGCTGGAGACTCACTCTAAGATGTTTGTCCCTGTATTTCCCTGGGCCTAGATTTCTAGCTTTTTCCCAAGGAATCTTGTTTCTATGTTTGTTTGACTATTACACACACACACACACACACACACACACACACACACAGCATGTCCAGGTGCTGGGATCTGTGGATACCTGGATTTTGCCAACTGCATTGCCATGGTATGACTTAGGTATTTCACATGTCCTGTGCAATTCCTAGAAATGTTTTCTTGTTTTTGTTTTTGCTCTGTCAGGATAGAACCATCTCGTGGGTACCATATTGCTTCTCTACAGTATGTTGTACTGTGTCTGCATGATTCTAATTTTGTGCCAACAACTCTTAGTATTTATTGTCTACAACCACTGACCATGAGACCTGAAACAGTGTGATATTCAGATTTCCCAATTTCTCATTTTATAAAGAGAACCTTCTGCCCGTGGCAGCTTGTTACGTTTGAGGTAAATTCAGACACAGGAAGACAGGAACATAGATAGTCTCCTGATACAAGATTCAGGTTAAATGTATCCCTTGCCTGCTGTCCTCCACAGTTGGTCGATAAGATTTGTACAGTGATACTGCCGACTCACTGATTTAAATGTCTGATGTTTCCCAATGCCTGGTGCTTCAAGTCTGTATTGATCTCTGGGTTATTTTCTAAGGAAGCTTCTCCAAACTCGAGTACCTTTAGCTGTTTCCACCATTAGCTCTGAAGAGAAATTCTGGGCTCTAAAGCATCCCCTGTCCTAGAAGTTGCCAAGGCCAGCTCTTCAAGGCTGTGTGTCCATTTGGTGGGAAGTGGTGTTTCAACTCCTAAACCAAAGCCCTGCCTGTGCTCAGAATTCCAAGCTGTGGCACCAAGAAGAGGGTGAAGAGCACACTCATGTTCACAGACCAAGCCACACAGTGGGGCCTGTGTAACCAGTTATCATGGCTAACATCAATTAGCTGGGGCATCCTGGCAGGGGACAGAAAAGAAGCTGCTGGTCTTGAAAAGAAGGGAGAAAGAAAGAGGGGGAGAGAGGGAGGGAAGAAAAGAAGGAAGGAAGGTAGGTGGGGGAAAGGAAAGCAGGAAGGAAGGGGAAAAGGATGGAAGGAAGAGGAAAGGAGGAAAAATGGAAGGAAGATAAAAAGAACGGAGAGAGGGAGGAAGGAAAGGAGTTATAGAAGGAAGGAGAGGGCAGGCAGGCAGTGGGTCATGTTTTATGGACTGAGACGTATAATTGATTGAACTTTTCTCATCTACTGGCCAATAAGTTAATAAACACCATTTTTAAAGGAAAGGAATACTGGCAAATCCATAGAGAAAGTAGGTCAGTGGCTTTCCGGGCCTGCTGGAATGGAGAGCGACTGCTAATGAGGCGGGGGTTTTTATGGACTGATGAAAATCTCCTGGAATTAGGCTATGGAGTAGTGAATGCATGTGAGTGCATGTGTTCTTTATACGGTAAACTTTATGGCATGGAAACGACTCCTTAGTCTAACAAAAGCAGGAGGAATCAGCTCCCCTAACTCTTGGATGCAGACCTAATGAATTTAGGTCTATGGTAGTATTGGGGCTTTAGGCATCAGGGAGTCTGTGGCTAGGACTTAGATAAAGCAACTTCGGCAGGTGGCACCTGACTTTCTGCTTGGTTGTCAGAAGCTTATGAGCTACAGAGCAATGAAGAAAAAGTAAATATGTTAGGCTTTGCCTAACATGGGAGAAGTCTAATCAGATCTAGAGCACAACTCCATTCATGTTCCAGTATGTTTGTATTTGTGCACAAGGATGTCCTGTTTCTCCGCAGTTCTCATCAGTCTAACTGCACATGCAGAGGACATCAGTGCAGATGTGGAGGAAAGAGACAAGGATGAAGGTGAGGCTCCCTCATGGCCACTGAGAAAGGGGTGGTCCTAAGTTGCAGCGCTGAGCATGGTAACAAGCAGGCTGTGAACAGTGGGCAGAGGAGACCTGACATGTAGGGTTGCATCACTGGGAGGAGACTCCATGACCACCGCAACTCATAAAAGAGAGCATTGAACTGGGGCTGGCTTACAGTTCAGAGTTCAGTCCATTGTCGTCCTAGCAGGAAGCACAGCGGCATCCAGGTAGACATGGTGCTGGAAGAGAAACTGTCACACACGGCACGTCTTGACTCAGCTTGAGCTTCTGAGATCTCAATCCTGCAGAGATACACTTCCTCCAACAAAGCAACATTTACTCCAGCAAGGCCACACCTCCTAATAACCCCTATATGCCTATGGGGGCCATTTTTATTCAAATCACCGCAAACCTCTCTTAAGCAAAAAGACTGAGAACCTCAATTTAGCTCCAACTTGGATGCCATCTGTCCCCCAGAGCATCAGAGGTGAAAGTACATTTATTGAGAAGTGAGACCAGAAGCCCCCTTTCCCTGTGGCTTTCTCAGGATCCTTTTCATAAGGGGCCTGGAGACCCCGCCTTGCACTCTTACCTTTCAGCTTGTAAATGGTCCCAATTCTCCGAGCTCTTGGCTTTCTTCTCTTCAGAAAGTAAGTTCTGGGTTCTGAGCAAATCACCCTCTTGTGCTTCTGTTGTCTACTGTTCTCTTCCTGCTGACATCCAAACAAGGTCTACACACAGACTCCCAGGAGCCAGGCTGGCAGATGGAGCCAAAGCTAGAAGGAAGCATTGTGTCATCAGCCGCGGTCACAATGGGGACTTGCTCCATTCTTGAGGATCATGCCCTGCTCCTAGCAGCTCCTCTTCAGTCTTGGGGCTGTGTGTAACTGGAGGGTAGGGGGCAGTCATCGAATGCAGCAAGGGACCAGATGGCTGTGTCTCCTGAGCACGACGGTGTAGCATCAGGAAGCTGGCTTTCACCCTTCCAACCACCATGGCACCATGGGCTGGGGTAGGGGACTCCCGAATTTGAGACTATTGAAGTTCAGTTCCAGCAATGTTCAAGGCTCAAGAGGATCCCAGAGCTACCTCAATATCATGCTCTTTCCTTTGATAGCAGAAGGATCTCAACAGGCAGTACCAAGGTGCATCTGCCCAGGTTTCAGTTGCCAGCATGATTTAGTGAGTCCGCCTGTCTTCTGGGAGGGAAAGCTCACTGAGAAAATGCTGAGTGTTGAGACTTGAACAAGGGATCATCTGGAAGCAATGTTGAAAACTTCCCCTTAGAGTCAATTTATTTTTATGTTCATGTACTTAATGTGTGTTCATGTGGAAATACACACATGATATTTGTTCAGTTTCCCACAGAGGCCCGAAGGAAGCTGATGAGCCCCTCACTGGAACTGGAGTTGCAGGCAGTTTTGTGCTTCCCAGTGCGGGTGCTGGGAGTTGAACCTGGGTCTTCCACGTGCACTTATCCACGGAATCATCTCTTTAGCCCCTAAACCTCTAGTTCTCTCTGCAGATCCCCTACTGGCAGAAGTCACTCTGAGGAGTTCAGCCAACCTGGCCTTGTTTGACAACGTGGCAATTCGCTCCCCTGCGACACCTGGCTTGCAATAGAATGTCAATCTCACCAAACTAGGCCTCCTCGCCCCTCCTCGCCCCACTGCCTATAGGAGGATATGTGGCTCCACCCTACAGTGGGATGTGTTTCAAGTTTGGCCTGAGAGGAGAGAAGAGAGAGGAGAGAGGAGGGAGGAGAGAGCACAGTATACAGTATTAAAAAAAAAAAAAACTATGAGATTTTGCTAATTTTCACCAGCAGAAATGTGAGGAATATATGTGGAAATGAGCTTGACGGGTGTCAGACCAAAGAGGATTGAAGACGAATTGAGATCACCCAAGTTTCCGGGTTGTGGTGCCCTTGTCAGAGATTCCAGACTGGTGTGTAGCTCAAGAAGATGGAAGAGTTTCCAAGTATTTTCTTGATTGACTGAGCAATTAGTTGGTGGAGCCCACCGGCGACTTCCATCCATTTGAGATACCAAGTGTCTCTGGGCGTATCATAGGAGAAGAATACAGTAGGGCTGGGCAGATGGCTCAGGCAGTAAGATGGCGGCATGAAAGCATGAGGACCTAAGTTTGATCCCCAGCACCCATGTGAGAGAGCCAGCCATAGCTATCTATGAGGCTAGCCTTGGGGAGGCGAGGACAGGGATTCCTGAAGCTCAGAAGACACTGTAGACAGCAATGATGAGAGATACCTGACACTGACCTCTGCCTACACGCACACACACACACACACGCTCACACACACACACACGCTCACACACACACAGGTTCACACACATACACACACAGACTCACACACACAGGTTCACACACATACAGGCTCACACACACATGCTCACACACACACATGCTCATATACACACAGGTTCACACACATACACACACAGAGGCATTCACACACAGGTTCACATATACACATACATACACATGTACGCAGAGGTATACATACACAGGCTCACACATACACATGTATGTACACAGGCACTCACACACACAGGTTCACGCATACACACACACATGTACACAGACACTCACTCATACACACGCAGACATTCACACACACAGAGGCATGCCCATACACAAATACATATACACGCACTCATACACACAAAGGCTCACACAATCACATTCACATATGTGCACACACAGGCACTCATACACTCATAGACACACAGGCATTAACACACATACTCAATTACACACACAGGCATTCACATACACATCCATCCATATACACACAGGCACGCACACACATTGATGCACACACATGCATCAACATGTATACACAACACACACACAGACATACACACGCATACATGCACATGACCACACCTTGAAGTCATAAGTATAAAAATGTGTTTCGAAGCTTGCAGAGCAGCTAGTGGAGAGGCTTTCCCAGGGCACAGCTTTCCTTGCCTGTGAAGGGGACACAGCAAGCTTCCCATAAACAGCACTTCTCCTTCCTGGCTCCACAGCTGCAATTTGATTTATAAAAATTCAATTTACACAGAACTTCCAAGAGAGACATTTGTTGTGGAAAGTGGGGTATTTGACATTTGGTCCCGAGATCGATATGTCTGGGGACTGTTTGAAGTTGAGGACAAATGGCAGTTTTCCGGCTCGCCATGGGCACAGGTGGGCCCCGCACCGAGCCAGCCGAATGGCGGGTGGGCAGCGAGTGGTTTCCCATTACACACCATCGGGTCAGTGGCAAGTAATAAATCCGTGCGAGGCCAGCACCTAGCCAGGCAGTTTCAGGAAGTCTATAAAGCGTGTATTTACAGAACTGTGCCAAATTGTTATGGGGATTTAAAAAAAAATCAATCGTCTGATCTATCTACTCTTGTAGAGAGCCTGCCTCATAGGAAATGACCAATGACTACTGTCCAAAATAATGATGATGAAGATAAGAAGGCTATCGTGCGTCACTGTCGGCAGCTGTGATCTTCAAACACACACTGGACTATCTCCACCTGTGGTCAGGAGTACTGGCTCTGACTCCTCTGGGCTTTAGGTGTGTAATTTCAGATGTGTCTCTTTATTCACAGACTCAATGGTATATAGATTTTCGTGAGTCCTGGGGAAATGCTCGAAGACACGTATTTGACCCTTTCCTCCTCTGTCCAATCACAGAAAGAAAATGTTAGCCAGAAAATATTGAAGTGTGTGAAAGCTATGAAGTCTAAATGGATGAAAATTGAGTAATTATCTTTTGGGAAATTTTGCAAAATGAATCATCATCCGATCATCACTTCAGAGGCATAAATGTGTGAGGGAGAGTTTACGCCGCAGCAAACCGGACCTGGATGGAAGCAAGAAATTGGACGGGGGGGGGGGGGGACTCTGAGGATGCAACAGCTGCTTTAGAGCTGGGCATGCACCTTTAGGGATGGTAATGAAACCGCTTCTGTCAGGGAGAAAGGGACACTTTGGAGCATTGAGGAGGCTTGCAGCATAGCGCTGACCACATGCACTAATGATGCTATCAATAGAATATGGAATTCTGGAGCAGAGGAAGCCTATTCTAGTGTGCTGCCCAGTTCTGGCCTGTGTCAACATCACTGAGCTTTGTATAAAGCTCTGATAATACCCTACAGCTGTGCACTCATTCGCTGTACTGTGTTTCATAGTTCCCATGGGCTAGCAGGTAAAGTACCAATTCAGTCCAGATATGGGCCAGGGAAAGCTGGCCTAGGAAGTGTCCAGTTTCAGTTTCATGCCTACCCCATGCTGGATGTCTATGGATAGATTCTTCTCTGGTCCCTCCAGTCGATGTTGTGTGGGTATCTCCTGAATTGGCTTGTGGTGTGACAGCTTTCCTTGTCCCAACTTGCAAGGAAATTGTCCTACAGCCTAAGATATGCCAAGTCTGAGTATCACAACGACCTCTTAGGTATTAGCAAGCTCAGTGAAGGAATGGCTGTAGGTGTGTGTGCGGTTACAAGTCAGGGGTATTCCAGTGATGTAGATAAGGGACCAATAGAAACCTCAACTGCCTAGCATGGACAGAAAGTCAGATCAGTGGAGAGGTAGCTGAGGTTGCAGTGAGTGTTTCTAGGCCAGTAGTTCTTAACCTTCCTAATGCTGCAACCATTTAATACAGTTCCTCATGTAGTGGTGATTCCCAACCATAAACTTATTTCATTGCTTCTTCATAACTATAATGTTGCTACAATTATGAATGGTAATATACCTATTGAAATGCAAAGGGGTCACGACTCACAGGTTGAGAACCTCTACCCTGGAGCCTCAAAGAGTTATAGTCATCTTTGGATGCTCACTTCCCATGGCATCTTCTTCTGAGACAACAAGAGGGGCAGAGAACCTCACCAGGAACATTTCCCAACTGGAGCCCTGGCCTCATCTCTACCGACATCCTCCATAGACTGTGGAGGAAACTACCCAAACACTGTGGGTGGGTCCATCTAGCTACTCTTCCTTGTCAAAACAAGAGAAAAAGAAACATGAAACAAATTATCTCTGTCTTATCTGTTCTGAAGAACTGTCCCTACCTAATGAAACAAAACCAAAAATGTATATTCTCCACCAGGAGAACTCAGCCTGGCAGGATTAGCTGTAAGCCACAGGTGCCCAAAGGCAGAACAGTGTAGCAGAGATCACCACAGTCACAGCACAGAGGGGCTAGACTCAGATGTATATCCAGTGTATCTTGACCGCACTCACCCATGTTTTAAACATGTAGTTTCACCAATAGCTGTACCACAGCTAAGGTGCCTACACACCTGAAAATAACTCCTCACTCCTGGTCCTGTAAGAAACCCTGGTGAAACACATTGGGTGACTAAAAGAAAGGCAAAAGTTTAAGGGGGACTGGTTGAGAGGAGAAATGGGTTGAGTGGGAGGGAGACAAGGTGGGTGACAAGGGAGAATACGATCAACATACATTATACACATGTATGAACATGTCATAATGAGACTCACTACCATGCTAATTAATATATGCTGATAAAAGCATTAAAAAGTCACAGTGAATCCATAATGAGGTAACTCCGCACAAAGACAATGGAATAGAATGAGGCGGGTGTGGGACTCACTGGGAACAGCGGATAACTTGGAAGGGATGGAAGGGGGGGAGGAGAAGGACAAATCTTGCTGCTCAACTTGTGAGTTGCTCACAGAGTACAGAAAAGAGGGATGGGTCCCATGAGCCTCTGCGCCCAGCATGACTCTAGGGAGGTGGGTGAGCCTGCCATGCTCCTCCTCTATTTCTAGGCTGGGTGTCTCATTCACACAGTAACCACTTATACTGTAAGTCTTAACTGCATCAAGGGCCCAGTGGTGGCACTGGGAATGGTAAGCTTACCTAATAGTGTGTTCTGAAAAAGCAGGTAGCCAGCTGGAGTCTGTAGATGACAAGAGTCACTGCAGGTAGGAGGGGACAATGCGAGGACTCTTAAGACTAGTCTTTCTTCTGACTTTAGAGCCTGCGTATGAGACCTCACTGTGCTCAAAACAATCAGGGTAAAATTACCAGGAAACGAAAAGGCCAATCTCAGGCCACCAAGAGTCAAGTCCAAGATCACATTGCTCTAAGGGCAAGAATGGAAAGAGACCCAGCCATTGCAGAACAACTTGGCGTTGAGACCAATCCTCCTTGCTCGCTCTGCTTCCCAGCCCGCATGGCGTGAGACCACTGAACAGCATCCCTGAAGGGCCTCTAGCTCAATCTTGTTGCTGGTCTTCTAAAGGAGACTTAAAAAAAAATGCTGATTCAACTGTGTCTTCCTCCCCCCTCACAGGTAAACAAGATGTGGCTCATCCTCCTAGCTCCTGAGAAGACTACACCCCAATAGTGATAGAGCCTGCCAACCCCACATTCCAGCTATGAGAAGGCAAGGCTGTCACATCATCTCCACAGTGGTCTTGCCCTCTCCCCAAAATTTGGAAGCTCATGGTCCTCTACTGACATTGGGGCTGTAGGGTTTTGCTTTTATATATATATATATATATATATATATATATATATATCTCCACATTTATATATACACCCATATATATACCCACATTTATATACACCCACATATATATACCCACATTTATATACACCCACATATATATATCCACATTTATATATACACCCATATATATATATACCCACATTTATATACACCCATATATATATATGGTATATATTGTATAAATAAATGTATATACACCAAATAGGAATATGGTCAAATTGTCCCTCCAACTTTCAATAATGAGTCAGAAAAGATAAATATGAAAGGCTCCAGGTTAATTCTAAGGAGCTTAATTATTCTTCCCTCCCCCTTGGGATGCATTCTATCCAAAATGAGTCTCTCTATCTTCCTTCTGTTATGGCAGCCCACCCCCACCCCACCCCACCCCTGGCATGGCAAAAGTTTATTTTGGGCTTGGGGAATGAATTTGTAATTAAAATAGTTGCTGTCACAATCACATGCATTTGCATAATAGGGGCTCTTCATTAGAGCAGAGAATAAAATCAGTCTGATAATCAAATCAGTTCATCTGCTATTTATTTAAGGATGTTGCCAACCATAGAGGCTGGGCATGTGGGCAGAAGGGACAGGTGGGAAGGCCTGAGGACCCGTCCTCTGGGCCTGCTGCCAATGGATGTACTCAGAGGAAGAATCTGGCCTTCTTGACTGCTGAGAGGAAAGTTCTGACAGGCTCTCCCCCAGGCCCATGAGGCACAGCATGCGCTCTGTCTCCTTAGCATTTCCATGCAGGGGCATTAATTCTGAACATAAAATGGCTTTCTTCAAGTCAGAATTTCTCAGCATCCCTCAAGAGAACTGTCAAGAGAAGAGCCGTGCAGCAGATGTGGAACCACCACCACCTATCCATACTGTACTCGTGCACGAGGGAGCCGGCACACATTTCACAGTACACGCACACATGCACGCCATGCATGCGGCACCTGTCATAGCCACCCGTGTGTTATGTAACACATGCACATGTACATGTCTGCCTACACATACATGACAGCAGGCAATGAGTATACACATCACACGTGGGACATGTGTATAGATACCTGTACATATGAGTGCACACATTGTGACAGGAGGGGAGCCATCAGGCTCCCTGCTGTGACATTCATCTTCTCCGGAGGTCCCATCCAGCCTGTCCACCTGTGATGGCTCATCTGCTTGGGTGAATTTGGAGTGACCTAGAAGACATTCCTCTCAGAGTATCAGTGCGAACATTTTCAGAGAAGTTTAACTGAGAACAGAAGATGGAATGGCGTTTTCCAAAGGACTGGGGACCCTGGCTAAGAATTTTTTTGTTTGTTGGTTTGTTTAATAAATATATAATATATAAAATATATATTATATAGATGATAATATATGCTATATGTTACATATATACTATAATTACATGTTATACATACTATATATTAATATATATTATATATTATATATTATATATTATATATTATATATTATATATTATATATTATATATTATATATTATATATTATATATTATATATTATATATTATATATTATATATTATATATTATATATTATATATTATATATTATATATTATATATTATATATTATATATTATATATTATATATTATATATTATATTATACATTATACATTATATATTATACATTATATATTATATAGTATATTATCTATGATCTATGATCTATGATCTATGATCTATGATCTATTATATATTATATATTATACATTATACATTATACATTATACATTATACATTATATATTATATATTATATATTATATATTATATATTATATATTATACATTGTATATTATACATCATACATTATACATTATATATTATATATTATATATATATATAAAGCAATTTGAGCACCGACATACACCAATGTGCTTTCTGACTGCAGATGTAATGTGACCAATCACCCCGTACTCCTATTGCCAGGACTTTTCCTACCATCAAAGCACGAGTTAAAATAAGTCCTCACTCACTTAACTTGTTCCTTGGCAGGTCTGTTTGGCTGCAGCCGCCAGAAAAGTAACACCGTTGTCACCCTTGGGAGTTGCTTCCTGCTTGTTTACCATCGAAAGGCTGCTGCTCATCAGTCCTTAGCAGGAGGCCTGGGAGCCCTGATGCTGAAGTGGGGTTAGGTTAACATGACTTGGGGTTGACACTACTTGTGGGGTTAGATTGACACTACTGGGGTATCTTCAGTCCTGATTCTTACACTTAGGTCCTCTCTGCATGCTGAGCCTGGGGCTCTATAGATTTTTATGACATGTAAAATCTTCTTAGGTTTTTAAAATTAGGATTTTGTTTTTAAGAGTTTCTTACTTGTAAACATTGTAATATGATGGTTCCATCCCCATGACAGTCTGATTCTCTCTCCCATACCTTCTGACACTTTTCTCCCAGCTAGCTCAACTTACCATCTCATGTCGTGTGTGTGTGTGTGTGTGTGTGTGTGTACATTCTTATGAACCCACATGTGTGCACAAGTCTCACTACAACCCACTCTATCTTACATCTTTCACAGTCTATCCAACCCCACTCCCACGATGTTCCCTGGGCCTCAGAGCAGCTAGCATAGCTTTGTAGTTTTGGCTCTGAGGTTTCATCTAGGATCTTGTCCATTTGATGTGGTTTAAAGTCTGCTCCTTAACAGGCTTAGGGATATCCATTCTCATCGCCATCTTTGTACACCTTTTGGTAGGTTCCACTGCCTCTGTCGGGTATGGCTCTGTGTTGGTGGACTAGCAGGTGGAAAGAGTCACTAAGCTGGATAGCTTTGTGGGGGAGAAGAAAATGCAGACCACCGAATGGGAGCTGCAGCCAACTCTAGGGGAGAGGGGAAGGCCGCCACTGCTGCATGCAGTGGGAACTGACTGCAGGGTGACACTTCCAGGATGAGGTGGCCAAGTAGGGGCTGTGAACAATTAGACAGAACACACTCCCTGGCTTTCAGCTCCGAGGACCATCTCCACAGAGTCCCAGTCTATGGAAGCCAGACCTGGTACAGGCTGTGCTGTGTGCTCAGTGTCACCCGGAGGTAATGTGTCCAGGCTGCCTGAGTCCAGCCCTTGTAACAGTGATGGTCTTCTGTCAACTGAGACAGTAACTTCCTCTGTAGCATTACAGTGCTACCCGTGGCTCCCTTTGATGGACACCATCCTCTCAATGGACTCATTTTCTCTTGAATTGGTTTATTACTTTTGTACTTGTATGGGTGTTATGTCTGCATCTATGACTGTGCACAGCATGCCTGGTGCTCATGGAGGCAAGATGTTGTCATCAGAACCTTGGGACTAGAGTTACAGACAGTTGTACATTACTGTGTGGGTTCTGGGACTTGAACACGAGTCCTCCAGAAAAGCAACTGGTGTTCTTAACCATTGAACCTTCTCTCAAAACCTGCTCACTATTTTTTATGTAAAAGGGAATTTATTATGCACACCACACACTCAGATACATTCTTCCGCAAATGTGTAGAAAGGGATTGCATTGTATTTCTTAATGCATCTATCTGTTTTCTTTCTGCTCTGGCTGGCCTTCCTCCATTTCACTTACTGCTTCTTAACATCACACAGTCTGGTTCATACTCCATATCCCCTGTTCTCTCCCCAGTACATACATGTTCTCACATAGTATGTGTGTACATGTGTGTGTATGTGTGCACCCCCACACAGGCATACACACATGCTACTTGTCCATCTAGTTCATATTCCATAGCCCCTGTTCTCACCAGTGCATGCATGCTTTCACAGAGAGAGAGGGAGAGAGAGAGGGAGAGAGAGAGAGAGAGAGAGAGAGAGAGAGAGAGAGAGAGTATGAGCACATGAGTGGGTGTTCGTGTCCCACACACAAACGTTACCTGTTCGTTCGTTCATACACACATGTTACCTGTCTGTCTGTTCTTACACACATGTATATATATATATATGTATATATATATGTATATACATATATATACATATATATATATATCTTTTACAGATATAAAAAGACATGTGCACATTGGGCCTTTATAAACACACACACATATGCAGTTTTACATTTTCCACGGTTTTTCCCAAGTAAATCTTCCTAAATAAACCTTTCAGCATCTTAACTTTTTGAGCTCAGTGATACCTTGTCAAAATCCTTCCTGTCCTGACCAGCATTTAGGACACTTCTTCTAATGATGGTAAATGCTCCAAAGAGTGCCTGTGTATATAGTAACTTACTCTAGAGATTATATCTCAGTGGTTCACTGGTTGTCCAATGTCAGCATTCTTCTCTTATCAAAAGACTCTTACTTTGGTTTGGTTTTCACATTTACAGAAAAATAAGACTTCAAAGGGCCTTAGTGCAAGGAAAAAATACAGAATTCATTAATTTCCTGATGAGCTCAGGACTCCAATGGAGTCTGAAAAGCAGCAGCCAGCAGCCGGGTGAGTGGGGGAAGGGTTTCAACCAAGTCCCTCTGAAATGCAACTGTGAGGTTCAGACCTGGAGAGCCTGGTGACACTATTGGTGCTTCCATGGTCATCACCTTCAGCTACAAGTCACAGTCAGAGCCATAAAATACATTTCTCCCTTAATAAGATCCCTTTGCCCCTACTCTGTCTGCAGCTGGAGGGCATGCAGATGTGGGTGTTCCCAACACATCTGTGCTTCAGAGTCTGTTCCCACTGATCTTCGGAGAGCACTGGCTAGATAGATACCTTCTCTAAGCTCTGGGTTTGAAGGGACTGGAGGTAAAAGATGTAGTGTCCCACAGACACCAACTGCCACCCTATAGAAGGGAGGTGGTCCAAGGAAACCCCATCTCAAGCCCAGGTTCTGGGTTCTTCTAAGGTCCTCTTGGAGGACAGATGGGAGGCCTGATCCGATCTCTGGTAACTTCTTTCTGAGAAATGGCTGACATATGCGGAGCACCAGTGCTCACAAGTGACACCTACAGACCCTGTGGTCACACAGATGGAAAGCAGGCAAGGCACACAAGAAGGATGAGGTTTGGCCCCCTTCCTACAGCCCGAGATGGATCCCAGTGTGTCCGGGACAAGGAACAGAACAACTTGAAGAGTGCTTCCCAGCCATCTCCCACCATTGCCTCCAGATGTTCCCTAGTATCTCTCTGCAGCTCCTTCCCACCCACAGCTTCTAGACATGGCCCTCTTGCCTTTGGCAGTTTGTGTCTACACAATGAGAGCACAAGTACAATGTCAGGGTCATAGCACCTTCAAAGCAAGAAGTCCATATGACTGACTTCAAACAGCATGGTAGCAGACTGCAACCATGGGGATAAAATCCAAGGAGGGTGAAGAGGAGACTCCTCCTTTCTGCCCTTCCTTCATCTGAGGGAAAAGTCTGGAAATTAAGTATGCAGCATACTTAAGGCTCTATCTCAGGATTTCTATTGCTGTGAAGAGACACTATGGCCACAGCAACTCTAATGTGAAGGAAAAGATTTAATTGGGGCTGTCTTATAGGTTCAGGTGTTTAGTCTGTTAGACTCATCATGACAAGAAGCATGGCGGCTTGTAGGCAGGCAGACATGGTACTGGAGAAGAAGCTGAGAGTTCTACATCTGGATCTGCAGGCAGCAGAAAGACTGAATCACTAGGCCTGACTTGAGCTTCTGAGACATCAAAGCCCACTCCCTAGTGATGTACTTCCTCCAGTAAAGACACAATTACTCCAAGTCCACACCTCCTAATAGTGCCACTCCCAGTAAGCCTGGGGGGGGGAGCATTTGTATTCAAACCCCCTTTTTTTTCAAACAGGCTCCTTCCTAGAGAATGATTGTAAAATATCCTTTCTCTTCTCTGGGAAGTCCAGGAGTCTAGAAAGGACAGATCCCTGGGAAGCCATTGCTCAACCTCTTCTGAGGGCCTCACATGCCTTCACATGGCGACAAGACAAGTGAGATCTGGTGCAGGAAGGGCTCTGCCCTCAGGGCTTTCCAGCACTGGGGTAAAACCTCTTGAATTACCCCCTAGTTGTACCAAATGACCATTCATCATATTCAACAAAATGTCCCAGTGTCCCTCATCACATCCCCAGAATGTCCTCTTTGAAGCTGCCTTATCACCTGGCAGCCCACTCAGAGATAGTCACTTCACCAACAGCTCTAGATAAAGTCCCTTGAAAGTCAACTGGGAAAGTGGCTAGGGGGTTGGCCACTCCATTCATCCTGAGCAGGCAGTCATAATGTCGTCTATTCTGACAAGGTCTGCTAACAGCATGGTGAGACCTCCCCCATGCTAAACACAGTGCTCTCCTAATTCCTGACTGTTGTCTCTTCTGACAGGACTTTTAACTAGTCCTTAAGCCTAACTCCTTTTTGTCCTCCGACTAAGCCAGCATGGAGGCTGATGTTTCCAAACCCCACTCCAGCTCTGCAGGAATATCTGCCCTCTCTCTTCTGGAAAATTGACAAGAGTGTTCACTGCCAAGACTCCGCACTGGACCCCGCCTTATTCAATACCTTCAATGCTATGTCAGGCCTGCCAGTGAGGATCTTCTAGAACTGCCTACACCTCTCATCTCCATATGCTACTCAGTTCCGAGCCTTAGGCACCTCCTCATGATTAGCTGCTAAGATCTGGGCTCTCTCAGGAAGGACAGTTGCCTCAGAGTTCAGACGCCCCAGGGCCAGGGAGCTGTCACTGTTCCCACCACACACACAGCCGCTTGCCCTTCCAGGATGGATCGATCCATCACAGCACCATCCTGGACTCTAGGTGACGTCATGCGTGATCTCATCTCATCTGAACCTCCACCCAGACCAGCAAACGACCTCTGAAGCCAGACTGTGAAGGCATTCCGGGAGGTACTGGAGCCCAGGGAACATGACCCTGGCTCCCCCAAGGAGCTCAGGAGACACATAGCTGTAAGCAATGAGAATAGTAACAGCGACAGGAAGAACAAGCCATGAGTTGAGATGGCACATTGGACCTTCAAGACCAGGAGAGGTCATGGGGTAAGGGAGTTAGTTACAAAGGAGGGCAATGCTGGCCTCATTGGGGATGGGAGGTTGCACCAAGGCAGAAAACAGTGCATGTGCACTCAGAAAGACAGAGCAGTGACATCATGGAAAAACCTCTACGGAGCCACTGGTGGAAACATCCACTAAGATGCCCTTCCAGACAATGGAGAGAAGCAGAAAACAATGGCATGCATTTAAAAATCCCATTGCTATAAATAAATTAATAAATAAATAAATAAATAAATAAATAAATAAATAAATAAATCCCACCACTTAGGCAATCTGAGGCAAGAGGAAAACTATACATTTCAAGCCAGTCTTTACTATGGAGTGCATTCAAGGCTAGCATGAGATGAGCTTGGAGGAGATTTGAGACCCTGTCAAAATAAGAACAAAAACATTATAGGTGTGGCCTCTGAGGACCAAAGACCTACCGCATCTTCTCACAGGTGAGCTAAGTGACTGACAGACAAAGCAGCTCAGGGCATTTTGCTCTCACCTTTAAAAACAAGCTCTTCGCCAAGAGCTGAGGCTGCATGTATTAAGTGGCCTTAGTAAAGAACAAACATGACTTATTAGCCAGGCAGTGGTGGCGCAGGCCTTTAATCCCAGCACTAGAGAGGAAGAGGCAGAGGCAGGTGGATCTCTGTGAGTCCAAGTCCAACCTGGTCTACAGAGCAAGATCCAGGATAGCCAGGGCTACACAGATAGACCCTGCTGTGAAGTAGGGGGCATACTTTATCGTATTTTAGTGTATATGTGGGTATATGTGGTGTGTGTGTGTGTGTGTGTGTGTGTGTGTGTGTGTGTTATTCCTTGAGACCTGGGAATTAACTGGAAGTGATGCATCTGAAGTGGTCCCTGTGGATGGTACTTGCCTCTTGGAGTTCACCTGTGTGGTGCCCTTCCTAAGTAAAGATAGCACCACCACCCCCAGCTTGCCTCTCAAAACAGGACTTGGCCCAAGTGACCTTCCAAGATGAGGTTACAGACAGATGTGCTTGTTCTCCCTTCCCCCCTCTCACTCGGAGCTAGAGAAAGTGTGTGGGGACTGACTGGAGAGGAGGATACTGGATAGTAGCCAGTGAGGAACGAAAACCAGCACTGGAAGAGTGGAATCTGCCAGGCCCTCCCCTGGGCCAGCCTTCAGATAAGACTCAAATCAAGGCTTTGCCTTTGAAGTGAAAGAATTTGAGGCAGGAGCAGCCAGCTAAACCAGGCCCTGACTCCTAAACCACAGATCCCTAAAGATGTAATAGATTCCAGCCAATGGGTGTTTAGACAATTCCTTAGCAGCAGCTCTTCTCAGAACCACTTTGTTGAGGGCTTACCCAAGATCTTCTGCCCAAAGCTTTTATCAGTAATATTCTGAAGAATATTTGTTTAGATATTGTCCAACTATTTTATTTTTTTCTGAAAGAAAAACATTCTGTTTTCTGATGAACAGCCTACAAACCTGAGGTTCCTGAAGACCCTGAGTCCAAAGATGAGTATCTCACTAGGAAGGCTGAAATACAACTTCTCCCAACTCTGGCTTCCATGCATCAGCATACACGGCTAGATGCACCATGCCCCAGGCTAGGGTCCAAGGTTTCTCTGGGAACCTCTCTGTTTATGGATAAACAGTATTAGACTTCTTCAAAAATATCTTAAGCTTCTCTCATCCTGGGCTGGCTTCCATTGTACTAGAAAAGGCCACCGACAGGGTTACTGCTTAGGTTTAGGTTTTGGGTATCCTCAACTAGGTGTTCCAAGGGAAGTGACCTCTCCATACTATGAGATCCTAAACCCATATGATGGCATCTAATGGAATGGCTCCAAGCCCTGGATGATGGTCTTCGTGATGGCTCTTGTCTGTTGCCTTGATATACTAAGAAAGAGGGGGCCTTGGTAGAAGAATTTCCCCTACCAGATAGCACTATGGCCATATTTGTGAGAGGTTGTCTTGTTTAACAGTTTATGTGGAAGGGCAATGCCCACTATGGGCAGTACATTCCCTAGGCAGGTGGGACTTGGCTCTATAAGAAAGATAGCTGAATATGAGCCTGGGAGCAAGTCAGTGAACAGTGTTCCTTTAAGAGTTTATTTCAGCTTATTCATTCAGGTCACAGGCTATCACTGCTGGAAGTCAGGGAAAGAATCTAGAGGCAGGAACAGAAACAGAGGCCATAGAGAAGTACTGTTTACTTGCTTGCGCCCCTTGGCCTGTTTAGCTACCTCTCTTATGCAGCCCAAGCCCGCCCTGCCTAGAAATAACACCACTCACAGTGTGCTCACCACACCCCCTTCTCCATCAATTAACTTCTAAGAAAATGCCTCACAGGTGTGCCATCAGATGGAGACAACTCCCTAATTCATCTATGCTGACATGAGGCTCACTTTCATGGCTGTTGGTGTATGGCCCTCTGTCCAGTATCACTGAACAGAGATGGTCACTTGGCCTGACTGTTCTTTCTGTCCTACCATATTTGAGCTCACGGCTGCCTGCTTCCACGCTGTATCCTTAATCCCCACATTTGTGCCTACTCCACATTCTTTTGAAAGATAGCATCTATTGATCCTCTCCTGCCAGGCTGATTCCTCCTACAGTGTTGTGAAATGCTGGATGCTTGCAGTGTTGGGTGCATATGGGGAAGCTTCATCAGTTGACCAGCCTCTAGGACCCCCACTCTGGGAACTGAATCTCCTACGTAATGGCTCAAGTGCAGAGATACAACCCACTACCGACATGTGCTAGTATATACCACAGAACGTACCGACATTTTGCTCAGGCAGGGCATGTGGGCCCCTACCCCCTGTCATATAGCTCAGGCTCCTAGATGAAATCCTTTTCCTTAGGGGAATATCAGACAGCTTCTGGTGCAGCCAGAATTACCATGGTATAAGCTCAGACAGGCTTTGTGATGGGGTACCAAAGTGGAGATTTGACTTAGTCTACTGTGATTCTATCAGAGTGTGGAGAAGTTAATGATTGGTAGATTCTTTCAGACTTTGCCTGTCTGCCTCCCCCTACTGTGTTTATCTACTTACATATGGAAATCCAGGCCTTCTTAGCAGGCAGAGTGGAGAAATGGTGCTTCATCTCACTGGGGCACTGTGCACATCATTCTATTCGGGTGGGAGCCTCGTTCAGGCTCCATATGTAAAAGGGATAAACCCTTTCCCCTCCTCCACCCAAAGCCCATGCTGGTAGTGAGTGCTCAGAACCAGAGACATCAAGAACAGGCATGTCTCAGAGAAGAAACACTGCAAATAACAGAGGAAGGGATAAGAGACACAGCCAGGATAGAGCCAAAAAAGGGCATCTAAAGTCCTGATTCTATAAGCTGAGGTATCTCACTTTGTCCTCCTAGGCTTCGCCGTATGGCCCCGAGGATGGAATGATCATGCAGGCAGCTGACTTCTCTTGCCTGACTGCAGAGCTCACTACAGAGGAATGGTTGATAGTGTCTGCCCATTGCCACCTGTGGCTTGAGTCTAGAGGGGATCAACCTTCTCCAAGGATGTCCGTCAACTGTCAGAAAATGTCACTGCCCTTCTGCAACAAAGGCGACAGATACTCCGGTTGAACAACAGACCATGTACCAGCCTCCATGCCCAGTGTCAGCTATAGTCATGTCAAGCTGTATAGCTAAATACTCCAGTATTTGGGGGCAAGGGAGAGCCATTATCTTGTGCAACGATTCCATGGTTGGGGCAAGTCTGCTGGCAGCTTGGGACAGGGTGTCCATTATGGCTGCAGACAGATGTTTGCTAGGCTTCAGTCCTGCATAGGGGAAGGATCTCCAGGAGTTACCCACACAGCCACCTCTGGTATCGAGTCCTTTTCAAAGTGAGTCTCATTCGGTTTTCTGAGGTGCACAGGGCTCATTGGCCAACATTCCATAGAACCACCACCCAAACACGTGAACTCACTGGATGGAAATGTCCTGAAGGACCTAGTTTGAAGTCCCTGAACTCTAAGGATTTGTTGAAAAAGGGCACTGCCCAGGGACATGAGCCCTGGGATGAAGTTACAAGAATGTTCTTCCTGAGGGGAGTCAAGTGATATCCACCCCTCTCACTCTGATAACTCAAGGACAAACTAAAAGCCTCCCCTAGGGAACCAGTGAGGTAACCAAGCTGACTTGCCAAGCATGGGTTAGAGGTTACCGACAGAGCTTGGAGTGAACTTAAAATGGACACATTGGAAAGCCTTCACCCAACAGAAATGGAGGCTTCCCCTTAGCAACATAGATGGAGCCCCCTTTCCCCTGTCTTCCTCAGTCTATATGTCCTAGCCCCTCCCTATGGAAGGCACCGTGCACAGTTAGAGAAGAATGGTATAAAAATAACTAAGGGAGGGATTAGATACTCAAGTGAGCATCCAGTGACCCTTCTCACCCCTCCTCTTGTGAGGGAATGCCAACCGTAAGCAAGCCGATCTTTGACAAGCGCACACAGCTGCACTCCTGAAGGCGGAGGCTATTTGACTCAGAAGTTTTGTGCAACAGACACAGAGCTAAGAGGGGTTCTTCTTGACAGCTAGAGTCTTCCTGTGGACTGTCACTGATTCTTGTCCTACCAGGTACTCAGGGGTCTGCCAAATATTAGAGTTTGATGCCACACTCCCAAGAGTGTCCTTTAGACTTCCATTTCCAGGCCTTTTCTGAAAGTTCTTACAACATACCCAGTGTCTACTCACACTTGGTACTCACCCACACCTGGTGTCCACTCATACCCAGTGTCCACTCACACTTGGTATCTACCTACACTCGGTGTCCACTCACACCCTGTGTCTGCTTACACCAAGAGTCCACCCACACTTGGTGTCCACTCACACCCAGTGTCCACACACACCCAGCCTCACCTCTAACAGTCTTCTCTATGTATGATACCGTCACTTCTGCTCACAGCCCAAGGGTTCCTGGCTCCTAGTGTGATCTAGATCCTGCCTGTTATCCTTTCCTGCACTCCCTCCTCCACCTCTGGAAGATGCTGATGCAGAATCCCACAAGTAGGGATAGTCATTCCACTTTTCCCTCACCTCCTGTGGGTCCCTAGCTCAAGGCTGGCCTTGTTTATAGCTGTCATCGTATGCCATCAGACTCCTGTTTTTATTCATGGTAAGACTTATCTCTTGATAGCAACACATTGAATAGCAATGTCTTTCCTTATGTTGGGATGGATGAGGCTTCACGAAGACATCTGCTTCCCAATGTGACCTCTGTCCCTTCTGTGCCCGGGCCTGGCAGGCAGGAGTGTTAAGGAAGATGGAAAAGTAGGGGAAGAAAGAATGAGAGGGGGAGGGGAACAAGGAGGGAACATGAGAGGGAGGGAAAGAGAGGGAGGAGGGGGAAGGGGAGGAAGTGGGAGGGAAGGGAGAGAGGGAGGAGGGGTAGAAAGAATAAAGGAGCAAAGAGGAGGAAGGGATAGACAGAAGAAAAGAGGGAGGGCTGGAGGGAAGGAGGGAGGGCCCTTGCCTGACTAGTAAACAGATAGAAGGCATGGCTGGGATGTGAAGGAAGGGGCTTCTCCGTGAACATGCCGGAAGTACACAGAGGCCCAGGGCCAGAAGAGGCTAAAGAGTGATGAGTCCCCAGCTTGGTAGATCATGGGCAGTGTCAGGCTGGGCATACCACAAAGCAGTGAAGACACAGATAATGGGATTTAACAGGGTCCATGACTCAGTCAGAACACGAAGTGCCCTGCGAAGGCGTGGCGCCGCGCTGCACCACGTGCCCACCGCTGAACCTGGGTCACATCCCCTGCATGGCGACTCCTTCAGAAATCACAGCTTATCTGAGCCCTTGCACCCATCATATGTTCTCATGCCTGCTGCCTTCCTGTGCGCGGCATTTTATTTCTCTATTTATAAAACTGTCTACATGAAATTAAAATGTATGAATCTTCCCGAAGCCGGCGTACCCTCCCAGCATTGAGAGTTATGTGTGTCTCCGCACAAAACCCCAGTTCATCTGTCTGCTCCACACGGCGTGCTGTTATGTGAATATACTGCAATTTGTTTATCCATTTTCCTCGTGATGGATTTCTGCTGTTTTCCAGGGTTTCCTTATGTCAAACTAATTTGAACAGAGAAGTCCAACGTTACGTGCATTTCTTCTTACTGTCTAAAGGTTGTTTACAAAGGTAGGGGTGAGATTCCGGGACTGTGGGGCACACATTTCCCAGGTGCTCTAGGTGTCAGGGGTTGAGGACTTGGGTCCCACTGTGTCACGTCCTCTGGGGCAGTATCTTCAGACCTATCATCTCTCTCTGTTAATGAGTTTGGGTGCTTTTTCCTATGTACATTCAAAATCCTGTTTTAGTTTTTTGACAGTAATGATGTTTTTACTGAGATTTTTTTTTAACATCATTGCTCTGTGTTTTGGATTCAAATTCAAATTCAAGTATCAATTATATGCCCTGTTGATATCATCTCCAAGGTTCCGGGTCTGCTGCATGTGTACAGAGGTACATGTCTGTAGACCCATAGGCTTAGTCATTGAGGCAGGAGGATTGCTTGAGCTAATGCATTTGAGACTAGCGCAATCATCACAGAAACACACTGCATCTCAAGAAAAGCAAAACAAACCAAGCAAACAAGCAAAGAATGGGGGAAAAAGAAAAAAATAGAATATCTTTTATATATGCCATTTTTAAAAGATGAAGGTTGGAGGTTGAAGAGATGGTGCAGTGGTTAAGAGCACTTGCTGTTCTTGCCAAGGACCTGGGTTCTATGCCCAGCACCCACATATCAGCTCACAACATCTATAACACCAGCCCCAAAGGATATGACACCTTCTTTCTGGCCTCTTCACACATACACAATGCACACGTACACATGCAGGCAAAACACCCACATACATGAAATAAAAAAAAATCTTTCAAAAACAAAAGATTTTGATTTCTTGTCTTTATTGTATCTGTCTGGATGGTTACGCACATTCATGTGGGTGCCCTCAGGCCAGGAGAGGGCATCAGATCCCCTTGAGCTAGAATTACAGGTAAAGTCAGGTCCTCAGCAAGAGCAGTATGTGCTCTTACCCACGGAGCAAATCTCTCCAGCCCAGATTATCACTCTAATGTCAGGGATTTTCCTGTGTATCTATGCTTTATGCAGTCTCCGCGTGCCAACAGCACCCGTAGTTCCTCGTTTTCCCCTTTTCCATTCCTGGGTGTGAAGGCGTGCATATGTATCTTTTTGCCGGCGTGGGTAAGCATCTGCACGTGGAGGGCCGAGGCTGATATAAGGAATCATTCCTGAGCACTATTTCACCTTCTTCGTTGTGTCAAGGTCTCTCAAGCTGGAGCTCACTCGTATGGCTAATCTTGCTAGCCAGTGTGCTCTGAGGACCACTCTCCCCAGCTCCTCCCCGCATCTCTGTGTTCCTAGGCTGGAATTACAAGAAGACTGCATGCCCACCCAGTGTTCATATACATTCTGAGTGATCTAAACTCTGGTTCTCACGTTTGTGTGGCAAATGCATTAACCGCTGAGTCATCTTGCCACCTGAAGTTAATTTTCAAAGAAAATCCTCAATGAGGAACTTCCCCTTGTGGTTTTGAACCTTTTCTGTTCTACACAAAATTCAATCCAAATCTAAGCATTTCCTAAATAAGTCCCTCCTCATTGGATGGACCGAGTCTGATCTACATAGTTCCTAAAGAAGTCTCTCCTCATTGGCTAGGATGAGTCTAATCTGCATACTCTCTAAAGAGGTTCCTCGTCATTGGCTAGACTGAGACTAATCTACATACCCTTAAAAAGTCCCTCCTCGTTGGCTGGACTGAGTCTGACCCCTTGTATTAGTTGGGAGAAGGGGCGGTGTTTATAACAGCAACCCTGTCTGCTGGTGTGTGGAGAGATCACATCCTTTATAACGCTTTCTTAGTGTCTTCAAATGAAGATTTACACATTTTATTCATCAGGCTTTCAATGCTTCTGCTTAATTTCTTCCTAAGAATCTTGTAGCTTTTGTTGTTTCCATAATTGATATTTTTATTGTTACTCTTTCCAGCACACAAAATCGCGATTGACTCTTTTAATCTCCTTCTTATCTTGGGATATGTTATACTTTTCTGTACTTCTCTCTGTAACCCTCTCCATTGTCTCACGTTCTGTGAGATCTTTCTTCTTTGCTTTGGACTCCTCAGTATCTTAGCTTTCTTTCTGTGATCGTTCTTGTCAACCTGACATAAACTTAGACAAACCTGAGGAAGAGGAACCTCAACGGACAAAAATGCCTCCGTCAGATTGCCCTGTAGGAAAGTCTGTGGCGCGTGTCTTAATTAATGATTGATGTGAGAGAGCCTCATGTCCTGTGGGTATCGCATCCTGGGAAGGTGGTCCTAGAAGGCATTAAAAAAATCAAACTGAGCAAGCCATTGGAGAGCAAGCCAATGAAGAGCATTCCTCCACAGGCTTCATTTCCGTTACTGACTCCACGTTTCTACCTTCGATTCCTACCCTAGCTTCCCTGGGTAAGGAACTGTGATCTACTATTAGCTGAAATAAGCCCCTTCCTCCACACCTTGCTATAATTATGGTGTTTATCACAGCATAATTATAGCAAGCACATTTTCCCACCCTTCCCTCTGACCTCTAGAAACTGTGCAGAGCTCTGGGGCCCCTGCCCCGATAAGTTCCTTGCTCCCTTGTGCTGTGGGCTGAAAACCCCCACACCCTGACTTTAAGTGGTACTGGTTCTGCCTCTTTGATGGGGCCAGGTTTGAAAAGGTCTAGAAGCTGTGTCCAGGGAGAAGCCCGTGCTCCAGGGTGTGTCTCTCTTGCTCACTAGTGCATCTGTGCTTCTTTCAGGGGCTGCTGAACAGTTGTTCTGCCATGTTCTCCAGTCTCTTTGGTTCTTGTAGTAGAATGGATGTTACCCTAGTGATCCCTCCAAGGAGGACGGATGGAAGATACCAGAGCTTTCAGAGTCTGGGTGCCATCCACACAGCTGGGTGAATCTACCTGCTTCAGCTTGCATTGAATTTAACTTGAATTTTTATTTTTGAGTGAGTGGTGTGTGTGTGTGTGTGTGTGTGTGTGTGTGTGTGTGTGTGTGTGTGTGTTTATACTTACTTGTGGAAGCCAGAGGTCAACATCAGGTGCCTCCTTTAACTATTCTTCACCCTATTTTCAAGCCAGCAAGCCCCAAGGATCCTCTTGTCTCTCCTTCCCCAGCGCTAGGATCACAGGTGTGTACTGCTGTGTCAAGTTGTTTATGTGGGTTCTGGGGACTGAATGCAGGTCCTCGTGCTTGCATGGTGGGCCCTTTATGCACTGAACCTGTTTTCTTTTCCCACAGCTTCCTATTTCATCTGATCTCCTATTTTTTTAACGGTATATATAGTTGTAGTTATATATAGTTATGCTATATATATTTAAACTGTATATAGTTAAACTATATATTTACTGGGTTACACCTCAAGTTAATGAGGCAGACTCCCTGTAGCATGAACACCTTACACAGGGTGTGCTCTGCTGTCTGTGCTGCCTGTTCTATGCTCCTTATTTTCCTGGGTGTCTTAAGTCCCACCATAGATCATTTGTGCTAGCTTTGCTTCAAGCCATTGTCTTTTAAGTATTTGAGACAGGGGAGTGAGACATGCAGTCTTCAGTGCATTCATGGCTCTGACCTGCCTCTGGCCTTGCTTCCTCGGCTGTACTTCTTCCTGGTCGTGTGCACTGCAGCTTCCCCCAGCTCACCCTTCTCTTGTTGTCAGATCCTTCTTGCTGTACGCTCTCAAAAGTCTTCATTACAAGTGGACAAGTTACTGTCCTCTGTTCTATGGCCATACAGAAGGCCATGGGATTTATGAACACAGCGTGGAGTAATTAATCCCATTGCTCTCTTTAGCAGAGAGCATCTGAAATGTGTGTGCTCGCTGTGTGTCCTAGCCACACTCTGAATTATTCCATAGTGTATGACTCATGACACTTTGACTGGAAGTTTTCCTGGGCACCCAATGGAAGGTCTCTCTGGTCGTCTGGGTTGAGTCCTGAGAAGGTGATCCTGTGGCTCCTCCCTCGCAAGCTTTGTTCCTAATGAACGATCAGTTACACTGTGGTTCAGAGCCACGTGACAGACCCTCCATCTCTAGTGTCTGCTTTTTTAGTCCTTGCTTCCTATTCCCTCCTCCTCCTCCTTCTCCTCTTCTCTTATCTTCTCCTTCTCCTCTTCTTCCTCCTTTTCCTCCTCTTTCTCTTCCTCCTCCTCCTCCTTTTTCATCATCATCCAAATTGATGGGTAAAGGACTGTCATCACCGGGACACACTGAGCTTCCTGTGTCTGTGGATGACTTTCCCATTCATCAAGTGGAGGGAGCACCATGGCATCCGCTCCAGGCTCCTCTCCTCCCTCCTCCTGCAGCCTCAACCACAGAAAACACATCTCCTCACACCTGTGTTTCGGGTACACTGTTCTGGCTTCTTGTTTTGTTTTTGCTTTGTTTTTCTTTGCTTAGCCAGGAGCTCTGCCTTCACTGCCACTGCCCTATCTCCTTAAGTCTCTAATCGGCTTCAAAGCCCATGTTATTACTTTCTGTTTGAATCTGAGACGCAGTCTTTTTCTTCCTGGGCTTCCACTTTGTTCTTTCCCCAAAATTACCATCTTTGTTCTCCACAAGGACTCTATCCCTTTAGTGCCCATATTTCCCTTCACTCTGTTAGGCATTTACAGGAGTTCCTTTAATGGACTTACCCATTCATCATGAGAAGTCAGACATTTCACCCTGCTTCTGTGTGCTGTTTGCCCGCAAAGCTATTAGAAAGCCTAGAACTACTGCATCTCAGCCAACGAGCAAGAGGGCTGGAGACGAGAGGTGAGGAGGTTGCTTTGTCTTCACACTTTGGGTCCATATCGGCTTCCTGGGGTAGGAGCCATCCCAAGATGTATGCAGCTGGGGTGCACACAGATGAGCCTCATGCCTCACAGAGTCAGCTTGAGTTGGCTCTGGGTCCTACCTACGAAGGGCTAGGTTTAACTTATGGTTGACCCAGATGCTGCCACCAATGTTGGTGTCTCTTTATCTTGCCACAGTTGGATCTGAAAGACTTTGTCTGAGGGTTCAGCCGTGCCCAGACACCTTGAGGAGAGGACTGTTGGAGGGAGAAAATCCGTGTCTGTTGGCGGCAACATGCCCCTTTCCCTGGACCTCAGGATTACAACAGAGGCTGAGGTTCATTTGTTCCTGCTCTTCAGCCCAGTGACCTGGGAATGGAGCTTCTGTCTTACCAGAGGTAGAGATGACTGGCAAGTTGGATTTTTAACTGCGGACTCAGGGCTGCCACGCTTACGGGAGTAGTTATTGCTTCTTTCACTTTTTAAAATCTGTGGCAAGCTATGTACTTTGGAGAAATCATCCTTGCCTATACATTTTTATTTGTTTAAATTTGATTGAAGTCATCTGTTTCCACTTTTTTCTCTCCTACAGGGTCTTTCCTTCAGACTTCTTTTCAATCTCATTGGTTTAAAATTACCCTTGATCTTTAAAACCTCTGTATTTGTTTTTATTTTATACATATAAATATTTTTGACTGTGTATATGTGTCTTAGTTAGGGTTTTGCTCCCATGAACAGACACCATGACCAAGGCAAGTCTTATAAAGGATAACATTTCATTGGGGCTGGTTTACAGGCTCAAAGGTTAAGAGTCCATTATCACCAAGGTGAGAACATGGCAGCATCCAGGCAGGCATGGTGTAGGAGGGCCTGAGAGTTCTATATCTTTATATGATGGATGCTAGGAGAAGACTGACTCCCAGTCAGCTAGGACAAAGTTATTAATTAAAGCCCACATCACAAGGCCACACCTACTCCAACAAGGCCATACCTCCCAACTGTGCCACTTCTGAAATGAAAATAAATAAAGGAACACATCAATACTTTGACTCCCCTCTCAGTGCCTCCCTAGCTCTGCTCTGAGCTGTTTTTCTCTCACCAGAACATTCCGTGGCTTTTGCTTTGACGTTTTGACTGACAGATTGTTTAGAAATGTATTGTTCAATCCCTCAGCTGTTACATTTCCCAACTAATTGATTCTTGGATAAATTACACTCTGTTCAAATAACTAATATCAGTGTCAATCTTTGGAAATTTGTGAAGCATTTTTGCGGTGGCCCACCATTTGAGAAATGGATGACAGCACTGTGACACACAGTGCTCCTCTTAGTCCTATAGACTCGGTGTTATTACTGTATCTTTAAAGCACATATGTGTTTAAGGGTGTAACTTACAGATATGATCCCACTAGACAATCCTAATAGAATTGCAGCCTTACTAGTGGCAATGTTTGTCTAATCCATTTGCTTTTGTTCTCATGATTGATGAAGTTGGTTTTACTTCCTAATGTTATATGGTTGGTTTTTGTTACAACACTTTCTGCTGGGTCAACATTTTTATTTGACACTATTTTTTTTTCACTGATCTGTTTATTGAGTATCGACGTGGGTTGTGTTTGATTTTTTGAGACAGGATTCCTCCACAGAGCCGTGACTGTCCTGGAACTCTCTTCCTGTAGACCATGCTGACCTCAAACTCATAAAGATCTGCCTGCCTTTGACACGGGAGTGCTGAGATTAAAGGCATGCGTCACCACCGCCCTGATGTGAGTTTGCATGTGTCATTGTATACAAGTCAGGCACCAGGAAAGCTCTTGTCTCCCTCCACTACGTGGGTTCTGGGGATTTGAACTCCAGTCATCGAGCTCAATGGCAAGTGCCTTTACCTGCTGAGCCATCTCACTGGCTCCCCACAGATTTGTTTTTAATATTTAAAAATTGATGTTTAATGAATGCATACTTAATCAAGTCTCAGATTCCATAATGTTGCCTCCTGTGAAATGAGAAAGACTTTACAGTGGCTCCATTCCATCTTTACTTTCAAAGAGGGTGTTACTTTTGACCTGGTCACACAGTTTTAATCTTAGAAATGAGTTTGTGAAGATATTATCTGACACAGCCAATATTTGCTTAGAGTTATGCAGTCTGAGACAAACAGAGGTCACCAGTTTTATCAATTGGCACATCTGAGGATTTAGATGTCACCCACTCTCTCTAGTATCAGAACCCCAATTAGCTGATGATAAACCTTTTTTCCTTAAGCCATTCTTAAACTTCTCGGTTATGTGTCTCATGTTCTCCTGTTTAGGGGCTCCATGAGGATTTCTCCAGGTTATCATTCCATTCAGTGAGTTTTTCTTTAGATATACCAAGCTCTGTTCTTAGCATAGCATGCACTCTTAATTTTATTAATGAGATGTACCATTTCTTTAAAATGTATGTTTGGGCAACTCTCCTAGCCCTCTGTCTTAGTTAGGGTTTTACTGCTGTGAACAGACACCATGACCAAGGCAACTCTTATAAAAACAACATCTAATTGGGGCTGGCTTACAGGTTCAGAGGTTCAGTCTTATATCATCAACGCAGGAGCATGGCATCATCCAAGCAGGCAGGAGAAGCTGATAGTTCTACATCTTCATCTGAAGTATGCTAGTAGAATACTAACTTCCAGGTAGCTATAGTAAGGGTCTTAAGCCCACTGCCACAGTTACACACCTACTCCAACAAGGCCCTACCTTCTAATAGTGTCACTCCCTGGGCCAAGCATATACAAACCATCACGCCCTCCCTAGCATTTTTCACAGTCTTGCATTGTTATGTTTTCAGGGTTATCTTTTAAGTTTCACTGTGCCTTGACATACACATGTGTCTTAGTCAGGGTTCCTATTCCTGCACAAACATCATGACCAAGAAGCAAGTTGGGAAGGAAAGGTTTTATTCAGCTTATACTTCCATCTTGCTTTGCATCACCAAAGGAAGCCAGGACTGGAACTCAAGCAGGTCAGGAAGTAGGAGTGGATACAGAGACCATGGAGGGATGTTTCTTACTGGCTTGCTTCCCCTGGCTTGCTCAGCCTGCTCTCTTATAGAACCCAAGACTACCAGCCCAGGGATGGCACCACCCACCACTCAATTGATCACTAATTGAGAAAATGCCTCACAGCTGGATCTCATGGAAGCATTTCCTCACCTGAAACTCCTTTCTCTATGATAACTCCAGCTTGTGTCAAGTTGACATACAAACAGTGTCAGCCTGTACAACGTGTGTCTGTGCATATCAGACCTCATTATACTGGCAAGCCTATTACTTGCCCTTGCCATATTGAATCTGGAGTTTATTGCTCACGATAGTAGGTTAAGTTTTAAATGGCTCATGGTGGATGCTCCTGTGGGGACCTGAGGGAACTAGTATACACTGGATGCTTGTGTCTGCCACAGTCCCTCAGGCTTGGAAACTTCAAGGCCAGGTGTACCTCACAGCTATTACATCTGTTGGAGATTTCTGGGCTAGTCAGTAAGCACCACTTTAATTCCAGATCCAGAAGAGTCAATGGTTCCTATTATGCGTTTCTTATTGTGCCTGGAGTCCTGGTTTGGATAGTCACGTTTTCGTCTGTGTTGGCAACTGTATTTTCATTTCTAGTGCACATCCCCAGACTTGTTGTCTTTCAAGTTCCTGATAGGAGTCACTGTTACATCTCTGTCTCCTGCATGGTTCCAAAGACATCATTTTGTCTCACAAAAGGATTTCACTTTATAAAGTAGAAGATACCTCCTGGGAGACATGGGCTTGCTAGAGCTGTCGGCCAGCTGTGTTTGTTTGGGACTATTTAATCCTGTCCCCGAGGAGTCCCCTTTGTTTCACAGAAGCTTGGTTATGCATGTTACCAGTCTGCACCTGTTACAGTTTATACCGTGCGTCTATGATTGTGATATAAGATAATGTCTTCAATCCCTCTACTCAGTTAAGGTCACCACAGCTACTGAGTGGATAAAACAAAACCATTGAAACTCTTTGTGGACATAGTTAAAAGGGTCAAAAGACTTGCTCCAATTTTCACTGCTGTGCCTAGCACCTGGCCTCTTCTACATGCAAACAGCTTACCCCATCCCCGACATTACATCATCTGAACCATTCACTCTGCCCATGATCTGTGAAATATCCCAGCATTCTCATGGATCCATCATGTCTGCTACAGCAACGAGGTTTAACAAGAACGGGCGGGGCTTTGTTTGTGCAGTTCATACACATTTGAATTTGCCTCCTGATAGACCACTCAATACTTAAGAGAAGGGTTCAGCTGTGGAAACCTCTGTCTGAGTCACACTGTGCTATATAATGACTCACATTCTGCTCAATAGTGACTCCTTATATTGGACCAGCCTCAGAGGGCTGTGGCCCCTAAACCAAAGACTCCAAAGAGATTTCCTGACTCTGGAAGGACTCTCAGCATGGCTAAGAACAGAGAATACACTATGAATGGATTTTTCCTTGTGTCTTTAAAAATTAATTTTTATTACACTTTTATTCATTTATTTATTTTGTTGGTATGGGAGCACACATGCATCACAATGACCTCTGAGACAAGAGGTCAGAGCTTCCTGGGAGCACACATGCATCACAATCACCTCTAAGGAAAAGAGGTCAGAGCTTCCAGCCATGCCCTTCCTCCTGGACACAGGACAATGACTCCCACCTTCCTTCTCCTTGGGGCCACCAGGTGGCTCAGTTCCAAATGAAGTGACACAGCAGAACCATCCCAGCCTGCAACCTCCTGTCATCCTTAGCTGTATCCCTCTCCAGCTTTCCCACTTTCAAGCACAGACTTTCTAGGAATCCAAAGCCACAGAGATATATAACCACAGACAGAAGGAGCAAGTGCCCTGCATGGCCCAGTAGAAAGTCATTTAGCTTGTGTAAACCCATGGGGTACTCTGAATGGCACATTGGCTTGGCCTGCCGTGGTCAAAGGCAGGCTTCTTAAGTCAAGTCAATGCTTGCTCTTTCAATAGACAAACATGATATGGAACAGCATGGTTCTCAACCTGTAGGTTGCAACCCCCTAAGGGGTTTGAATGAGGGGTTGAATGACCCTTAAAGGGTCGGAGCATTAGGCGGGTTGAATACAACGAATCTAGAGATTTTTCTTGGCATTAGTTACGCTGTGAATGGAATTTTTTTTCATGCTACATTTTCTGTTTGGGTGTTACTACTTAAGGAACCGCCATTACTTTTCGTGGGTGGATGATTTTGCTTAGTAACTGAACTTAGCTGCCCAGTTCTCTGTCATCAGTTCACACTCTTGCATTTTTATTAGAAAGAGAATGATCATGTAAGTAGTACCATATTGGCCATGGCTTGTGCGTTTCTTTTTCTTTGCCCATTGTTTAGAGTCCTGTAGTGGCTATTCCTGGTTGTCAACTTGACTATATCTGGAATGAACTACAATCCAGAATTGAATGGCTCACCTAGTCTGCAGGCTGGGAGATACAAGTTTATTGACATGAGCCCTCTGAGTGGAGATTCTAGATTTAATATAGAATCTCACACAGTTAAAAATGGTGTCAGAAGCTTGTTTGAATGGTTAGCAGAAGTGTTTATCAAAAGATGGCCTACCGAAAAGAGCCTATGAGAGGCTATTGGTGAAGCCTAGTTACAGCTGAAGACAGTAGTGTTTTGGAGATGCCAGTGCCATGAGATGACCACCAAGAACAGCAGAAGCAGTGGAGTACAGGCAGCTGGAATCTAGAAGACAGTCCTTGGAGGAGCCTGGAAAATCATGAGTTGGATCCCAGACATTGGACCATTGGAGTTTGAGTTTTGCTTTTGATTGTGACTGTGTCCTGATATTTTTTCCCTCTTAAAGGAAGAAAGTATTTTAGTGGATCCCACAGTTAAGAGACTTTGAATTTTTAAAAGACTTTGAATTTTAAAAGATAGTAGATATTTTAAAGGAATTGAACTTTTAATATGTAAAAATGGTGATCTTTAGGATTTTAAAGTTATTTAGATCTTGGCGATGAATAAGAAAGTAAGGGTTGAGGCTTAATAGTGATGTGTTTGTGTATCAAGTTAACAAGGCATCAGTTGTACTGGCTGATTTTGTGTGTCAACTTGACACATCATGGAGTTATCACAGAAAAAGAAGCATCAGTTGGAGAAATGCCTCCATGAGACCCACCTGTGGGGCATTTTCTCAATTAATGATCAAGGAGGTAGAACCCATTGAGGGTGGTACCATCTCTGGGCTTGTAGTCTTGGGTTCTTTAAGAAAGCTGGCTGAGCAACCCAGGGGAAGCAAGCCAATAAGAAATATCCCTCCATGGTCTCTGCATCTGCTCCTGTTTCTTGACCTGTTTGAGTTCCAGTCCTGACTTCCTTTGGTGATCAACAGCAACATGGAAGTATAAACTGAATAAACCCATTCCTTCCCAACTTGTTTCTTGGTCATGATGTTTGTGCAGAAATAGAAACCCTGACTAAGACAAATCCTTAGCACCACAGTCCTGGGTTATACAGAGTGGGCACCTTCATAGGGCTGAGCTGAGACAGAGGGAGAAATCAGAACAAGTGTTCCTCTGATAAGTAAGATGTGCCATCCATTTGCTGGTAAATACTTTCGATCAAGATAAGAGCAATTCATTAGCTTGTGTTTTCTAAGTGAATGGAATGGACTTAACTTCTATCAAAAGCTTCTTCAGCGCCTGGTGAGATAAAGTTTATCCTCTATTCTCTTAATGTGGGGGGCCCTGATGATTGTTATTTTTTAAACTATCTCTCTATTCTCATCATTAACCCTGTGGAGTTGTCACCTGCTGTTCTTCCTAGACCTTGTTGATCTTGATAGTAATCACATGGGATTTATCTCACTATAGTGGAATTTAATATAGTCCCTCGCTTGCACTGTCTTATCAGGCTGTGGCACTGTAACTATATCAGATGGAATGGATAGCTCTCTTGTCTTTGTTTGCTTTCTGTAACTATGATACACTATGGCCAAAAGCAACATGGGAGAATCAAGTCAATTTCAGCTTACATTTCCACATCACTCTCCATCACTGAAGGAAGTCAGGTCAGCCAAGAACTTGGAGGCAGGAACTGAAGCAGACGCTGGCTTGCCCTTAGTGGCTTACTCAGCCTGCTTTTATTTTTGTTTTGTTTTGTCAAGAAAGGATTTCTCTGTGTAGCCCCTGCTATCCTGAAACTCATTCTATAGACCAGGCTGGTCTCAAACTCAGAGATCCTTTTGTCTCTGTCTCCTGAGTGCTGGGGTTAAAGGTGTACACCCCATGCTGGGCTGTCAAATGTGTACTTTCTAATACAACCCAGGACCACCTGCCTAGGGGTGGCACCTCACAGAATCATCTGGGCCCTCCCACATCATTCATGAAAATGACCTACAGCCAGTCTGATGAGGGCAACTTCTCCAGAAAGTTTCCTCTTCCCTTTCCCCTAGCTTGTGTCAAGTTGACAAAAAGATTAATCAGCACACCTCTTGATATTTTCTGAAGGTCAATACAATTGGGGAGTTATTCCATGATTCATGTATGTGTGCAATGCAATTGTGGTATGTGCTCAGATACATCTGTGCATGCATGTGTGTGCATGTGTATGATGTTTGCATGTGTGGTATGTATGCATGCCTGTGTGTAATATATGCATGCATTTGTGTATCTGTGCATTGTGGTATGTATGCATACCTGTGTGTGATATATGCATGCATTTGTGTATGTGTGCATGTGTGTGTGTGTGTGAATTAGTACATATACATGCATATCAATAGGTATATCTGTATATATATACATATACAGATATATGTCAGAAGATATTCACTTAAAACAGTGTCATAGAGTAGACACACTTATGTCTATCTATCCCACTCCAGGCAAAGAAATCTGACATCACCAGTGTCCTCCGAGGACATCACCTATGTCCATAAAGCACATCACCTATGTCCAAAATACTCTCTCATTGATGCTTCCCTTCCATCATCCCACCGTGGACATTGTCTTGATTTCTGATCCTATAGACTGCTTTGCATTCTTTCTAAAGTAAACACTCATACCTCGGGTCTGTTAAATCATCTGCACTTTCCTGCATAACTGCCATTGCTATTTTATAAAGACTGTGATATATCATCATGTAAATTCCTCATAATGCATTAATCCACTTTGCTGTTGATAAGCAAAGCGGATTTTCAGGGGCTGACGTGAAGAATGGTGCTGTTATGAACATGTTACATGCGCTTATTGGCCATTTACACTCACTCACAAGTGACCGGGGAGAAGCCGGACCTTGGAGCCCGCTGGTGGGCTCATGGCAGTGAAACACTTAAGAATACCCAAGTGGAGCTGCAGCTCCCTCGAACCCTTGCCAGGATTTTGCATTCCTGGCTGTTTGCAGTTTAGGTATTTCCTAAAGCCGTGGTTTGGCTGTTCAGAGGTTGGGAGGTTGAGTCTGAGGGCCATGTTCTTGGTGAGCCTGGGAAACAGTCACTGGACCAAAGCGGGGTCTAAGAGAAGGGTTATAGAAGCTTGGTTCCCTCTGGCTTCCGGTCTAAAGACCGGAAGTGGTTCCCTTCCTCACATGGAGTTTAGTTGTTCTCACCACTTTGGGTCACAGCCTACAGGGTTCTCACCAGAGCCGGGCTGGCACCAGCATTGTGCCTTCAACCTTGTGAACTAGGAGATAAGCAAACCTCATTTCCTTTTTAAATTAGTTGGCCTTGGGCACTGTATCATAGTAATATAAAAATAGATATTTTAAATGTATAGCACGTAAAACATATAAAAGTATAAAATACATACAAAAACTATGTCCTCCCCCTTTGCCCCTCACCACTGTGGCAGGCGGGAAGATCATGAGAGCAGGCAGGAGAGCTGCCAAGCCACCTGCAGGCTGCAGTACTGGGGAGAAGTGCCCCTGCATTTCAACAGGGCAGCACAATAGAACTGGCCCTGGTGGTATGGGCATGAATAAGCTGGCCCCGAGGAAGAGAGGGCATTAAAGTGGGAGAAGTGGCCCTGCCAATTGTTGGCTGCAGCACTGAGTGAGCTAGCCGGGGCAGTGCTGGAGAGCTGGCCCTGGCAGTGTGTGTGCAGGAGAGTTGGTGGGCTGGCCGACTCAGCTACCACCTATGCCCATATCCAGAGGCCTTGAAACAGACCAAACTCATGGCAATTAATACTTGCAAGTAAAGATGTGTGGACAAAAGAGTGGACTGTGTGACACGCTGTGACACACTGCGTCTTCCATGACGAGATGGTTTTTGTTTGTTTGCTATTCTGTCTTTATTATTTTATTTTATTACTTTATTTTGGAGAGGGTGTCTATGAAGGGACAGGGAGATGTGTGGGACTGGGGTGCATGATGTAAACTTCACAATGAATCAATAAATGGTTAACAAAAAGAAAGAAAAATGCTTCCTTATCTAGCTTAGCTGTCATACTATGAGCTAGATGTGCAGGTGTCCTTGAGTTTTCTCTCTCCCTCATTTGGGAGTCATTCCTAGTTAAAATAAAAGTTTTATTCGAAGATTTAAAAGAATCCATAACACACATAAAAATATAAATAATATAAAATATATTTTATATATAATATAAACATGTTATATGTAAGAGCATATAAAGTATACTTTTATATAAATTACATTAAAATATAAAAAATATACTACAATATGTACTAATTTACCCCCAGCCATATTTGTGGAGTGGGTCACATTTACTGTCTGTAAACTCTCCTTTGGGATGTGTGTCAGACTGCACTTCCATCATACAGAATTTTAACGAACTTGCACTCTTCACTTTAGTTGTATTTTATTCTGTTTCAGGGTTTTTAAAATCTTATTTTTTAAATTCTCTGCCTAGTCCTCTTCTGAGGTGTGGCTGCCAGATGTCAGGTGTCCTCCAACTCCCAAGCTCACTGTGTTGGGATCATAGTGAAGAGCCTGGCATTTCCAACATTCCAACAGTCTGGTACACCTATCCTTGTTATTGATAGTTAGTGTACAATTAGTGCTTTTGTGTTTGATCAATCAATCTTTCTGATGCCCATGTTCATTCAAAAACAGCTTCTGGTCATTTCAGTAAATTTCAATAATTCATCACTTACATTTACATGTAAATTATTTCCCTCCTTGCATAGGATAGCAACGACTCATCCTCATGGGTATCCAGTGAAATGTAAATATTCCCTTAAAATACGGTCTGTCCACCCTCTACTTTAACACCATTTTTTTTCTTCACAAATTAGAACTCTTAGAACACTTGACTTAATGCTACAGATGGGAATTTTCAGAGCAGAAGAGGGAAGTCTCACATATTATATTAAAAAATTAGCACACAACGCATTCTACCACCCTGTGTGAGAACAGACTGCTGTTTTGTTTTTTTTCCGTATTCCTACTTCATAAAACAAATTTCCAACTTAAAATTGGTTCATACTTCCATGAGTCTTCTGGTTTGAATCATACCTGTTAGCATGAAATTGCAAACATGTCTCAAATAGATGATTTTGATCAAAGGATTGCTTTAAAACCAGGAATTCCTAGTTATTGTCAGTTTCACATTTTAGTGCCTTGAAAACATGTCTATCATCTTCTGATTTTCACTTTTGTTTTCCTCAAGATATTACTATTACTCTATCATTGTTTCTTTGAAGAAAATTGTTCATTTTAACATTTTGGGTTTGGTTCTAATAAGTTTTCTATGTCATATCTATGTGTGTTCTTTTAAAATTATTCCTAGTTTCTTTTTTTTTATTCAATATATTCTTTATTTACATTTCAAATGATTTCCCCTTTTCTGCATCCCCCCTCCCTGAAAGTCCCATAAGCCCTCTTTCCTCCCCCTGTTCCCCCATCCCATCCAACTTCCCTGTTCTGGTATTCACCTACACTGCTGCACTGAGCCTTTCCAGAACTAGGGCCCACTCCTTCCTACTTCTTGGACATCAATTGATATGTGGATTGTGTCTTGGGTAGTCCAAGATTCTAGGCTAATATCCACTTATCAGTGAGTGCATACCATGAGTGTCCTTTTGAGACTGGCTTACCTCACTTAGGATGATGTTCTCCAGCTCCATCCATTTGTCTAAGAATTTCATGAATTCATTGTTTCTAATGGCTGAATAGTACGCCATTGTGTATATATACCACATTTTTTTGTATCCATTCCTCTGTTGAGAGACATCTGGGTTCTTTCTAGCTTCTGGCTATTGTAAATAGGGCTGCTATGAACATAGTGGAGCAGGTATCCTTATTACATGCTGGGGAACCCTCTGGGTCTATGCCCAGGAGTGGTGTAGCAGTGGAGTGTAAGCTGGTATTCCTGGTTTCATACTTACTATGTGCAGTTACTTTTAGAGCATCCTCATCCTTTTTGTCTTAAAACATGGATCTTTTCCTCCGCTATAGGACTCCAGTTATACAAATATTCAGCTTTCCGTCATGCCTTGATTTCTGGATTTTTGAATGTTTTTCTGAAGTCTCTTTACTCCTGAGCGTGAGGCTCAGTGTGTTCCTCAAGTCTGCCTTCCAGCTTGCTCATTCTCTCTTCATCTGTGTCTAATCTCGCTTCACTTTGTTACTTTAGATTTTTCACCAGCTGTTATGTTCATTGCCAGTTTTCATCGCACTTTCTTAGGAATGCCGCATGCGTTTATTTAAAAGATTATTTGACATCTCATGCTCTGAATCCACGCCCACCATAACCCCCGCCATGGATATATAACTACTGTTATATGCACTGTTACAGACAGCTCCGTGCCCTTTGGTCCATGCCTCTATTGTTTCTCTGGGGCTTGAGGATATGCTGATGGCTCCTTGTATCATTTTCAGTAGAATCCAAATACTGAATATAAAAATCTTTAGAAATATTTGATAGAACAGACAACGGGCTTCTAAAGAGGACTTACCCTTATCTCTGTGGCCAGCCTACAAATGCTAATGATCAGGACCCTTGGCAGCACTTAGTCAGAACTGAGCTTTGATTTTTTTTTTTAAAAAAATATCACTGTGCGAACACCAATAGCATATGCTCTAGGATCAAGAATAGACAAATGGGACCTCATAAAATTACAAAGTTTCTGTAAGGCAAAGGACACCATCAAAAGGACAAATCAGCAACCAACAAATTGGGAAAAGATCTTCACCAACCCTACATCAGATAGAGAGCTAATATCCAATATATACAAAGAACTCAAGAAGTTAGATCCCAGAAAGCCAAATAACCCTATTAAAAAACGGGGTACAGAGCTAAACAAAGAATTTTCACCCGAAGAACTTCCAATGGCTGAGAAGCATCTTAAAAAATGTTCAACTTCATTAGTCATTAGGGAAATACAAATCAAAACAACCCTGAGATTTCACCTTACACCAGTCAGAATGGTTAAGATTAAAAGTTCAGGAGATAGCAGGTGTTGGAGAGGATGTGGAGAAAAAGGAACACTCCTCCACTGCTGGTGGGGTTGCAATTTGGTACAACCACTCTGGAAAGCAGTCTGGTAGTTCCTCAGAAAACTGGGCACGTCACTTCCATAGGATCCTGCTATACCACTCCTGGGCATACCCAGAGGATTGCCCAGCAAGTAATAAGGATACGTGCTCCACTATGTTCATAGCAGCCTTATTTATAAAAGACAGAACCTGGAAAGAACCCAGGTATCCCTCAACGGAAGAATGGATGCAAAAAAATGTGGTATATATACACAATGGAGTACTATTCAGCCATTAGAAACAATGAATTCATGAAATTCTTAGACAAATGGATGGAGCTGGAGAACATCATACTAAGTGAGGTAACCCAGTCTCAAAAGATCAATCATGGTATGCACTCACTAATAAGTGGATATTAACCTAGAAAATTGGAATACCCAAAACATAAACCACACATCAAATGATGTACAAGAAGAACGGAGGAGTGGCCTGGTTCTGGAAAGACTCAGTGTAGCAGTATAAGGCAAGACCAGAACAGGGAAGTAGGAAGGGGTGATGGGAGAACAGGGGGAGGGAAGAGAGCTTATGGGACTTTCGGGGAGTTGGGGACCAGAAAAGGGGAAATCATTTGAGATGTCAATAAAAAATATATCGAATAAAAAAAAAAGAATATCGCTTTGCAGTGACGCTTACTCCCAGGATATGATCTTCCTTATGACACCATGTCAAAATATTTTGTTGTTGCTGCTACTGTTTTGTTTAGTTTTGCTTTGTTTTTTGAGGGTATGGTGGGATTTGGATCCTTCTCTCAAGCAAAACTTTTCAGGAGGCTGATCTAAGGCAAAGATTTGTTTACTTGACATTTTCCTGGGAAGCATCGTTGGGAATTGCTATGAGAGAGTTGGATATGAGGAGCTAAGGCAGAAGCTTCTGGAAGCAATAACGCATGCTATGGCTGAGTCCCTGGAAGCTCTGAACCTGTGTTGGCTCTTGGTGGTTGTCCTCAATCCAGGCTATGTGCAACCAAAGCAGTGTGGGATCTGCTTTGCTTTAGGGAAAGTAGCTGAGATCCACTCCCCCAGGATGGTGCATTAGGGCTTCTGGGGGTGTGCTTACCTTGTCTGGGTTTTCCTAGTGAAAGCCAGATAGATTCTATAGCCACTATACTCCACTGCGTAGATCAGCTGTGTTATAGCAGTACGGAAGCAGTGTAGACCAAGGAGCAATCAGATTAGTGATTAGGCCTCTAGGACTTCTGCAGAACCCAGCGTACACTTTCTCTTGCCTGTTACTGCCAAACGTCAGTCATCTCGAGTGTCTTGTGGCATCACCTGGTTCATGCCAGCTGCGGCAGGGTGACACTAGGTACCACATTTAAAGTCTCCATGACTCTTGCAATCACTTTCCTCCTTGTAATGAGTGACTTTAGAGCTGTGTAGCCCTCACAGCCATGCCAGTCACATGCCTTTCGATTCAGGATGATAGCAGACTTCACACCCCCAAGAGCTACCAAGAGAAAGTCTGATGTCTCCATCATAAACAAATTATAAATATTTGGGGAGACAGGCGTGTCTCACCTACTTTAAACAGAATATATTGTATATGTATCAAAATACCACATGGTAACTTATTAATGAACATATGCAACATTTACATTTTTATGCATCAGTTAAAAATAAATAAAAATTTTAATTTAAATTAGCTAAATTAAATAATGCCCTAAATTATATTTCCCAGCCACAGTTGTCTATGTCAAGTGTTCTAGAGCCACATGTGGCCAGGAATAGTGTGTCAGAGACATCCTACCCACCAGAAGATTCCACTGTGCACTTTGTGCACCACTGGTGTAGAGGAAGGATTGAGGTCATGCTGCAGAGTTGGGGTGACCTCCCTGCTTCTGCACCTGTTGGTCCCTGATTCCTTCCCCTCTTGTTCTCTGAGCCTCTGAAGATAATGTCTGCAGTACTGCCTGGCCCACTGAACCTAGTATAAAACACTATGTGATTTAGAGTGATTTTTAGCACTCTTCCCACTTTGGCCTGACATCTACTCTGTCTCCTTTTTGAATGTCTTCAGATACCATGTGAGGTTCCCCTGTGGTACATGTGATATGGTTTCCTCAATGTAGCCTGCACACTTCTGTGCACCTCTGCATAGATTACAGTTTTCAGCTTCTTGTTTTAGTTCCCTATTGGTACTCTATGTGTGTACTGTGCCCAAGTACATGTATGTGTATGTATGTATATTGTGTCTATAGGTTTGTATTATTATGGATATACATATCTGGGGTGTGTGGATCTGGTGTGTATATCTGATATGTGTATCTTGTGTGTGCTTATCTCATGTGTGTGTGTGTATGTATGTATGTATGTATGTATATATGTATGTATCCAGTGTGTGTGTGTATCTGGTATATTTGTGTTTGCCTCTCTGGTGTGTGTATATGTGTGTATCTGGTATGTGTATGTGTGATGTGTGTGTGTCTAGTGTGTGTCTGTGTGTATCTAGAGTGTGTCTGTGTGTATGTGTATCTGGTATATTTGTGTTTGCCTATCTGGTGTGTGTATATGTGTGTATCTGGTATGTGTATGTGATGTGTGTGCCTAGTGTGTGTCAGTGTGTATCTAGTGTGTGTCTGTATCTGTGTGTATCTGGTATGTGTGTGTATGGTGTGTGTATCTAGTGTGTGAGTGAGTGTGTGTGTGTGTGTCTGGTGTATGTCTGTGTGTGTCTAGTGTGCGTCTTTGTGTATCTGTGTGTATCTGGTATGTGTGTGTGTGTATCTAGTGTGTGTCTGTATCTGTGTGTATCTGGTATGTGTGTGTATGATGTGTGTGTCTAGTGTGTGTGTGAGTGTGTGTGTGTGTGTGTCTAGTGTATGTCTGTGTGTGTCTAGTGTGCGTCTTTGTGTATCTGTGTGTATATGGTATGTGTGTGTGTGGTGTGTGTATCTAGTGTGTATGTATGTGTGTGAGTTTCTGGTGAGTGTGTGTGTGTGTGTGTGTGTGTGTGTGTGTCTGGTGTGTGTCTCTCATATGTGTGTGTATACATGCGCACATGTACTTGATACACACACACACACACAGGGGACACGGCTAAGACTGAACACACTCAGGCTTTCTACATTATGTTTTATGGAAGGCTCAACCCCAGCCTCTGACAGCACAGGCTCAGACTTTGTCTTCTAGCAGTGCTTTGTTTCTGGTTGTGGCTTTGGGGCATTAGTTTACTCCTGAGTTGAGTGACCTGTCATCTGTATGTCTCAGAGTCTCTTCATCACAGAGACTGCTGTGCTGAATGGGCAGTAATCTTTCTTCTACCTCTGACTTGGACAAGCACGATACTCCTAAGTGACAGAGCCTGGATTTCCAACTCTTAATTTTTGCTTAGAACATATGTGTATCTTTCACACAAGTGGTAGATTTTTCCTTATTTTCAACCCAGCCTTCATTTTCTTGCATCTAATATATATTTAGTCCAAATTTTCCTTATTTGAAGTAGAATGGAATGGTGCTCAGTCTCAGCACGGCTTCCTCTTCAGATTGCCCATCCTGCTGGCCCAATGTTAAGTACCCAAGTGCTGTTTTTAGCAGAAGTGGGAAAAACAGGCTAGCTGTAAGACTTTGAGACAGCGATTTAAGACGGAACTCCGTGTTCAAAGCCCATGGCATTCTATAACTCTCGGCACTAGCTCACACTGTTTAAGCCTGGGGATGCCAGGAGATGCGACCATCACTCCAACTGACAGCAATCCCACAAGGAACCAGTCAGAGGACAGCTGCAAGCCTACAAACAGTATCTCAGGGCCAGAGCTTTTATCCAGCTCAGCACACAAAATGAACTCAGTAAATATTTGGGCACAAACACCCGATGCCCATTAAGAATGGACTGGCTGGTGGTGAAGGCAAGATGAGATGCAGTTAGTGCACTGGCCCGACCTCTCCCGCAGCTTCCTCTGCAGGAGACGCAGCACTTTGGCTGTTTGCTTTCTCACAAGTGGCTCTGATGATGGACGGGGTGGGGGGGCGGCACAGCAGCAACGGGAAGACATGGACCTACGATGCAGCGTGCTTGCTTTTGCCGAGTGGACAGGTGTGGAGAACGGGGACGACACAGTTAGGCAGAGCCAAAGTGAAGAACACAAGCTGGAGCAGAATCTTCATGGAGACAGTCCCTCCTGCCATTTATTGTGCACAGGCTGTTGTAATAGCAATTTAAATGTGTTGTGTCATATCAGGTCCTGGTAAAACTCTTGTATGCTATTTTCCCCCTTCTACATGAGAAAGTAAAACTGAAAATATTCACCTGACAGCCCCTGAGCCTTGGTGTTTCTGATTCTCATGGCTTTGGAGTGGCAGTTTGGTCTGAACCTGATTCCCCTATGTTCTACCTTTGAGGCTGTGAGTGAGTGAGGTGTGGAGGGCTCATGGACAGACACTGACAGTCAGGAGGCAGTCATGGGGGACAAATAAAAACAGGGGTGGGCTGGAGCCTTTCTCCTCTGCCCTACTTTGGGGGGAGCTCCAAGCTCCACTTCCCTCAGAGCTCTTTTTACTAGAAGACACATAGGGTAGACGCCTTGATCCACAAAAAAAAATATCTTGTGGCACAGTAGAGACCACAAGAGAAGAGATATTTTCTTTACAAGTCTGAAGGTCTATGACAAACACAGAGGGGAAGACACTGCTGAGAAAAACCTGTCTTCATCAAGAGATGCTGAAGACATTCTGGGTACTTCCTTAGACACCCTCTCCCTCCCTCAAGGAACCAACAGTGTCAAGTATCCTGTTTGTGACTATCGGTCTTCCCTCCTCCCTGTGAGAAGAAACAACTCTGTCACATTGCTTTCCTGAAGATCAACAGTTAGGACTCATTTGGCTGTCTCCCCTCCAGGCCAGCTGGTAGGGAGTCCACAGGTCTGGCAGCGAGCTGTGGTAATTGCCTTGCACGAGCAGATAGTAATGGCATGCAAATGCCTCAGCAACACCAGAGTAACAGACAACTTGAAGACAGCCTCAGAAGCTCACTCCCCTGCCAGGCTAAAAGATTCACCATGCTTCTTCAGGCCTGTGACTGGACCCCATGCAGCAGCAGGCTCTGACTGGACCAAGGCTGTCAACCCCAGCTCTTCTCAGTTGCTGGGGGGCAGGGATAAGGAGATGCATGCTCGGCTGGAGACATCTAAGGCCCTTCCCTGGCACTGTGGTCTCTTTTTCTTGCCTCTGAACAGTTTGAAATCTGAACTTTGCTAAGAGATAAAGCCTTTGAGAAAGCAAAGGATGGAAGAAGAGCTTGCATGTGTGGAGTTGGTTCCCTGTGAAAGAGGGAACCCTCTTGTCCCCTTTTCTGTTGCAGACAGTGAAGATCCGTCTATGAAACAGAAAGCTGGGTATCCCCACATATCATAGGTTGAGATCGTGATAATAGACTTTCTTTCAAGCCTCCCGAACCACGAGCCTTAAGGGCTATTTGATTAAATACATAGTCTAAGGAGTTTTATCATACCAACTGAGACTAGCTGAGGCCATAGCTGTCTTCTCGTGAGCTTGGAGTGGTAAGTGGCCTAGGCTCCCAGAACCTTCACAGTCCATCCAGGTGTATACCACTATCTTAGGCCAGGAAGGGCAGTAGTGATAAATGAGAGTCAAGTTTGTATTGACACAAAAAGAGTCATTTGGGAAAAAAGAGAATCTCTACTGAGGACTTGTCTCCATCAGATTGGCCTACAGGAAGTCATGGGGGCATTTTCTTGACTAATGGTTGGTAAGTGCTCAGATGACTGTAGGTAGTGCCAGCCTTGGGCAGGGGGTTCTGGGTGCTATAGGAAGGCAGACTGAATGAGCCATGGGGAGCAAGCCAGTGGTCAGCATCCTTCCATGGCCTCTGCTTTCAGTTCCTGCCTCCACATTCCCACCTTGGTCCCTCCCCTGGCTTTTCTTGATGAGCTCTAACCTGTAAGCTGTAATAAAAACCTTTCCTACCTAAGTTGCTTTTGGTCATTATGTTCATTGCAGCAAAAGGAAGAAACCCTTGGGAAAGATCTCTCTCTGTTTCTATCAGACAGAGAGATCTCTATCTCAGCTCCTCTCCCCCTCTTTCTTCTCTCAAGCTTTTGAATCTGACATTGAACTTAGGGCATGTTAGGCAAACACTCCATTGATGAGCTATGTCTCCAGACTACTCTCCTTGTTTCTCTTTTATTTTGAGGCAGGATGTCCTTACGTTGCCTAGGTAACCCTTGAACTCCCTCTATAATTCAGGTTGGCCTGACTCACAGTCCCACTGCCTGCCTTTTGAGGAGCTGAGATTCCCAGCCTACACCACTGGGCACAGTTCAGTTGTCTCTTCTCAACTAGCACACTACCAGAAAGTGGATGAGCAGATTGAGAAAGACACCAAAGCTTTCCAGTCACCCAAGAGGACACTTTGCTTCCCTCAGTGACCACATGGACCATCTGGGTTGTAATACGCAGTCCAATGGGGAGTGTGTGATCCTGACCTCACTCGCATCCAGACCTCTCCAACATCACCTATCGGAATCCCGATGACTGTGTGACATGGCACAGGTTGTAGGTCAAAGCAGGATGCCTTCCATCTCAAAGAGAACTTGAATGTCACTACTCTCTCTGCTGTGCTACTAAGGTTTGAACCAAGGGCCTCACACAAGCCCTCCATCACTGAGTTTCCTTGAGTTATATTCCTGGTCCTCTTTGAGTTTCTATTTTGAGACAGGGTTTCACTAAGTTATACAGACTGACCTAGAACCCAGGCTTGCCATGGCACACCTTAGCCTCCTAGTTAACATTAGACATAGTTTTCCTGCTTGTTCCTGGATTTTCCTCAGTCCACCCCAAGATTTGGACTCAAAAGTCCTTCTGCATGTGTCGTTGGGCTGGAATGGCCTACCTTGAGAGGGTCACATGATTTGACTTGGACTGAGAATCCTCAGGTGTATTCAAAGAGATCTTGGATCTGTTTAGACCTGGTATACTTCTGGGCACTGAGGTCCATCTCTGCTGCTGTGGTAAAATACCCTAGCCAAAGCAACATGTGGAGGGGGCAGTGGGAGAGAAACTTATTAAACTTACAATTCCAGGTTAGATCCAAAATGAGAAGCCAAGTCAGGAACTTGAAGGCCTTTTTGCCATTCAACACAGCAGTTACCTCTGGCCATGGAACTTACTTCACAGTCAAAGCTGTAGAAGGTATGGAGAATGCTATTTTCTGGATGGCAGCCAGGCCTATACTCATCTAGACTTCTTATGCTGTTCATTAACACTAGGCTTGTGTTGCCCACAGTGGGCTGTGTCCTCCTACCTCAGTTAACAATTAAGATAATCCCCCACAGACATGCCCATGGGCCAACTTGATCAAGGCAATTTTTTTTATTGAACTATTTTCTCAGTTGACTCAAGGTGTGTCAAATTGATATTTAAAACAATCCAGTACAGACGGGCTCTGTCATACATCTTATCTGTGAAAAGAGACTCCCTAGGTAAATACTTCTTAAATTCAACTCAACAGAAAGAGAACTGTGCATGTTTGGGGTTAATGTTTGCTGGAGACCCAGGTTACTCCACAGGTGCCATGCTGGGACACCCTCAGGAGTGTCCTTGTGATCCAAGGGACACTGAGTAGTGACAGAGACCCACACAGAAAGCAGAAGGTGATTGTCTTCATTCTCATGTACTAAGAAGCCTGACAGACATGGAGAGACGGCTTGATACACTCACAGATCTGCCTTCTGTATGCCAGGGCTCCCAAACATCCAGTGAAAATTTTAATTCTGTAAAGATATGGACTGGAGCAGCCTGACGAGGACCAATACGAGGTCTGGGCCAACTGGAGCACACATGCGAGGGTAAGAAGACAAGGGAGAAAACCAAAGTTTGCAGAGGCAGTTGGCAGTGTGAGGCGCACTAGCAGCAGGCGAGTGGGAGGCACCAGTCTCTACACTATTTATTTTATTAGCACTTACCACCCCAACCCACACCACAGTCACCTTCAGTACCAGCCTCCAGAATAAAGCCAAGAGCATCCACCCTCTCTCCTATGCAAGCTATGAAGTTCTGCTCCTGTTTCCTGACTTGGCTACCAGAGCTATGACTCAGGTATGGAAACCTGTGTGCAGACAATTACCTTCCTTTTAGCACCATCCTGATCCTTATTTTATTATTCATTAATTAAGTTATTTATTCTATATCCCAATCACAGATTCCCCTACCTCCTCTCTTCCCAGTCCCTCCCTTTCACTTCCCCTCCCTGGCCTATAAACCCCTCCTCTCCTTCTCCTCAGATATCCCATGGATTTCATCCACCCTTGGCATAAATGCAGTAAGACTAGGCACATCTCCTATTGAGTTTAAATGAGGCAGCCCAGTTAGGAGGAAGGGATCTAAAGGCAGGCAACAGAGTTAAAGAGAGTCCCTGGTCCAGCCTTAGCTGTCCCACATGGAAATCCAGCTGCACAACTGTTACATGTGTTCAGAGGACCTAGATCCATCCCATGCATGCTGTGAGCCCTTATGGGTCCAGGTTAGTTGAATCTGTAGGTTTTCCTGTGGTGTCCTTGACCCCTCTGGCTTCTTCAATCCCCTCTCCCTCTCTTCTGCCAGATTCCCCAAGCTCCACTTAATGTTTGGGTGTGGATCTCTGACTCAGTTTCCATCAGTTGCTGGGCGATCCTCTTTGATGACAGTGCTGCTAGGCTCTGTCTAGTGGAATATCATTAACAGGGTCAGAGCTGGGCTCCCGTTCATGGATTGGGTCTCAAGCTGGGTCAGTCATTTGTTGGCCCTATCCTCAAATTCTGCTCCATCTTTTACTCTTGCACATCTTGTAGGCAGGATACATTGTAGATTGAAGGTTTTGTAGCTGACTTGGTGTCCCAATCCCTTCATTGGAAGTCTTGCTTGATTACAGGAGATAGCAGTTCAGGCTTCATATACCCCCTTGCCGGTAGTCTTAACTAGAGTCACCTTCATAGATTACTGGGGGTTTCCATTGTCATAGGATTCAAGCTTGTCCCAAAGATGTTCCCCAATCCAGTTGTCTCTCCAAGTACTCTCTCCCTCCATCTTCCCCACCTCAACCTATCCCCATCCCTACTCACCCAGCTCCCTTCCTCCATCCATCCCCAATATCTAATCTATTTCCCCTTATCCATGAGATTCAAGCCACTCCCATTGTGCCCTCCTTATTACTTAGCTTCTTTGGATCTGTGATTTGTGGCATGGTTATCCTGTATTTTTTATGACTAACATCCACTCATAAGTGAGTACATACCATGTTTGTCTTTCTGGATCTGGGTTACCTTGCTCAGGTTGATCTCTTTCTAGTTCCCTCCATTTGCCAACAAAGTTCATAATGTCATTTTTTTTAGTGGTTGAGCAACAGCCCATTGTGTAAATATACCATATTTTCTTTATCCATTCTTCAGTTAAGGGTTATCTGGGTAGTTTCCAGTTTTTGGCTATTATGAATAAATCTACTATGAACATTAGTTAAGCAAGTATCCCTATGCTATCTATGGTAGGGCATCTTTTGGGTGTATGGCCAAGAGTGATACAGCTGGATCTTGAGTTAGATCTATCTCTAAAATTGTGAGAAACTGTCTAATTAATTTCCTGATTAGTTATACAACTTTGCACTTCCACCAGAAATGGAGGAGTGTTCCCCTTGTTCCGTATCCTTACCAGCATGAGCTGGCCCTTGAGTTTTTTGATCTTAGCCATTCTGACAGGTGTAAGATGGAATCTCTAGAGTTGATTTGCATTTCTCTGATGACTCAGAATGTTGAACATTTCTTTGTTTCACAGTCATTGGGATTCTTAATTCAAGACTTTCATGTTGTAGGGATACATTCTAGAGACCTAGGTCATATTATTCTTGTGACTATAACAAAACACCCCAACTGTGAGTCATTTGTAAGGAAGAGAAGTTAATATAGTACCAGGGACTTAGTACTAATGTCAAGTCAGCTCTGGTGAGGTACCTCAGCTACATTACAACTAGGCAAATGACATCATGAAAGAGCCTAGTATATGAACTGGGGATCATAGGATGAGGCAACACCAAAGTGTACACTTGGGGAGCTGGTCTATTTTTCCTTCATAGCCCACCCCTGTGAGAACTGAGGCTACATGAGAACTACATTAATCTCTTCCAAAGACTTTGTCACCTGTCAGTCAACTTCTCAGCCTTCAACACAATCCCTGTGGAGCTAACTCTCTGGTATCTTTGTGTAGTTGCTTGATTCATGGATTTACATCTAGGTTGCAATAAATATCATTGCCTGAATACCAATGCCTTATAGGATTTTAAGAATGGATCCTCTATCTGACTCAGGCTCAGGTCTCCAGCATCCTCCTCCAAAGAACCAGCACACTCTCATCATTCACCCTGACTCCTATGAGTGCATGTTTATAATTCTGCAGATTGTTAGTGATGCGTCAGATGTGTGAGCTCCTGCCTTTCCTTAGAAAAGAACTCTTGGAGAGCTGGCTTGGCCTCTGTGATTTCTGTTGTAACCCCAGAAAGGCCCTGAGATCATCACCATTGACAGACACTTGTAATGATAGTGTCGGGACTGAACATGGACAGCCCCTGAACCTGATCTATGACCTACAAGGATAGGGCAGATGCTATCCTGAGATGAATTACGAGTAAGACTTTTGAAAACTAGAAATGAAGTCAATTCAGATAGATACCCATGAGGGCTTAAGAGGGTCAGATTTGACCCGCAGATAACAAATACAAGGGTGATAAGAGAGGATTCAGGACCTTCCGTGAGCTACAGAGTGAGGGCAATCACAAAGAAAGGCTTCCTGAGGCAGAGAGAACATGGGGCAGGCAGGCGGGGAGGGTTCTCAGGGAGGAAACAAATGTTTGAGGAGGCCACAGACCTCAGGCAGCAGCAGACAGCAAGAAGGCCCAGCAAAGGAGACCTTCCTGACCCTGCCTGCAGGAAGAATCGAAGAATTGTACTCCAGACAAAAAACATCAGGTATCGCCATCAAATGATCACGCCGTGAGCAAAATATTTTCAGAAGGCACCATGGACTCAATTCAACAATTTGATAAAAGGTAGATTTAAAAAACATAACATAAAGTAAATTAACACAAGGTAGAACAAACTAAGTAAATTAAGAACTAAGAGCCAGATGGCTCCAGGTACCTCGACAATGAGAGCAGGGGGCGACCGTGCTAAAGGAAGGGTGTTTTTCTTCTCCTCATCTGAATGACACTCCAAATGAATAAGAGACTGTCCAGGGCACCAAACCCAAGGCAAGTCTGAAGAATCTGCAGGGCTGGGATTGGGACGGGAAGTTCATGTGGAGAAGAGACAAAGAGAAGGTCTATGAGCTCCCAAGGCAACCCTAAAATACCCAAAGGAACATAAAACTCCACTAGTAAGCGTCCATCCTGTCTATTTCCATTGTGGACCATGATAAAGATACCATAAAATACAAGCCATGGGTGAGGGAGGCCCAGACGTGCTCCTACATGAAAACTCTCCATACTTATTTCATTTTGTTGTATTTCATAGATGTTCTCTCTTTTTAAGAAGTTTTAATATAAAATTTTATTAAGTCTTTTAGAATTTCATATGATGTATTTGGATGATATTGATCCCCATTTCTTCCCTAGTTCCTCCCTGATCCAATCCATACCTCTACATCTCTCCCAATTTTGTGTCCCTCTTTTCTTTTGATAACACACTGAGTTCACTTTGGGCCATCTTTATGCAAATGGGGCATATGCTGGCTGTCAATCTGTCAGGATCACACCCTTAAGTCAAACCAGATCTCCCTTCCCCAGAAGTCATCAGCTGTCCATAGCTACTTGATTGAAGATGGGAGCCCATGAGTACCTCCCCTCTCCATTCGAGAATATTTACTCGATTGATCCTGTGCAGGTATTATTCAGGCAGATCTAGTGGCTATGAGTTCATGAATGCAGTGGTCCTGACATATTCAGAAGATACTGTCTTTGGCTCTTACAATCCTTCTGTTCCATCTTCCATAATGGTCCCTGGACCCTGGGGAAGGCAGGTGTGAATGTACTATCTCCATTTGAGTGAGCCACTAATACTCTCAACTTTGACCAGCTGTGAGTTTCTGCTTTGACCAACACCAACTGCTCGAAGAAGCTTCCCCAATTAGAACTGTGTCCTGCACTGTCCTATGGGAATAGAGGAATGAATTAAACAGCAGTTCAATATTATGCCTGTTTAACAGAGTAACAGGAGTAATTTTTACAAGTCTAAATTTGTTGTACTTAGATAGGTTTAATGCCATGCAAACTTTTAAAACCTTTTTTCTGTACATTTGTACCTGTTCCAATAATCGCTTCTTTAGCAAAAGTCTTCCTGTAGGTAGAAACCAGAATTCACAGAACTGGTGATGCTGAGGCTGGGGTGTGGCTGTAGCTACTGTCTGATACTCCTTCTCCAACCCTGACACATGACCACTAAGCTTTCAAGTGAGAGGTACAAAAGGCATGTCTTATTGCTGCACACACATCATGACCAAGAAGCAAGTTGGGGAGGAAAGGGTTTATTGAGCTTACACTTCCACGTTGCAGTTCATCACTAAAGGAAGTCAGAACTGGAACTCAAGCAGGTCAGGAAGCAGGAGCTGATGCAGAGGCCATGGAGGGATGTTTCTTACTGGCTTGCTTCCCCTGGCTTGCTCAGCCTGCTCTCTTACAGAACCCAAAAGCACCAGCCCAGGGATGAGACCACTCACAAGGGGCCCTCCCCACTTGATCACTAATTGAGAAAATGCCCCTCAGCTGGATCTCATGGAGGCACTTCCCCAACTGAAGCTCCTTTCTCTGTGATAACTCCAGCCTGTGTCAAGTTGACACACAAAACTAGCCAGTACAAGGCAACAATCCAGCTCACACCTGGTTATTCTTTTCCTCACCACACTGGGTGTGAGGGTGATCAGCTCAAGAAGTGACGGGAAGACTCAAGTGCCCCCACTGAAGGTTCCACCCACTGCAGGTTCAGGAAGTTCCTAGGTCCTGAGATGAGAAAGAAAAGCTCAGTCTACAGCAGTCCACCAGGCACCTTAATTCTCTCTGGACTCCCTTATCCATACAAAGTGTGGGCAACTTTCCTGAAAGATAATGAAAGTTTAGATCCAGTAGGAGAGAGGTAGCCATCTTCTAGCCAGAAAGGAGCTTATAAGACTCCAATGCTCAGTTTTGTCCAGGTTTTTTTTTTAATTTAAAGGGCTCACAAAGACTCACAGGGCACAGATGTGCATAGAGAGGAGATAGGACTATTGAGCTAACCTCAGATCTAGTCCTGTGGAAGGCCAAACTCATCTGAACAGATAGAACCTGAGGTTTCTGAGGGTGTTAGGTAGAGGACAAATGGACTGACCACTGCAATAGAGGATCTTGGATATCTTTTAGGGAGTAGCATTCAAGGATTCCAGCTGCTGAGAAAGGCTCAAGGTAGGCATATCGGTGCCCCATCAGACACCTCATTGGGGTAGGCCTGAAAGAAGAATCTGGAATGTGGCCAAACTCTGCTAACAAGCTGCTGGAAGAGATCACACAGAAGGAAGGCAGGTGCTGGACCTCCTCCTCCTCCCCCCCCCAGTGACTCCTGCCAGCATTCTGCCTAGAGCAGAGAGAGCAAAGAGTTCAGTTCAAGATGGCCTCTTTAAATCCCACCGAGAGGTTTGATTGTTGTTAGTGTGCCACTGGGCTGGCATACTAATAATGGAATCCAGTGACTGTTATTGCTTGAAAGTGACAAGGAGATTCATGGTGGAGCCCGTGTCCCTGTGCAGGGCAGGCAAGGAAGGTAGCCTGCAACAGCAACTGGAAAGGTCATCCAGAAAGGCTGAGAAGTCTAAGTCACTACATCTTGTTCCTGTCCCCGATGGGTACAGAGTGTGCGTGCATGCACAGTGTGTGAGCCTGCAGATCTTATTGCACACAGACCAGACCATTGCTGAGGTCTGCAACACTGTAATATCTCTAAGCATGCCCTATGTCCCTGATTGTTCTCAAATGGAGGTGTCCTTCCTCATCTGGGTTTTGCTCAACAGTCCTCCAATGATACCTTTAAACAAACTTCCTCTCTTTCCCTATATTCAGTATCACAGTGAGCTCCAGAACTTAATGTCCTTGCCTTGGGCAGTAGGATGCTCTGACTGGTGTCCTGTGATTTCCCCCACCCAATGTCCAGTCTGCATCCTGGGATTTCACCTAATGCAACCTACTTAGACCTGCCTCAACACAGCACTTCCCTCCCCCACCCTCCCACTCCCTGGCAGCAGTCTGCAGCTGTCCTTACAGTTGCATTCTTCCTGCTGTGTCAATATGCCATGTATCTTCCCCAAGGGAAATAAGGCATGGAATGGTGCCAGCTCTCCCATGCTCATCAGACACAAGGAAGCAAGATCACTTCACTCTCAGATGTCCCAAGGAAAAGTTCCCCAGAGATTGAGAAGGGCTGTCTGGCTCCTGTTGGAGTCATTGGAAGAAAGACGCCACTGCAGTGACTCCTTAGACACTGGTCAGTGACATGTATACAGTCCCTGCATCACGTTTGCATATGTCACACCATTCAGCACCAGGAACCAAAGCTCCTCAGATCCTCACAGAGAGACTGACCTAGTTATATGTGGTGACTCATCAAAGCATCTCATAGTTACTGCCTTAGACCAAAAACACTAGCGTGCAAGATTTCATTTTTATGGAAGCAACCATCAAAGAAGCACACAGGAACCCTGACCTCAGAAGGCAGCAAGGAAACCAAGCTGACAAGTAGGGAGATGACTCCAGAAGAAACTCTATAAATGCCAGCGGGGCTGGGAAGGTCAATAGATGTGACGTCATGGAGGAGGTGTGGTGTGAATGGAGGGAGCTTGACCTGAATGGACGGAGCATGATGTAAATGGAGGGGGTGTGCTGTGAAGACAAAGAGTAGCAGAATTCAGTCTGGAGCAGGGAGGTGAGGCCAAGTGGCTTCCCCACTGAGAGGACACCCTGAGTGCCAGTCTGCGAAAGAAAGCACCAAATAAGGTAGTAAGAGTATGTGAAGAAGGTCAGGCTAACAGAGTGGGTATGGTAGGATACATCATGCACCTTAAAATGTTAAGGTCCTAACCCTTAGTATCTCTAGGCACAATCTAAACCAAACCAGGCCTTTTAGGATGATCAAGGTCTGGTGAAATGTTTAGGATGAGTAGTGTGCTTAGGACAAGGGGACATTTAGACTGACATACACAGTTAGGCATAAGAGGTTGAGGCAAAAAGACACAGAGAGAAGGTGGCTTTCTACACCTCAAGAAACACCATAGACCATGAGAGCTGGTCAGAGGCCTGGAAAGAATCGTCTTCAAAGGTTGTGGGGGAGCCCAGTCCTGCCAACATCTCTATATGGAGATCAGGCCTCCAGAACTGGGGGAGTGTGTGTGTGTGTGTATGTGTGTGTGTGTGTGTATGTGTGTGTGTTATACCATCCACCAGCAGAGATACAGCTTGCACCCCACTGCCTGCCGTGGTGATACTCTGGACAGACAGGGACAGCTTACCAGAAAAGATAATGAGAATGAGGGCAGAATGCAAAGAGGCAAAAACAAGGTGATGGGGCGGCAAGGAGCTGGGGGAGGGGTCTACCACTGTATGCACTGAGCTTCAGGAAGACATAGTAATGGCCCTCAAGATTCAAAGTAACTTGTGCATGTGATTGTGTAGCTCAAATGTGTGCCTTAACCTCACAAAGAGCACTGGTTCAAAAATGGTCCCAGAATTACTGAGTATAAGAAATAGATTTGTTCATTCAAAATTTAAATCTTATTTAGAATCTCAAGAGTACCATTTACATTATTAACACACCACCCCATCGCCCTGTAACTCTTCCCATGTCCTCCCTGTTCAGTGTCAAGTCCATGACCTCTTCTTTATTCTTTATTATGTGTCTATATGTAACAGCACAAACACACCCTACTGTGTCTCTTTAGTGTTGCTGGTATGAATGTGTGTTTCAGGCTAACCATGTGTAACTGAATAACCTATCAGGGGGCTCATTCTTAGAGAAGAATGATTCTCCTTCTATCAGCAGCTATTAGTTGCCCGAAGGTCTTCATTCAGGACAGGTACCTTGTAATATTTCCCTCATCTACATGTATATGTTAACTGGTGCTGACAAGCAAGTCTCGTTTAGGGGACCATGCTACTGAAACATCATTGCTATAACTTCCCTGTTATTTAATGAAAACACCACCTAGTATCAAATATCATGGTCTTCTGGCTCTTATAACTTTCATTTTCCCTCTTTTGAGCTGATCCCTGAGCCTTCAGTGTACAGATTGTGCTATAGATCTGTGAGTTGGAGCTGAGCACCCAATACATTTTGACCAATAGTAGATATCTGTAATGACTCCATCTGCTGTAAACAGAAACATCTCTGATGAGAGGTGAGATCCGCACCTATCTGTGGGTGTAAGAACAAGTATTTAGAATCCTTATTAGTTGTAATTATATTAGTTTAGGAAAGAGGACTTTCTTAGGCTGTGAAGTTCCAAGGTACATCTTATAATCTCTAAGTTCTTCACAGCCACAAGAATTGTCACAGAATGCGTCATTATCAAAATAAGAGAGGAAAATTAACAGTCTTAACTGTACAGACAAAGAAAAATAAATAGAACCAGCGACCTGGTATCACAGCTTAAGAATCTCACAAATGAAGACCAAATCACTGTCGGTGAGTAGAAAGAAGTCAGTGAGTGAAGGCACAGCTCAACCTGAAACAGAAGAAGAGAGAAAATTAAGGGTCAATAGAAAAGGCAGGAGATGTATCTAACTGAGCAAGCCTTGAGAGGGAAAAAAAATGTATCAATCTTGGGTATAATAAAAGACAATCCAATTCATTACAACTCCTGCAGTTCCTAAAAGGAGAGGAATAGCAGGTCCAACTTTGAGACTATAAATTTAAAAAGTGTCAATGAAATGGGAAATTATCTTGAAGATGTATCTGCCGAACATGGCCAAGAGCACAAGTTTAGAATCATCTCAGTAGCCTCTGATTTATTGAACAGATCACGTCTGCCACATAACAACAGCTTGGGTGCCTATCCCTACAAACAAACCAAACAAAACAAAAATGTTGAAAAGAAAAGCAATTCAAAGTAGAATTTATCCAAATAGCTGGAGTAGCAAGGTCACCAGCACACAGCATCTTCTGAAGCTGTAAAGGGAGAGCCCCAAGCTGCCTTGCAGCCTACGTCAGCTTATTGTTGTCATACGGGCCTGAAAATAGTATTATAGGGAAATAATGAAATCCTGTCTTGCAATATAGGTGTGAAGACACTGACTAGAGGATTAGAAGCAAGAAGTCACTGGTGAACAAAACACAGTACAGTCAGGCACTCCTAAATGCAAAGGTGATAAATGTTTGGAAATAAACCAACATGCCCATAAAATAAAAGGAATAAATGGATAGGTTACATAATTTATTGGAGTTGTGCAGCACACACATTCAAAACACATGCACACATGCACACCTATCACACCACACAAATATACACATATACACATACATGCACATGGGCACACAAACATATATGCATGCATAAACATGCACACGCATGCATCCATGCACATACATGCATCCATGCACACACATATGCACATACATACATATACACCTCACACCCACATACATGAACATACACACAAAGGTATATAGTACACTCAGACACATATAAACACACACCACACACACACACAAACACATTTTTAACATGTTTACAGACTGAGCACTCTTTACAAACAAGGATTAGATGGTGATAACATCATTATTTTAAAATTCTGTCTACAAAATCTTCAAGACACATTCCAAATCTGGTGGTAATTACTGAAAAGCCTGTCAATGAGCACCAAGAGACCCTTGTATCTGCTATTCTCACTTCTGTTCTACATGGTGCAGAAGACATTGATTGGAGAAGGTGGCAGGGCATGGAAATCATAAGGATAAAGAAGGGAAGAGAAAGACAAATGTGTAGATGGGAGAAATCCAAGATTCTACAGAAAAGCTAAAATTTATTCCTAAATTGGTTGGAGTCACTTGACTTATAGCATAAAACCAAAACAATAACCCCAAAACAAAAATTGCTGCCCCTCCCTCCTCCAGATCCCACAAATCTGAAGACAACCTTCTGGAAGGATCTACCACCAGCAGTGCCAAAGGGCAACTAACTAGAAATGAATCTAAAGAAAGCTCAAGACAGCCCCTTATGGAATTTAGCCACAGAAAATAAAGATAACTTCTATAAATGTGAGGATACCCCTCCCCCCAAAAAAACTCAGGCTGACTCACCAGGAAGTGTCATCCCTTCCCAAACTGATGTATATATTCAACACAATCCACCGTGAGTCACTGGGGATTTTTCTATGAAAATTGACAAGATTCTTCTGAAGGGTATGTGAAAATACAAAAGGCCAAAAATAGCCGAGGAGATCTCCAAGAGAATGAACAAAACTGAAAACCTTGCCCCAGCAGATGTCAAGACACGTTATGTAACCACAGCTGGAGGACTCACAGAGGTTCAGATCAGAGCACAGGAGCAAGAATAGATACACGGAGCTATCAGCCGCACAACAGTGCTGTGCAGACAGAGCATGGGAGAGGGCCCGTTAAAGCAGAGATCCAAAAGGGAAAAAAATGCTAAACAAGCCCGCTCCTAGCCAGTGTTCTGTGGCTATTTCCTTTGAGTTAAAAGAATGGTTCATAAGGCTCAGTAATGAACATAATAAATGAAACATACAAGCTTCAGGAAGGTCCCCAAACAGAGAAGATTAAGAAAGTCCCCCTCCCCTGAGTTATGTAAGCAATAACAATTTGTTAGAGAGGGCACACTCTGACCTGCAGGACTGCCTTCATTTTATGCAAGGAGCTTCACAGCTGTAGTTTTTGTGAATTGTCTCCTGACTGGTGGGTGTGTGGGGGGAGGGTTTTTCAGCAATGCAGCTGCATTTGAGTATCCAGACTCCTATAGATGCCCCCTTATCCACAATTCTCCGTGTAATTCCTCATCCAAACTCCCTAACATCCTTTAGCCATTTAGTTTCCTAACTAAGGCCAACAGCTCTTTGTGCTCATCTGTCCAAGCTATATGTTATCCGGCAAGTATTTCTGAATGTAACACAGATATTTGAGGGGGAAATAAAATATAAAAATAGTTACAGAAGGACATACAAGACCAAGTTCCCCCGAGACTTGTGAGGGGAATGTCTACTAAAGGGATGTAAACAGGTCTTCTGCTCAGCCCATGTGAGCTCTGAGAGATGGGAATGGAAACAGGTTTTGAAGTAGAAACATCCATGTGGAGAGACAGAGGTTGAGAGGGGTTTAGCAATAACAATGGAGCCTTCTAAATATGTTCTGCAGGACACCTCAGAATGGGAGCTCCTTCAAAATAACTTCCAGTATCTGCTTCTGTTACAAGTGGTCAAGCAGCAACGAGCCAGAGGCTGACCTTTCCCTCACCATAGTCTTTCAAGGTACAGTTGGACAAGAGCCTGGGCAAATGTGCTTTCAGGGAAGGCAAAAGCAGTGGTTACTACAGTCCAGATCCAGCTTAACCTCAGGCCAACGTGTGATTATGAGGCCTTGAGGGCTGTCTAGCCTAATGCCAGACTGGCTATGATAAGGAGGTGGGAGCAGTGGGTTCTTGGTCCAGAACTGGGCTACAACTGGCAGGCATGGGAATCTTCAGAGCTGACAGAATCTACAGGATTACAAGGTGACTGAAACCTCAGGGACCCAAAGCTGGAGAGCTTAACCAGCACAGAAACCTCAGCGAACGGCTGAGTATTTTGCTGAGAACAGGAAGACCTTAACAAAGAGCCAGCAAGATTTCTCCCATGAGTCCTACAATGTCGGGACCAAGGGAAATGGACCGTGAGAAAACAGACCATGATGACGTGGCTCACCCGGTCACTGGTGGAGCCAATGGAAGAAGAACCAAGGTCAAGATGAACATGTGGGAGCAAAGAGGCAGAAAGCACAGTGAGGGCATAGAGGGACATCCAGTTGGAGGCAAGCAAAGTACATCGTATGAAATCCAAAGCTCTGCACGATAGATATGTGGTAATAAAAACGACTAGGGGCCACAGAACAACAGCAAATATATACTGACTATATGAGGACCTGAGTTCCACTCTTCAGTAATCACATAAAGAGTTGGACACGGAGACACACACCTGTAATCACAGGCCAAGGAAGGCAGATAGGAGGATTCGTGAACTTCAGAGTCTATGAGAGATCCTGTCTCAAAAAATAAAATAGAAAGTGATTGAAAAGACATGTGACCTCCATCTCTGGCCTCCATAAATACATGTGCACATATGCATGAACACACACGCACACAAGCACACGCACAAGTAATAAAGCCACCACCCTTTCAAGGGTGAAGAAGCCCCTGAAATACACTCCACCCTCACGTTGTTCAGAGTGCTGTGGAGACATCTTGGAGCAGAAGGAGTTCTGCCCAGGGCATCGGGAAAAATGATCAGGAGGATTGATGCTAACTGCCCTGGATGTGGAACCACAAAGCAGGGCTTCTAAGTAGCTATGTCCAAAAAGCAGAGTGATTTAAAGGGAAAGGCAGCCATGGTGAGAGAATAGATGGGGATTTCTGTGAAGAAACAGAGATGGCAAAGATAACCCAATAGAAACTTCCATGGAGCTGTGCAGAATCTGAATCTTTGGACCTCCTTCAGGGGGTCATTACAGAAAGAAGCAGGAGCCAGAAGACAAGAGACTAATTAGATGACAAGGGCTCAAGATGGAAAAGTAGTGGTCCTTCAGAGAGAGGAGAGAGAAGTGGGGGGGGGTGAGGGAATGTCTTAGAGATTGATGGCTGAGGGGCTCACTTAGTGGACTCTTGACTTGCAAGCATAAGAGCCCAAGTTTGATCCTCAGTTCTTAAGGAAAAACAAAGAAAGCACTGAAGAGACACTTGTAAGCCCAGGGCTGGGGAGGTAGAGACAGACCTAGGGCTTGGTGATGAGCCTGCTTAGTGGACTTGGTATGTGCCAGGCGTGTGTGCCAAAAAGCAAGGTAGACAGCCCTGAGAAAGGACAACTATAGTTGTCTCTGGTCTTCATAGGTAAATACAATACTATATCTGTGTGTGCACACACTCACACATACACACACACACACACACACACACTAATGGTTGAAATTTTTCTGAATTTGATGGGTTTAAAACTCAAGAAAGTCGTCCCACTAGGATGACTCTAGACAGAGTCAACCCCATGCATATTACACTTCAGCGTGTCAAATCAAATAGCTGAGGACATCTAAAGCAATTGAAGAAAAATCACAAAGGCCAGAGGTCACCTGAACAGCCTCTCTAAAGCACTGTGGGGAACAGCAACATTCTCAAGCAGGGAATTTCTGTTCAGAACCCGTGGGTGTGAGATGAGGATGGACACAGGAAAGGTGACAGACTTCGTTGTCCTGGACACCTAGGAGCTAAGGAAGTGCTAAAGTAAACCAGCAAGCAGACCCAGAGTGAAATGCCCCGAAGGTGCACAGCACAGGTTGTCCAAGGCTGCAAGAAGAAATTCCTGAATGTACTTTGTATTGTGAGCCTGAGAGCACACTGTGGAGTGAAATATATGCCAGGACCACACCAGGCGCAGGCGCAGGCGCAGGCGCAGGCGCAGGCGCAGGCGCAGGCGCAGGCGCAGGCGCAGGCGCAGGCGCAGGCGCAGGCGCAGGCGCAGGCGCAGGCGCAGGCGCAGGCGCAGGCGCAGGCGCAGGCGCAGGCGCAGGCGCAGGCGCAGGCGCAGGCGCAGGCGCAGGCGCAGGCGCAGGCGCAGGCGCAGGCGCAGGCGCAGGCGCAGGCGCAGGCGCAGGCGCAGGCGCAGGCGCAGGCGCAGGCGCAGGCGCAGGCGCAGGCGCAGGCGCAGGCGCAGGCGCAGGCCGACAGAGCAGACACAGCAGCAAGGCTCTAAGGATCTGTGGAGCAGGTTAAATATGAATGCTTAAAGAGTGGAAAGCCCAGGGCACACACTGTAACTCCCAAGCTCTGCAAACGCATGCCCACTCGAAGGAAGACCAAAGCCAGTAAAAGATGTGAACTTCTAAACTAGATGTGAAAGAGAAAGATAGGAGAGTAGAAAGAAAGGACAGATAAGAGGAAACTTTAAGCCTAATTATGCTATATAAACTATAAAAAAGAAATAAAAGACACAAACTATTAGAATCCATAAAACATAATCAAGGCTCCAAGGGCTACTCATAAGACAGTATATTAAAATATAAAAACAATGAAAAAGTAAAGAGATAAAATGAAAACTAAACAGAAAAAAATCTAGATAGTGACTGAAAAAAATACAATGAGGTGAGCTTGTAACTAAAGACATAAAGGGTCTCTTCAGGATAAAAGGCTCGATGGTTCTCGAAGACATCCACAGAGCATACAATTATCCTCCATGGCCATCCTGCAACAACTGCGAGCACACATAGGTAAAAGCCACCGCTGAAAGAAGGACTGTTCAAACATTCTCTCTTAGGTGAGAGAATACATAACTGAAACAAAGTCAAGGGGCTGGAACAATGTCTCAGAGGGGAAGAGAGCTTGCTGTGCAACCGAGAGGATCAGAGTTCGAGTCCCAGTGACCCTATATCAGGCCAGGCATACCACACATCCTTTTTTTATTGTTTTTTTTAATTCGATATATTTTTTATTTACATTTCAAATGATTTCCCTTTTTCTGGCCCCTCACTCCCCAAAAGTTACATAAGCCCCTTTCCCTCCCCCTATTCTCCCACCTACCCCTTCCCAATTCCCTGTTCTGGTTTCTACACTGAGTCTTCCAGAACCAGGGGCCACTCCTCCATTCTTCTTGTACATCATTTGATGTGTGGTTTATGTTTTGGGTATTCCAGTTTTACAGGCGAATATCCACTTATTAGTAAGTGCATACCATGATTGATCTTTTAAGACTGGGTTACCTCCCTTAGTATGATGTTCTCCAGCTCCATCCATTTGCCTAAGAATTTCATGAATTCATTGTTTCTAATGGCTGAATAGTACTCCATTGTGTATATATACCACATTTTTTGCATCCATTCTTCTGTTGAGGGATACCTGGGTTCTTTCCAGGTTCTGGCTATTATAAATAGGGCTGCTATGAACATAGTGGAGCACATATCCTTATTACCTGCTGGGGAATCCTCTGGGTATACGCCCAGGAGTGGTAGAGCAGGATCTTTCCGAAGTGATGTGCCCAGTTTTCTGAGGAACCATCAGACTGATTTCCAGAGTGGTTGTACCAATTTGCAACCCCACCAGCAGTGAAGGAGTGTTTCTCTTTCTCCACATCCTCGCCAACACCTGCTGTCTCCTGAATTTTTAATCTTAGCCATTCTGACTGGTGTAAGGTGAAATCTCAGGGTTGTTTTGATTTGCATTTCCCTGATGACTAATGATGTTGAGCATTTCTTAAAATGCTTCTCAGCCATCCGAAGTTCTTCAGGTGAGAATTCTTTGTTTAACTCTGTACCCCATTTTTAATAGGGTTATTTGGTTTTCTGGGGTCTAACTTCTTGAGTTCTTTGTATATATTGAATATTAGCCCACTATTTGATGTAGGATTAGTGAAGATCTTTCCCAATTTGTTGGTTGCCGTTTTGTCCTTTTGAAGGTGTCCTTTGCTTTACAGAAACTTTGTAATTTTATGAGGTCCCATTTGTCAATTCTTGCTCTTAGAGCATACGCTATTGGTGTTCTGTTCAGGAACTTTCCCCCTGTACCGATGTCCTCAAGGGTCTTCCCCAGTTTCTTTTCTATTAGCTTCAGAGTGTCTGGCTTTATGTGGAGGTCCTTGATCCATTTGGAGTTGAGCTTAGTACAAGGAGACAAAGATGGATCAATTCCCATTCTTCTGCATTCTTACCTTCAGTTGAACCAGCACAATTTGTTGAAAAGGCTATCTTTTTTCCATTGGAAGTTTTCAGCCCCTTTGTCGAGGATCAAGTGACCATAGGTGTGTGGGTTCATTTCTGGATCTTCAATCCTGTTCCATTGATCCTCCTGCCTGTCACTGTACCAATACCATGCAGTTTTTAACACTATTGCTCGGTAGTATTGCTTGAGGTCAGGGATATTGATTCCCCCAGAATTTCTTTTGTTGTTGAGAATAGCTTTAGCTATCCTGGGTTTTTTGTTACTCCAGATGAATTTGAGAATTGCTCTTTCTAACTCTATGAAGAATTGAGTTGGGATTTTGATGTGTATTGTGTTGAATCTGTATATTGCTTTTGGCAAAATGGCCATTTTAACTATATTAATCCTGCCGAACCATGAGAATGGGAGGTTTTTCCATTTTTTGAGGTCTTCTTCTATTTCCTTCTTCAGAGTCTTGAAGTTCTTGTCATACAGATCTTTTACATGTTTGGTAAGAGTCACCCCAAGGTACTTTATACTGTTTGTGGCTATTGTGAAGGGTGTCATTTCTCTAATTCCTTTCTCAGGCTGCTTATCCTTTGAGTATAGGAAGGTTACTGATTTGCTTGAATTGATTTTATAACCTGCCACTTTGCTGAAGTTGTTTATCAGCTGTAGGAGTTCTCTAGTGGAGTTTCTGGGTCACTTAGGTAGACTACCATATCATCTGCAAATAATGGTAGTTTGACTTCTTCCTTTCCAATTTGTATCCCTTTGACCTTATGTTGTCTAATTGCTCGAGCTAGTACCTCAAGTACAATATTGAAAAGATAAGGAGAAAAGGGGCAGCCCTGTCTAGTCCCTGATTTTAGTGGGATTACTTCAAGTTTCTCTTCATTTAGTTTGATGCTGGCTACCAGTTTGCTGTATAATGCTTTTACGATGTTTAGGTATGGGCCTTGAATTCCTGTTCTTTCCACGACCTTAAGCATAAAAGGATGCTGAATTTTGTCAGATGCTTTTTCAGGATCCAATGAAATGACCATGTGTTTTTTTTTTTCTTTGAGTTTGTTTATGTAGTGGATTGCATTGATGGATTTCCGTATATTGTACCAAGCTTGCATCCCTGGAATAAAGCCTACTTGATCATGGTGGATGATCGTTTTTATGTGTTCTTGGATTCGGTTGGCAAGAATTTTATTGAGTATTTTTGCATCGATGTTCATAAGGGAAATTGGTCTGAAGTTCTCTTTCTTTGTTGGATCTTTGTGTGGTTTTGGTATCAGCGTAATTGTGGCTTCGTAGAAGGAATTGGGTAGTGTTCCTTCTGTTTCTATTTTGTGGAATAGTTTGAAGAGTATTGGTGTTAGGTCTTTTTTGAAGGTCTCATAGAATTCTGCACTTAAACCATCTGGTCCTGTGCTTTTTTTGGTTGGGAGACTTTCTATGACCCCTTCTATTTCTTTAGGGGTTATGGTTTAGATGATCTATTTGGTCCTGATTTAATTTTGGTATTTGGTATCTGTCAATGAAATTGTCCATTTCCTCCAGATTCTCCAGTTGTGTTGAGAATAGGCTTTTATAGTAGGATCTGATGATGTTTTGGATTTCCTCAGTTTCCGTTGTTATATCTCCCTTTTCATTTCTAATTTTGTTAATTTGGATACTTTCTCTGTGCCCTTTGGTCAGTCTGGCTAAGGGTTTATCTATCTTGTTGATTTTCTCAAAGAACCAGCTCCTGGATTCCTTGATTCTTTGTATGGTTCTCTTTGTTTCCACTTGATTGATTTCAGCCCTGAGTTTGATGATTTCCTGTCTTCTATTCCTCCTGGGTGAATTGGCTTCTTTTTGTTCCAGGGCTTTCAGGTGTGACGTTAAGCTGCTAGTATATGCTCTCTCCATTTTCTTTTTGGAGGCACTCAGGGCTATGAGTTTTCCTCTTAGCACTGCTTTCATTGTGTCCCAAAGATTTGGGTATGTTGTGCCTTCATTTTCATTAAATTCTAAAACGTCTCTGATTTCTTTCTTTATTTCTTCTTTGGCCAAGGTGTCATTGAGTAGAGTATTGTTCAGCCTCCATGTGTATGTGGGCTTTCTGTTGTTTTTGTTGCTATTGAAAACCACACTTACACCATAGTGATCTAATAGGAGGTATGGGATTAGTTCGATCTTCCTGTATTTGTTGAGGTCTGTCTTGTGACCAATTATATGGTCAATTTTGGAGAAGGTACCATGAGGTGCTGAGAAAAAGGTATATTCTTTTGTTTTAGGGTGAAATGTTCTATAAATATTAGTCAAGTCCAATTGGTCCAAAGCTTCAATTAGTTTTATTGTGTCCCTGTTAATTTCTGTTTTCCTGATCGGTCCATTGAGGAGAGTGGAGTGTTGAAGTCCCCCACAATTATTGTGTTAGGTGAAATGTGTGCTTTGAGCTTCAGTAAAGTTTCTTTTACAAATGAGGTTGTTCTTGCATTTGGTGCATAGATGTTCAGAATTGAAAGTTCTTCTTGGATTTTTCCTTTGACCAGCAAGAAGTGTCCCTCAGTGTCTCTTTTGATGACTTTAGGTTGAAAGTCAATTTTATCTGATATTAGAATGGCTACTCTGGCTCATTTCCCGAGACCATTGGCTTGTAAAATTGTCTTCCAGCCTTTTGCTCTAAGGTAGTTTTTGTCTTTGACATTTAGGTGTGTTTCCTGTATACAACGAAATGTAGGGTCCTGTTTCCTTATCCAGTCTGTTAGTCTATGTCTTTTTATTGGGGAATTGAGTCCATTGATATTAAGAGATATTAAGGAATAGTGATTATTACTTCCTGTCATTTTTTATGTTATTTTTATATTTGAGTGGTTATCTTCTTTTGGGTTTGATGAAGGAAGGTTACTATCTTGCTTTTTCCACGGTGTAGTTTCCCTCCTTGTATTGGAGTTTTCCTCCTATTATTCTTTGCAGAGCTGGGTTTGTGGAAAGATATTGTGTAAATTTGGTTTTGTCATGGAATGTCTTGGTTTCTCCATCTATTGTGATTGAGAGTTTTGCTGGGTATAGTAGTCTTGACAGACATTTGTGTTCTCTCATAGTCTGCATGAGATCTGCCCAGGATCTTCTAACTTTCATGGTCTCTGGTGAGAAGTCTGGTGTAATTCTGATAGGTCTTCCTTTATATGTTACTTGGCTTTTTTCTCTTACTGCCTTTAATATTCTTTCTTTGTTTAGTGCATTTGGGGTTTTAATTATTATGTGGCGAGAGGTATTTCTGCTCAGGTCCAGTCTGTTTGGAGTTCTGTAGGCTTCTTGTATATTCATGGGCATCTCTCTCTTTAAGTTGGTAAAGTTTTCTTCCATAATTTTGTTGAAGATATTTGCTGGCCCTTTCAGTTGTAAATCTTCACTATCATCTATACCTATAATCCTTAGGTTTGGTCTTCTCATTGTATCCTGGATTTCCTGGATGTTCTGGGATACAAGCTTTTTGCATTTTGCATTTTCTTTAACTGTTGATTCAATGGTTTCTATGGTATCTTCAGCATCTGAGATTCTTTCTTCCATCTCTTGTATTTTGTTGTTTATATTTGCATCTATGGCCCCTGACTTCTCAAGGTTTTCTATCTCCAAAGTTGTCTCCCTTTGTGATTTCTTAGTTGTTTCTACTTCTGTTTTTAGATCCAGGATGGTTTTGCTCAGTTCCATCATTTGTTTGTTTGTGTTTTCCTGTAATTCTTTAAAAGATTTTTGTGTTTCCTCTTTCATGACTTCTGCCTCTTGACTCAAGTTCTCCTGCATTTCTTTAAGGTTTTTTTGTGTTTCTTCTTTATTGGCTTCTATCTCTTGAGCCTTATTCTCCTGAATTTCTTTAAGTGATTTTTGTGTTTCTATTATACGGGTTTCTAGCTTATACATGTTCCCCTGTGTTTCTTTAAGAGATTCATTTATGTCCTCTTTGTGTTCTTCTAGCAGCATCATGACCAGTGATTTTAAATCGAAATCTTGTTTCTCTGGTGTGTTGGCATAACTAGGACTTGCTGATATTGGAGAGTTTGGTTCAGATGCTGCCATATTGCCTAGATTTCTGTTTGTAGCATTCCTGTGTTTGCCCTTTGCCATCTTCTTCTCTGTCGGTCTTGTCTCTGGCTGGTGCTTAACCTCCTGAGGGGCTCTGGGACTATTTCTGCAACACTGGATGACTGGGTTTCCCCTGTAGCAGATTGCTGATGTGCTGTCCTCCTCTTGGGTGCCCTTACAGCCCTAGTGTGCTTTGCCCCAGATTGTGTCTGTGAACCAGATGGTGCCCGTTTGCTCCTTCAGGGAGTGCTGAAGGGTGTATGCTGTGGTGACCTAATCGGTGTGTTGATCACTCTGCTGGGCAGCCAATCTCCCAACCAGGCTGGTGCAACAAGGCTAGCCTAGCTGCTCGGGTTCTGAGTCTAGGCAAAAGCCTGGAAGGCCAAGGTCTGATCAACATTATCTTGGAGCTATGACTATTAATTGGGTCTGTCAGGTGGCCAGGATGGCAGGTGTGCGCATGCACTCCCTGAAAATGCCGGGAGAGTCTGCTGGGTTAACAACCTCCTGGCCAGGTTGACACACAGATGGCCCACCGAGCAGCCCAGTTCTTGGGGTCAGTCCAGGGCATGTTGGGGCCTGGACCCCCGCTATGTTAGCCTCAGGCTATGCCTGTTAGCCGTCTTTGCCTGCTAGAGCTCTCTGGCATCCTATATGCAAAATGGTGGCGTGTGCTCTGGGCCTGGGCAAAAAACCTCCTGGCTGGGTTGGCACCCCGATGCCCCCCCCCCCGGAACAGCCCAAGGACTGGGTTCAGGCCAACGCCCGTTGGGCTTAGACCCCCGCGATGTTGGCCTCCGGTTATGTTTGTGTACCTCAGTCTGTCTGATCTCTCTGGAGTCCGAGAACCAAGATGGAGGCGAGTCTCTCTTGACTTCGGTGAAAGGCACCGTAAATCTGCCGCTGCTTGCAGCCCGGCTGGCCAGCGATGGCCAGTGGTTGTGGGCACAGTGCCTGCCTAGACCCTGTCACCGTGGTTCCACTGCTGATGGCCCTTCTTCTCAAGATTTTCTATCTCCAAAGTTGTCTCCCTTTGTGATTTCTTAGTTGTTTCTACTTCTAATTTTAGATTCTGGATGGTTTTGCTTAGCTCCTTCATTTAATTGTTTGTGTTTTCCTGTAATTCTTTAAGAGATTTTTGTGTTTCCTCTTTCATGACTTCTGCTGTTTGACTCACTTTCTCCTGCATTTCTTTAAGGTTTGTGTGTGTGTGTGTGTGTGTGTGTGTGTGTTTCTTCTTTATTGGCTTCTATCTCTTGAGCCTTATTCTCCTGAATTTCTTTAAGTGATTTTTGTGTTTCCATTATGCGAGTTTCTAGCTTATTCATGTTCCCCTGTATTTCTTTAAGAGATTCATTTATATGTCTTTTTTGTGTTCTTCTAGCAGCATCATGAACAGTGATTTTAAATCCAAATCTTGTTTTTCTGGTGTGTTTGTGTAACAGGACTTGCTGATGTTGGAGAGTTTGGTTCAGATGCTGCCATATTGCCTAGATTTCTGTTAGTAGCGTTCCTGCATTTGCCCTTTGCCATCTTGTTATTTCTGGAGCTAGTTGGTCTTGTCTCTGGCTGGTTTTTGTGCCTCCTGTGAGGCTGTAGGGTTATTTCTGCAACATTGTATGGCTGGGTTTCCCCTGTTACAGATTGCTGATGTGCTGTCCTCCTCTTGGGTGCCCTTGGAGCCCTAGTGTGCCTTGCCCCAGATTGTCTGTGTGAACCAGGCAGTGCCCGTTTGCTCCTTCAGGGAGTGCTGATGGTGTATGCTGCAAGACCTTTTCTGAGTGCTGGTCACTCTGCTGGGCAGCCGATCTCCCAACCGGGTTGGTGCACACAAGGCTAGCCTAACTGCTGAGGCCCTGAGTCTAGGCAAAAGCCTGGCAGGCTAAGGCCAGAGCAAAGTTCCCCTCAGGCTATTACTGTTTATTGGTTCTGTCAGGTGGCCAGGATGGCAGAGTTGTACTTGCTCCCTGAAAGTGCCGGGAGAGTCTGCTAGACTAACAACCTCCGGGCCGGGTTGACACACAGATGGCCCACCAAGCAGCCCAGGGCCTGGGGACAGTCCAAGGCCTGTCAAGCTTAGACCCCCGCTATGTTAGCCTCGGGATATGACTCTTAGTTGACTTTGCCTGCTAGAACTCTCTGGCATCCTGTAGTCAAAATGGCGGCGCGTACGCCAGGCCGGGCAAACAACCTCCTGTCCAGGTTGGCACACTGATGGCCCCCCGAACAGCCCAGGGCCTGGGTGCAGGCCAAATCCCATCCAGGCTTAGACCCCTGCGATGTTGGCCTCGGGTTATATTTGAGTACCTCAGTCTGTCTGATTTCTCTGGCGCCTGAGTTCCAAGATGGTGGAGAGTCTCTCATAACTCCCACACATACTTTTAATTTTAGCTCCACGAGGGAAGAAGACAGTAGGTCAGCTGGGGCTTACTGACTTCCTGCCTAGTGGACGAAACCCAATCCCCAGGCTCAAAAAAAAGGCCTTCTCACAAAGAAATAGGGAGAGAGTGACGGAGGGTAACCCTCACCACCATCTTCCTGGACACAACACACAAATGCACATACACTAACACAGAGAGTTGTGTTCACGTTCACTTACTCTCAGATAAATCTTTAAAAACGTACCAAATTAGAAAAAGCCAACTAAACATGGCAATAATTTGATGAGCATTGCCAATACAGGGACCTAATTTGGCATTTATAGAAAATGACAGACACTGTATGCATCCTTCCCAGAGCACATGGAGTGGTGGGCCTTATAAATAATTCTCTGGGCTGAAAAGTATCTTGATGCATCTGATAACACAGAAATCCTGCATTGGGGGCTATCTGAATAGAAAAAGACTAAAGTAGAATTTGAGACAAACCTCACATGATTGGCTATTAAACAATTTTTTCTTCCTCCCCTCCACATGTTAAAAGTTTGTTTATCTTTTCTCTGTGTGCATGAGTGTTTTGCCTGAATTGTATATCTGGGTTCCACAGCATGCCTGGTGTCCATGAAGGCCGGAAGGAAGTGTCAGATCACCTGGAACTAGAATCACAGCCAACTGTGAGCCGCCATGTGGATCTGGGAATCGAACCCAGGACCTCTCCAAGAGCAGCCAGTGCTATTAACCACCAAGCCACCTTTCCAGCCATCTCTTTCTCTCACTACCTACATAGCTGTGCAAACATGGGGGCATGACTCCCTTTAAAGCCCTGTACATTCATCAAGACTCTTCTTAACTTAATACTCATTCCTGCTATGTGCTCTGTACAAACTCCCATCTGTTCATTGTCTCCATAAGCCTGCATTTTCTGCATGTCATGAACCAAGAGTCATGCATATGTACCCTGAGGCATTTAGCTTCTTCTGGTAGTTTTGGGCCCTTCTACCCTGATTCATAGAACAGGGGCTACAGTGTGAGTAAGTACCGTGTCTGCTTATCTGTACACCTAGATGGGCATTTAACATTTCTACTCATGGAATCTGTTCTGGTTTTACATGACATGAGGGTATACCCAGAAAGCTTGGTCTTCATATGATTTTTTTGAGGTGGCAGGACCTAAAGTGCCTAGTGGGGAAGCACCTTGGGAGGGACTCATGCTGGTCTCAGTGGATCCACTCCAAGTCCCTGTCTGTTCCCGATTCTCCTCTACACTTCTACCATAATGGAGGCTCTCACTAACTAGAGGTAAAACAGATGAGGAAGCCGGATGCTGGGCTTGCAACCTCAACCCCATGAGATAAATAACACTATTACTCTTAAAGCAGCAAGCCTTAGGTATTTGTGCTGTAGTTGCAGCAAGCAGACTATGTGTGACTTTCTCTCCCAATGCTCCTGTGCTCTTCCGGGTACGCATCTCTGTGTGGACTTACGTTTTCTTGTCTCTTGGAAAAACTTTGAGGAATATGAAGCTCTGGCCCTATATATGACTCTTTAGAGCATTATTCTATGGGTTTATTTGTGAGTTGGGGGATATCAGCATCCTGTGGTGTCCATGTGGATGTCTAAGGACAACTTGCCTGCTTCCGTTCACTCCTTCCACCATGGAACTCAAGTTATTGAGCTTGGTGCCAAATGCCTTTGCCTGCGGCCATCTTGATGGCCCTATCTGTACATCTAACCTCTAAAAAAAATCATGCACCAGCTGCTGAAATGGCAGTGCCTGCTGTGCCCCGCGTCTCCAGCCTCACACACCCTTGGCAGTACTGCCCTCTGCACCCCAGAGTGCTCAGAAAGCACTTCCTCATTTTGGATTTAATTTGCATTTCCTCAATGACTAATGATGCTGAGAGTCTTTCTATGTGCTTTTTGCCTTTGTGATTAGCTTCCTTGGAGAATTGACCATTCAAAGCCTTTGTCCAGCATTTAATTGGACCATTAATCTTGTTATTACTAGCTCAAGTTCTGTATACAAACCCTTCATCAAGTACATGAGCAGAGCGTACATTTTCATTCTCTGCAACTATACTCTTCATCCTAGAATTGTTTATTTGCTTAATGTCTGTTTACAAATGTTTGTGTGTTTATTCATCTATTCATTTATTTAGTTACTTATGTTGGAGTTTAATTTTTAAATGTCAAAGATGTGTATACGTGTTTGTGTGTGTGCATTATTTGTGTGTGTGTGTGTGCTTAAATATGTATGCATGTATTTGTATGTATATGTGGCTTTTGGAGGAGGTTGTATGTGTTCATTAGTGCATCTGAGTTTTGGTGTGTGGGTGTGTACCTCTGTGTATGCACACAGAAATCAAACAACTACTGTGCCCTGTTCTTTAGGGATCACTCACCTGCCTCTGTGTCTTGTTTTTTTTTGTTTTTGTTTTTGTTTTTTTTAGTTTGATTTTAAGACAAGGTCTCTCACTGGCCTAGAACTCACTCACCAGGGTCCAGGGCATTGTCTCATCCCTACCTTCCCAGCTGTGGGATATGTTCACAGGATACTGTGTCCATAACCATAGTTTCCTGTGGGTTCTGGGGCTTGAACTCAGATCCTCAATCTTGGTCCAAGAAAACTATCTGCCAACCTGCTAGATACCCACACTCTCAGCTTACCGCATCTAGTTTATTGGTTTTTCTTTTTTCTTCTGCACATCATATTTACCTGCTATGTCTAGGAGCTCCTTGCCCAACTCAGTGTTACAGAGATTGCCACTAAGTTTTGCAAAAGATTGTATAGCCCTATTGAAACTATGATCGATTTTGAGTAGAGTTGAGGGTACAGTATGAGATAAAGGTCCAAAATTCATTTACTTCATGCACATAAGTATCCTATTGGATCATCCAAACACAAAATATTTAAAAGATTGTTCTTGCCCAGTTGCTGTTACATCAAGAGGAAGCTGGATGGCTGATGTGTACCTCAGACTTAGGGAGCTTGGTGAAGATTCATGTGTTCAGGTCTCCTAAAATTCATATCGAGATTTGAGGATTGAACTTTGCAGATGGATAGGAAGGGAACACTCGCCTTCCCAATGCTCTGTCATCATATCCACAGATATGGAGTGTCTTTCATTTTGTTAGAGCGGAAGAGATTGCTCCATGGTTAAGATATGTATGCTTTTCCAGTGGCCCTAAGGTTAGTTCCCAGCACCCATCTCAAACAGCTCATGGAGTCTGAAACTCTAGCTCCAGGGGATCAAACAGCCTCTTCTAGCCTCTGAAGATAGTTGCACTCACATTAATATATGCACACACACACACACACACACACACACACACACATTTTAAAAATAAAGTAAATCTTATAGGATTGCTTTATAAATCCCCATATTCAGATGACAAGCCCTTTTGGTTCCACTAAGTTTTAGGAACCTATTATTTAGGGGCAAGTAGAAATGAATCTGTTTGGTTAATTTTATTTTTGGTTCATTTGTTGCTAGTTACCAAAAATACAATTGGTTTTTGGTGTATTTATCCTGAATCCTCTGAACTCTTGAATAAAACATGAGCACAAAAAAATTACAGAGGAATTAAAACATTTTTCAAACTGTCATAATAATTAAAATGCAACAAACCTAATGATTGTGAAGTAAGAGTAAGTGGGACTTTTAGAAAATCTACAATTTGAAATGCTAGTATTAACAGCATTTTATTCTTTGTTTTTATTAGTTCTTGGAAATTTTCTTTCTTTTTTGGGGGGGTTGCCTTTTATTATTAATATTATTATTATTATTATTATTTTCTAAATTCTTTGTTTGCATTCCCAGTGCTTTTCCCTGTCCCAGTTTCCCCCTCCCTGTATGTCCCATAAGCCTTCTCTCCACCCATTCTCCAATCACCTCCCTCCCTTTTCTCTGTCCTGGTACTCCCCTACAATGCTGGATCAGGCCTTTCCAGGATCAGGGCCCTCTCCTTACTTCTTCATGGGAGTCATTTGATATGCTACTTGGGTATTCAGAGCTTCTGGTCTAATTAATATCCACTTATCAGTGATTGCATTCCATGTGTATTCTTTTGTGATTGGGTACCTCACTTTGGATGATATTTTTCAGTTCCAACCATTTGCCTAAAAATTTCATGAATTCATTGTTTTTAATTGCTGAGTAGTATTCCATTGTGTAAATATACCACATTTTCTGTATCCATTCCTCCACTGAGGGACATCTGGTTTCTTTCCAACTTCTGTCTATTATAAATAGGGCTGCTATGAACATAGTGGAGCATGTGTCCTTATTGCATGCTGGGGAGTCCTCTGGGTATATGCCCAGGTGTAGTATAGCAGGGTCCTCCAGTAGTGTCAATACGATGTGCTTTAATCCATTCACCCTCCTTCCCCAGCTGCCTCCAGATCCATTCACCTTCCCTACTCACCTGACTTTGAGTCCTTTTCAGAAAACCATTGTACTGGCTGGTTTTCTGTCAACTTGACACAGGCTGGGGTTATCACAGAGAAAGGAGCTTCAATTGGGGAAGTGCCTCCATGATATCCAACTGTGGGGCATTTTCTCAATCAGCGATCAATGGGGGAGGGCCCCTTGTGGGTGGTGTCATCCCTGGGCTGGTAGTCTTGGGTTCTATAAGAGAGCAAGCTGAGCAAGCCAGGGGAAGCAAGCCAGTAAGGAGCATCCCTTCATGGCCTCTGCATCAGCTCCTGCTTCCTGACCTGCTTGAGTTCCAGTCCTGACTTCCTTTGGTAATGAACAGTAGTGTTTCCACAATGTAAGTTGAATAAACCCTTTTCTCCACAACTTGCTTCTTGGTCATAGTGTTTGTGCAGGAATAGAAACCCTGACTAAGACAACCATCAAGGCCATTTCTGCTGTCCATATACCCTTGGATGTGTGGTCCACAGGAGCATGGTTGACCTACTGTGGGCCACACTCCTAGAAAAAGCCAAACCTCCTTCATGCAGTAGCTGTCAGTTGTCAATAGTGACTCAGCTAAGGCTAGCTAGAACTTCAAGCCCGTCTTCTACTATGCTTGGATGTTTCCCGGTTTGAGCCCCTCCAGGTCTTGTGTCACGATTGCAGTGAGTTCGAATGTGTTGCTCCCTCGGCATGTCGGGGAAACACTGCTTCCTTGTAGTGACCCACCACTCTGGCTCTTACAGTCCTCCTATCTCTTTTCTGCACAGATCCCTGAGTTGAGCTTTAGGAAGGGGGTGAAGCATAAAAGTCCCACTTAAGGCCGAGCCTTTTAATTCCCTGACCTGTTGTAGGTCCCTGGTAATTCTATTTCCTAAAGGAAAAAAAGAAAGAAGAAAAAGGAGGAGGAGGCAGAGGAAGAGGAGGAAAGGGAGGGGGAGGCAAAGGAGGAAGAGAGGAAGCCTGTCAGATGAGGGCTAGGAGATGCCCTTATGTACGGCACCATTACTAAGCCATGAACCTGTGGTTAGACAGATCCTAGCCCTAGTAGAAAACTGCCTACTGCTATTTAGCAGAGAGAATTTAAGGCTTAAGCTTCTACCTTCAACCTTAAGAAACTAGAAACCAGACAGAATAGAACCTGAAGTGAAGAGGGAGAAGCAGAAAATTAATTGTGAGTATAGCTAACAGACCACAAAAGCAATAAGAAAATTACAAGCTGGGCTTAGCTTCTATAATTGAGGCAGGGTTCATGTATGCTGTGCTGCCCCTCCCCCTGGCTGGATAGCCATAGATGACTTTAAACTAGTGAGCCTGGGGTCTGGAGAGACCTTTCAGCCTGCTGCTCTTCCAGCAGATGTGGGTTCAGTTCCCAGAACCCACATGGCAGCTCACAACTGACAGTCTCAGGCACACAGTGACTTTCTCTGACCTTGAGAGTTCCATGTACATATGGTGCACACACATATATACACAGACAGACAGACAGACACACACACACACACACACACACACACACTCATATATGGTTTTCTTTTTAAAAAAAAAAAAGATTAAATCCTATGATGCCCCTGTTACAGCTGAAATTACAAACATGCACCCCCATACCTGAATTATGTGGTCTGGGCATCAAATTTGGGACCTATGCACACTAGGAAAGTACTTCACAATCTGGGCTACAACCCTCCCCCAGGCCTCAAATTTCATTTCCAAAATTTAGTAAAGTTTTACATGTTGAGTAAGACTAATCTAGCTTACCTTTTTAAAGAAACATAAATGTTGCTAATATGAAGAACACAGATTAGGGTTGGAAACATATAAACAGTAAAAGAGTTATGGCATAAAATACATGAACAGATTATATGGGACCGCACCTGTATACCAGTGACTTCAGCCAAACAAATAAATCTCTTAGAAAAGATCTCCAAATAAAATTAAGGGAAAGGGTGGAAAAAACAAAACAGAAAATTGACAGTGTCCTCATCGAACATAAATAAATCAATAATTCTTAATAATTAAGTATTAAATTGAACCTAGCAAAATCTATCTAAATATGGACTCTGTTACAGGAAGCACAGGAATGCTAAGTTGGTTTAACACTGAGAATAAAGGACAAACCTGGTGCTAATAGGAAGACAGAGAGAAAAGACCCATGGCCAAATTCCACATTCATTTAAGATGCGTAGAAACTCTCAGGCTCTGAAGGAAAAGATGCATGCAATGTAAATGCAATGCGAGACAGATGAAAGCTGCGTTGTGTGTGTAAGCACAGCTGCAATTAAGAATACCCACAATGGATTTTTGTAAAGATTCAGAATAGTGGGATCTTTTGTACATTCAAAGGGAGAATGCCCCCACTTGTAACTGCTGCTATGTAAAACAGACGGCTCATGTTTAAACTGGTCAAAAGTGTTTCTACCCTATTACCTACCGGTTCCACTTAGAGAGAAGGAAATTGGATGTTTATGTAAACAGGTAGTGGGGAGGGGTGTGCTTTAAAGGTTGCCTTCCCAAGCTGAGAACCATAGGATAACTATCAACTTGGGTCACAGTGGGGTTCCCCTTTCTACTTGCTGCCCTGAGGATGGAGTATTGGGGCTCCTCATTCTCAGGGTCTTGATGAGTGTAGACATGGCAGGAACCTCTTGATATGCCAGCAGTAACTCACCTCTTGATCAGTACTGTGGCTACATTAATGCTGATTTTTTTTATTGTTATATTATTCCTTAGACTATAATCTCAACGTTTATGTATTTTACTAGATTCATGTTTACTAAAAATTCATCCAAGCATTTCTACGTATTTCTTTAAAAAGCCAAATATGTATCTCAAATATGTAAAAGTTAGCATGCATTCCAGAAAACATACTAGAAACAGCTAAACAACAACAAAGGGAGAGGGGAGCCTTGGAGATGAGCCTGAGAGGAACAACCTCTGCAGCTTTCAGAGTGAAGGACATGGGAGTTGATTAGAAGAGGCCACCTCCACAGTGGCCTGCACCTAGACTTTAGAATGGAATAAATACCACCGCTCTTTTGGACACATTGAGCCCAAAAGGCAAAGATGCTGTGTGACAGGATAGCTTCTCACACGACAAAGACAGCATGGTCCCCCCTCATGCAGAGGACCCAGATGAGTCAAACTGAGAAACAGAGGGTGGCATAGTGGTGCTCAGGACTGGAGGAGGAAGAAAAGAGAGTTATCACCCAGTAAGCAGGGGGTTGCTACAAGACTGAATCCATTAGAGTCGCCTGGCACACAGAATGCTTACTGGTCAAAGATTACACAAGCTCTTAAGAACTTGTTATTACAGTAGAGGAAGAGTAAACTAACTTTGGTAAGAAGTAAACATTAACAGTGGAGAAGACACAGTTAGAGTTTCTCTACCATCCATTCTTATCCCTCTACTCCTCATAGAAAACCCACAGTCTTTTATCTGACCTCTTTTTAAGGTCTATTACAAGGGACTGTGCCTATAAGTAAGTTGTTCAAGGTCACATGATTTAAACACTGTGAGGTGGCTTAAAGGAGAAATGTCCCCCAAAGGCTCAGGCATTTGAGCATCTGGTTGTCATTTGGGGATGCTGTTTGGGGAGCCTTAGGAGGTGCAGCTTTTCTGGAGGAAGTGTGTTTTGATGGTAGCAGAAGGCGGGGTGCAGGGCTCTGAGAAAATGATGCCTTACTGACCATTAATGTGCTCTCTGCTTCCTGCTCAGGGTTGAGATGAACTCTCACCGTTACTGTCCCTGCTGCTGTGCCTCCACTCCACCCTCATGGATTCCTACCCTCTCTGGGAGTGTGAGCCAAAATAAACTTTTCTCTTAAGTTGCCTTGGTCACATAACTTTAATTACCTCAACAAAAAAAGGTAGCTATTACACTCAGACAATGGTCTTCCAACATTATTTTTTGTTTTTATTTTTGTTTTTGTTTTTGTTTTTTTACTGGTGCCAGGGATAAAATCTAGGATCAGTAGTTCTCAACCTTCTTAAAGCTGCTGAAGGTCTTAAAATCTACCCTCAAGTTGTGATGTCCCCAGAGTATAAAATTATTTTGTTGCTACTTCATAGCTGTATGTTTGCTACAGTTATGAGTCGTAATGTAAATATATAAAATGCAGGATATCTGATATGTACTTTGTGAAAAGGGCATTTAACCCCCAAAGGAGTCAAAACCCCCAGGTTGACAACCATGACTGAAGATGTTAGTAAGTACTCTGCTGCACCCATTCAAAACTGCCTCTGAGTAACACATGAGGAAAATCTACTGTAATTCCCTTCCATAGAAAAAGAAAAAGACAATCATGAGATAGACACACTTGAAGAGATCATTTGCATAACATTAAAAGAGCCAAGTCTACCACCGTAGGAAGTACTACACATCTAAGCAAGATAAAAACCACAGGAAACTATAGTCCATCTTCACATAACAGCGTGGTACAACCATCCAGAAAGAAAAAGGTGAACTGTATGGCTTATTATCTGTGCTCCCCGGTGACTACTTACTACCCCTATGGCTGAATAATCAGCTTCCCACATGTTGGATTCTACTGGGTTTGGTCAATAAGGGGTTTCCAGCAGAAAATTGCCCCTGGAGGGGTTCCTTCCCTCCTCCCCTAATACTGTATCAGTGGAAACCTCGCCCCTGCTGGCTCCACCTTGTACAGAGCATGGGTTACACAGGACCTGCCACTACAGCCTTGTCCCCTTGGCCTTTGTGTCCTAATGGTCTGCACCTCCCTGCGGTTTCTCTTTCCAGGCTATCCCGTAACCCTCTTTAACACCGTCCACACATCTTCAGGAGTGTTTGCTGAGGTCTCCTCCCTAAAATTTCTTGGTATGACTATTCTACTCAAATCCTTTCTGATGTGACTCTTAAGACTCCAAATGAACCCAACACCAGAGTCCCAACACCACAGAAAGGGACTGCATCTGACACAGCTTTGACTGTGGGCTCTGAGTACCACAGTGATACCAATCTTGACCATGATTGACAGGAACTAGGCTTCTGGTCACCTCTCTGGAGACATTACCTCCTCAACAGAGTAAGATAAGCATTGAATGTACATCTGTTACCTATTAAGATCGAGGGCCAGTACAAAGGAAAACAGAACTTTGAATATGTGGGCAGTTACATCGAACTGGGAATGTTAAAAGTGAAAATCTTCATGAAGATCTCTTGTGTGAGTTACCCCCTCAGTCCTACTATAAGCCAATCCATACCCTATGGCACAGAGAGCTTTGTTATGTATTTCCCAGAGGGATTCCCCTATTCCCAAGGCTCCTTGACCCCTCCAAGCCTGTGAGATGGAGCTCAGCCTAAGGGTGGGACTATGGAGTCCATGCTGAGACTACAGAGGGATTGAGAGACTTATTTGTAGCAGATCTTCAAGGCTGGCTAAAGAGAAGATTCTGGGCTTGCTTGACGAGGAGAAATAACATTTCAGTTGATCTGCTTAGATATGTTTCATGGGACTTGGCAGTCATTAGCCAAACATCTGGATAGAGCTCCGAGCACATGCTTGATTTTAAGTTAGCATTGGTGGCCCTTTGCTGCAGCACACACAGAGTTTTTACTAGAATCCTTTAGAATCAAGGCTCTGAAGAGAAGTAGCCACCCTGGGACAGCATGTTCAACTGTAAAATCCCTAGCCCAACTTCAAGGACTTCTTAGTCCAAGGTCACACTGGATAGGTGTTTCCCATGATGTGAGCACTCGGGAAGCTAAGGACCCAGGAACAGTATTTCATATGTGACCCCCTAAGATGTACTACAAAAGTTGTGGCAATCGCATTCTTCTCTGAGCCTTCAGGAATCGTAGAAACACTGTTTCCACACTCTGGGGGTCTGGAGACAAACTTGAGGTTTGTCCTTGTCTCCATGTGTCTATTCACAATACTTTAGGGCATGGAAAGACTGCTTAGTGTTTGTGAACAGGAGACTATGGAGTAGAAACATAGGCAACTGGCTCCCTAAGCTATGTCTGAGAACTACTTTCAGCTCTGGTGGCAAAATCCTAGCTATGTCATTGTCTTGAGGATCCCTGACCTCAATTTAAACTATTTTTACAACTCAGCCTTTTGTGGGTCATTCTGATTTTTGAGGGGGGAATAATCTACAACACACATACACACGATGCCTTAAAATCACAATCAAACCTCTTGGTGGGGAGTATGGTATAATCATTTATTGAGTTACAGTTAAGGAAACTCCCCACTCCCTTCCTGGGCTTACTGGGAGCCTGTGCAGAGAATGATAATCCCTGGGGTGTCCAAACACCATCATGATCAGCTAATCTATGTCAGGGTTATAGAGACAGACACATGGAACTAGAAATGAGTGGGCCACAATAGGGCAGCAGGAGCTGGCCCAGTTTCATAGCCAGTTTCTGAAAGCAGAGTCAAACTGAACTCATTAGAGAAGACATCACCTCACAACTTTCCCACTGACAAACAGATGAAGTGACTATAATGTGTAATCTTGGTTATCTACTTGACACAGCTGAGCAGAGAAATGAAGAACTGTCTGTATCAAATTGTCTGTGAGTGTTTTTTTGGTTGCAACTGATGTAGAAGTTCCTAGCCCATCATGGACAGGACAATCCCCTAGGCAAGTTGGCCTGTGTTTGTAAGAAAGCAAACTGAGCAAACCAAAGGGAGCAAGTAAGTAAAAAAAAAAGTATTCCTCTATGGCTTCTTCTTCAGTTCCTGCATTGTGCTTGAGTTCCTGACCTGACTTCCCTGGATGATGGAACTGAAAGAAAAAAAAAAAAACATTCTTCCCAAGATGCTTTTGTTCCTGGTGTTTATCTCAAGAATAAAAAGTAAACTAAGACAAATGCTATAGTTGAACAGGCTGAGAGTAAGCTGAGAGTAAGATTTCATATTCTTCTCCCACAAGCAAAATAATAAAGGAAGTTGTGCACACTACCTAGGGGAGACAGAGACCATGAGCGTTGCTGAGGCAGCATGTGCCATGCAAAAACCTTCTCTGATTGGCCCATTGCCTCCATTGCTTGGCTAACGTCCAAGCATGTGTAAGGACTGGGGATTAATTTAAACCCTAACATGGATAGTTGCTGTTCACAGCTGCTGTTCTGGAATCAGTGGTATAACGGAGATCAACAGAGGCTTTTCCTTCTGGAGACCATGTTAAACCTGGGGAAATCATGTAGCTCTTAATGTTAGTGAGTAAAGATGAATAATGCACATTTGATGTCTTACTTTGGGTCGTTCCAGTGAAGACAAGGGAAGCAGAGACACATGAATGCAATAGCTCTGAGATGTTCACTCGTGAAAGGACATGTTCAAAAACAACACATCATAGTTTAGGTTGGAATTAGGTCAGCTGAAGAGACTCATAACTGGCCAAGATGCAGAGATTAAGTGAGTGCTTAGCCCTAAAGGGTGCATCTCTGTCATCCCTTCCAAAGCTCAGGAAACATTACAGAAGAGGGGGCCAGAAAGGGTGCAAGAGCCAGAGAGTGGAAAGGGATGTTGTGGAACACTGTCTTCCAGATGTGATGTGGACATTGCATCCATGACACAGTACATCTTGTAATATGTGCTCAAGACATGGGAGTATGAGGTCACTGGTTGAGAGGAAGAGGGAACTCATGGGGATAGGGTGACATGAGACAGAGCAAGTTATGATCATGATGCATCATAGAAATGTGTGAAACCATCAAAGGGAAAAACAAATAAAAGCTACAGAACAAACCCCTTGCAGCAGTACCTCCATCTAAAAGCATGAAGTCTAGAAGGAACACTGAAGAAGAAGGGCAGGGGTGGTTCCCATCTCACTCTTTACCTCAGTGCCTTCCCTTGTGATAGGCCACTCCAGGAGCCTCAGTACCCATCAGTTAACACAGTAGATGGTATCTCATGTCTGAGGTCAAGCAGGTCCTATACTACCCACACTCTCGTTCCTCATTGCTCATTCTGACTGAAGGCGAGCATTATGTTAGAGACTTCTCTGCAGAGAGACCCAGTTTCTAAGGAGTGAGAGAGAACTGGTAGACATTCACCAGCACAGAATCCTATGGTCAGCCCCAGAAAGAGCTTATGTAGGTCTCTGCTCTGCGAAGCATTCAAATGAGGACATGTTGTCCTTTGACCACAGCCTTGTGAGGCTCCCTGAGCCAGAGGTGAGGTGGTTTACCACACGTGGTTCTCAAACCAAAGAAACCTGGAGATAAAGAAAATGTTTGCTTCAAAGCTTTGGAATATTGGGCTACTTGTTATAAGGTGGTGGGTATCTGATATAGAGGAAACAGGCATACTAAATGATATGGTCCAAAAGAAAGGTCAGGTGGAGCTATTAAACGTGTAAGTCAAGTTTGCAAATGTTGAAAGTTAAAGTATATATCTATTAGGCGTTAAAGTATTAAAAAACTGTAAAAAGATTTAATTTCTGAAACTAGGGCCTGGAGAAACGCTCAACATTAAGAGCAATAGCTGCTCTTCCAGAGGACCTGAGTTCAATTCCCAGCACCCATACAGCAGTACTCAAATGTATGTAACTCCAGTTTCAGGGAATCCAACATCCTCACACAGACAGAAATGCAAGAGAAAACACCAACTCACATAAAATGAAAGTAAGTTTGTCACTAATTTATGAGACTAGTATAACATTTTAATTATTTGTACTTAGTAAACATATCTAGAATATAAAAGTCAGGAGATCCAAACTACAGGGGGATATTGATCTATATAGAAGCCTAGGCTGAGCTTTAATACTCCTAATAACCAGCAAACCAGACAAGGGAATTATCAAATATGGGCAAAATATTTGGGCTTCTGAAACATAGACAACATAGATGGCCTCATTTAGAAAGGACTGGAATTACTCTCTTACAATTCTGGAGGCTGGGGTGATCAAGACTTTAGAGACAACCCAGTTACCAGAGCTCTGTATAAAAACCACATCCCGAATCTCAAACTGACATTAAGAACTTACTCACCAGGGTCTGTGAAGTAATTGTAACTTTATAAAAGAAAAAAATAGGACCATAAGAAAGAAGCAGGGAACCAAGTCAAAGTTGGGTTAAGGAAAAGAAGAAAGATGAGCTGTGAATAAGGGACAGAGAAAATACTTAAGCTAGATTTGAAAGACAGAATTCAGATTAGATGTGTAGAAATTGTAGAGAACTCAGGAGACGATGGTGAAACTCAGTGGTAGAACTCTTGCCTAGCATGGTGGGCCCTGGGCTCTATTCCTAGAGCTAAAAAAAGAAAGGAATGAAATGTGAAGACTTAAGTTGGCTCATCACAATGAAAATCCCATGTTTTCCTGCCACGAGTGAGCCATGATATAACAGCACTGTTTGAAAACAGAAAGAAAGAAACTTGTGTAAAGTGCCTGTCTTCTATCAGATTGTGAAGGCCATGACCCATGACCAAAGCAAGCTGCCCTAGTGAAATTTCTGTTGCTGTGGTAAAATGTGAGCTGAGTTTGGCTTACATTCCCAGGGAGGCACAAGTCTCATGATGGAGAAGGCATGGCAACAGGCAAGGTGCACATAGCAGGCAGAAATCACAGGGAAATCAAATTTCATCCCCACACAGGAAGTGAAAGAAGTTGAGCTAGGCTTTGAAACCTCAAAGTGCCCCCATTCCTACTCCCAGTGTTCCATTTCCTCCACCTCCTAAAGGTTCCATAACCTCGCCAAACAGCACAACTTACCTGGGAGCAAGTGTTCAAATATGAGACTATGGGGAGCATGCCTCAGTAAAACTGCGACACAAACTTAAACCCAAAACCAAAAGGGTTAATTTTATTTAGGATATCACTAATTCACTTTTCTCCAACTGCATCTTTCCCTCCCCTTCTCTTTTTCTTTGCTTTTTTCCACCCACCCCTCCTCCTAGCGTAGTTATATCTTATTTTGTGGCAGATGAGTATTTCATCTTTACATTGTCATGAATATGTAAATAGCATCCTTGCTCTGAATACGTAATGCAAGGTGATCACCTTCCAGTGAGGAACTCCTATTTGTTTTCTTCAGGGTTATCCATGGGCTCCTTTAAGTTTGTCTTTTAGTTTTTATTACATTCATATGGACTGGGGACTCCTAAATCCCAGAATGCCACAGTAGAACCCTTTCTCCCTCACAAGGCATAGATTCAGCTGCAGGGTATCTATTTCATTTTTCTCCTGGGCTTGTTCTCATATCCTTGTTTCAATATATATTCTGCATGAGCTCCTCCCTAGGTGCCACACTCCAGCATCACCCATCACCCTCATCCCAGAGGCAGCTTTCTCAATGAAGCTATGCTTTTGTGAAGCATCATGATTTAAAGATAGGTTTTCCTGACTTGTATATTATTGGATCTTCAAAAAAAAAAAAAAGATGATAGGATATGCCCCTCTGAACTTCATGCATGAAAATGCCTGTATATTCTCCCTTTACAAATGAATGAAAGTTGGTCTGGGTATAAAATTTTCCTCTAGACATTTTGAGACATATTTATTATCTGCTTTCAGAGTTGCTATTAAGTGTACCACCATTCAGCTCCTCTCAGGTCTTAAAGGGTATACAACTTTTCCTATTCAAAAATGTCTTCTTTCTTTTTTAAAAAAGATTTATTTGTTTGTTTGTTTGTTTATTATATGTAAGTACACTGTAGCTACCTTCTGACACTCCACAAGAGGAACTCAGACCTCATTACAGATGGTTGTGAGCTACCATGTGGTTTCCAGGATTTGAACTCAGGACCTTTGGAAGAGCAGTCAGTGCTCTCAATTGTGAGCCATCTCTCCATCCCCCAAAAAGTCTTCTACTTGCAGCTTTCAGTTGGATGTGACAGGTGCAGGTAAGTATCCACCAAGATCAATTACACTAGGATGTCTGGTATCTCCTAAGTTAATTTATGTTATACAAGTTTACCTAAAGTGTTCACTTACAGGCGATGGTGCTAGACTCCTCCCAGGACCTAGCAATGGATTCCATCAGCATATTTGCCAGTGAAAGGTGCAGGTGGCCTGGCAGTGTATAAAAAAGACTGCTTACTATCCCACTTCTCTCTCTCTCTCTCTCTCTCTCTCTCTCTCTCTCTCTCTCTCTCTCTCTCTCTCTCTCTCTCTCTCTTTCCCCCACATGTTCCCACATGGCTCTGTTCCTGTCTGTCTGCCTCAACCCCTTCTCCAGGTCCTCACTTCCCTCACTTCCACCAGATAAACCTCCCTTATACCAGGTCTGTATCATGATGTTTTTTCAGGAGATGCCTTGACATGGGCCTGCCAGGTACCATTGCCCGCCACTGCACTATATTTCAAAACATAAGATGTATTATATACCAAGGCCTTACTAGGTTCTGCTAAAAAACAGAACATTTCTCTTTAGCTTCTACCTTGTAGTGAAGTGAAGAAAATAAATAGGAAAGACAATGCACATGTAAACAACATCAGAAGTTGGTGGTTTTTATGCATGAAAATGTGAGAGACAAGAGTAAGAAGAGACTGCACTATGAAATGAGGTAAGAACATCAGGAAATCAAGAATTATAATGCTTTCAAGGGAGAGAGTAGAGACCCAGGCAAAGCTTGTACTAGCCCATTTCTGTGGCAATAACAAAGCACCAGAGACTAGGAGTAGGGCTTTTTCCACAGAGCAGGAGGCTAAAACCTCCACATCAAGGTGCCAATAGTATTAGTTTTCATGTGAAGACTTGCATCCTCCTGGTGGTCACCAGATCACTGGATTCTTCTTAAAACTGTTTATTTATTTTTATTTTATGTTTATGAGTGTTGTCTGCATTTATATAAGTACACCATGTAGATTCAGTGCCTGTGGGGTCCAGAATATAGCATCAGATTCCCTAGAAATTGAGTGACAATTGTGCATTGCCATGTGTGTTCTGAGAACTGAGCCTTGGTCTTCTACAAGAGCACCAGTGTCCTTAACTACATATGGGTGCTGGGGACTGAGCCTGGATCTTCTATAAGGGTACCAGTATTCTTAACTACAGGAGGAGGATGAGAAATGAGCCTGGGTCTTCTACAAGAGCACCAGTGCCTTTAACTACTGAGACACCTCTCCAGTCCTTTCATTGGGCTTCGATGAGGGGGAACAGGAAGGTAATCTCTCTATCCTTTCAAGAATACATACATATCCCGCATGAGCTTCCATCTTCATGAACTCATTTCAAGCCCTTCACACCTAACACCATCATGGTGAAGGTTGAAACTTCACCATATGTATGGTAGGGGCCATATGGTCCTTAGCAAGCTTGAAGATAAAGATGTTCCAGATGTACTAGAGAAAGAGAGAGGCTGGAACAGCAAGAGGAGGATGGGAAGAGAGGGACACAAGTCTACCTCAGAAGATCCCTGAGCCCTTGGAGGCTTCTAACAGAGATAGATTATTTAGACCCTTCTCTGATACAAAGAGAGAACCAGGCAGCTGGTTTAATAGGACCAGTGGCCCAGTTCAGCTTTTCCTTTTTTTCTACCAAAGTCCCCTAGCCCAGATCTTTAGTGTCACAATCATTTCTTTACCATGAAGTAGAAATTTCTAGTTTCTTTGGAAACTCAGTTGTGTCACGTGATGTTTTTTGGGAAACTGTCTTGTGAGAGGACATCTTGCTGAAATAGACTCACGAGAGGATGTTTTGCTGAAGCAGATCTGTGAGAACCTTCGATGGAAGCCCATAAACAGTGAGAGGTGGCTTTTGCATCTCTAGACATGCAGTGCTTTGCTGGACTTTGCTTGGTCTTCACTTGTCTTTGCTGGTCTTCATTGGTCTTTACTTTGTAGAGAGAAACACACCAAAGAACTTCTTGTGGTGTTCCAGCTGACTCTTGCTGCTTCTGCTGACTCATTCCAGTTCGGCAGAGCCTTGTGGTTTCTGCTGGATGGAGCTGCTGATACTGATTTGTGTTAGTGTTTGCTATTGGATTGGACTGCTGGTATCCTGACAACAAAAAGTGAAATTGCCCCCCAAACTACTTCTAAACAAGTCTGCAGCCCCCTTTTCTTACAAACCTTTTTCTCTACCTCTGGGCCAGACAGGAGGTTGAAGCATTTAAGAGCCCTAAATAAAGTAGGTTTAGATAAAAATTTAAGCCTACATTACCATGTCAATGATGCTGTGATGGGTGATGGAGCTGAAGGGGCAGGCTATGTTTTCTGTATTCAACCTGAAGTTATTTTCTGCTCTTCATGGAGTCTGTTGCCCTGGGCAGCCACCTGGCCATCCACAAAGCCTGAAGTGAGGGCATGATGGTGCTGATAGAAACTTGGAAATCCTCCCTTTCCATGGAAGCATACAGTCCCAAACTGTCACACAGGATTCTTCAAAACACACTAGAAGCCAAAAGCTCATCTCCAGGATGATGGACAGTTGGCTGTCCTGGGATCTGACAGTGCATATTTCATCTTTGCAATAAGCTTAGCACAGAAATGGTGTGTGCCCACGGCTGCCCACAGCCCTCCACCTGCCCTGTCATCCCTGGACCGTGAAGCCATCTGCATTAGTACTAAATGCAACGTTGCCACCAGCAAGGTCACTTGTGAATGCTAGAGTTCCTTCATTGCCTACATAGCACAAAGAGTGATGAAAAGCCCATCTTCCCAAATCAAGTTCTGGGAAGGCCCCGGCTGCTGGTGCTATAAGAACAGGCTGCTGTATTCATTAGCAGGCAACCCATTACAGTAGATGAGACAAGAGCTCTGCGGAGGGGGAGTTCAGATATCAGCCTTGTTTGCCTGAATTATGGGAAATTAACACACCCCGCCTCTGCTTCCTAAGGTGATCATGCTGGCTCTCCTAGAGGGACAGAGAGCACAGGAGCGGAGAGGCAGAGGAGGGAGTACAACATATGTCTAATTTTGCTGTGCACAGCAACAAGCGTACCCACTCATTAAAAAGAGACGAAGAGATATTTATATATAAAATGAATGCTTTTGATTTGATCCCTGGAGTGAGATGTCATGAATTGCTGTTAATTTGGGTCTGTTTACTAAAAATTTAATGCCTGCAGAAAACCTATTTGAATCATCGCAAATGCAATAACATCTACCAGGAAGAGAACAGGAAAGAGAGCGGTAATTTGGGAGCAAGCCTGAGCAAGGCTTAGCTGGCCTGTTAATGCCTACAAGCTGCCCACCCAGAGGACTCCAGCCCAGTGCAACATCAATCAGAGAGGGGCCCCCAATCCTCAGGTCTGGTGCATCAATGAATTCTTTGGTTCCTGATCATTGCTATTCATACATGGCCATTACTGCATTCTGAGCTCTCTCTCTCTCTCTCTCTCTCTCTCTCTCTCTCTCTCTCTCTCTCTCTCTCTCTCTCTCTCTCTTCCCTCTCTCTCCTTCCCTCCCTCTCCCTCTCCCTCTCCCTCTCCCTCTCCCTCTCCCTCTCCCTCTCCCTCTCCCTCTCCCTCTCCCTCTCCCTCTCCCTCTCCCTCTCCCTCTCCCTCTCCCTCTCCCTCTCCCTCTCTCCCTCTCCCTCTCTCTCTCTCTCTCTCTCTCTCTCTCTCTCTCTCTCTGTGAGTAGGTTAATTATCACAGAAATTATTCCATCATAAGATTTTGTTACTCTCTGCCTGGCAAAACAAAAACTGTTTTGTGGGATGCGATGGAGGGAACCCAATGCAGTCATTATATCTAAGCGGCACAGAATTGAGCCTGACAAAGAACTGCATTCCTGGTAATGACATCCCCAGGGAATGAAACAGTGGGTAGAATGGGGACCTTTGATCCCAGATTTTCAGCTGAGCTTGAGGGAACAGGACGCCTGCCATGTTTGGCAGATGACTTGAAACAAAACCCTCTTCTTACCTGCTCCCAGCATCACTTCTGCCGTGTTCGTTGCTCAGGTGTTACAGAGCAAGGGTCAAAAGAGCAAAGTGAGTCACCTCCATTTTCCATCCTTGCAACCACTGTAGCCCAGGAGTATTTGTTTCAGAGTGAGTGAGAACTCTCAGCATTGGCTCCACAGTTCCACAGCAGCTAGAAGGATGCCAGGGCACATCTAAGCTGTCCGGTGAGATGTGGTGATTGCAGAGACTGTATCGGATTCTCAAGGCTTTGGAGTGGACAAGGTAGTTGGCCAGCTATACCTCGTCTCCAAAATGGAGATGATGCTGAATCACTGTCTCAGCTTAACCGATGCCCATAGCCATTTAGTGTCCAGTCCTACCCAGGAGCCTGAAACAAGGCACTGCCACATTCCAGGGAGCATCAGCAGACTGGCTCTCTAGACAGGGAATCACTCCTTTTCCATGCCACCACCCTTTCCAAACCAAGTCCAGTGGGCTTGAGCTGAAGCTAGTCTTACATGCTACATGCCTCCCTGTGTACTCAGCCTCTCTGTAAGGTGGGCTTCCCAGCATGAAGGATTTCCTGTCTCCTAAGCTCTATGTGCACCTCTATGCTATGCCCAGGAAGAATGACTGGTTCTGGGTGCGCTCTTAGACTTTCTCCATCCTCTCCCCCTGGAAATGCTCATCAAGCTCAACCTCACCTAGCTCTCTGGGATTCAAGTTATATCAGTGACTTATTTTGTCCTTACCATTTCTTTTCTATTGAAGGCATGAATGTCAACTGGGTTAGCCACTCTGTGGCCTGATTCTGACCCGAGACTAATCAATTTCCTTAAAATAACCCTTTGATGGCCAGCATGCTACCCTCTCTTTTCTGGGACGATTGGACTAGTCGTATCCACCATTTCAGGAAGTTATCACCTGCCCATCTCTGGAATATGCTGTCAACAGCTGTCTTGGACAGTCTACTAATATGGAATTTAGCAAAGGATGACAGAAACAAGAATCCCCATCAGAACCAAAAGGCCTCCAGAAACAGTATAACTCTGTTATAACAACTTAAATAAAAAGAATCTAGAGTAATTTATGGTCAAGAAGCACAGTGATTCTACATCTTGCTGGTGTTCGTTGTCATTGTTTGAGCACAGTGCTCCAACTCAAGGGTCCTAGGTATGGAACCTTTCACAGATGAGTGAGGGAAATGAGCTCTCGGATCAACTGGAACCACAGCTCAGCAATGAAAGGATGAACTCTCCTCCCTAGCCCTCAAACTCATAGCAGGTACCATGGTGCCTGTTAGACAACAAGGACCCAGCAGTTTGCCACAGTACAGAAGAATGGACTTACAAAAAGCACAGATCTCAGGAGAAGGCAAGAATATCCCCATTGTTTTAACCCATATGGTCTTGGCCACTCTGTTGCCTATAGAAGCCCACAGAGCCAGCATGAATCTTCCCCCAACTAAGCCCTTCCAGTTACACACATTGAATTTGTTGTCAGCGATATCTTTTGCTCATAGGCACAAAGGCTTCTATAATGTGGGTCAAGTTCTCGAGCTGCTTTGCAAGGACAGAAACAACACTTGTATTCTAAAGCTGCCTTTACCTTGGCCCCAGAATTTTGATGTCCACACGATGGCTTTCACTTCAGAGCCAGGTCTCTCCTTTTACAAACGTACATACACAAATAAGAAAAACAAGAGGGGGAAAAATGAGCCAGAACTGCTCACTTGTGATGCAGACTCTGATGCTGAACTAAAGATGTGTTGCAGAGCAGCTCAGCCTGCTGCAGAGTGGAGGAATGCTGTGATGGGTGCTTAGGGTTAGCTGTGGTTGGTACTCACACAATGGGGACAGGCCGGGGGCTGCCTATGCAGGTCTTCTCTCTGGAGAATGGGAAGCAGCACTTCCCAGTTGGTTGCCCAAGTTCCTGCCATTTCTTTCTTTTGCTCTGCAAGATGATCAGCCTGATCAGATAATTTCCCAGAAATCCTGGTGCAGGTAGTAGACCCATGGATGATTCTGTTATGGGTGCTGGTCTTGAACGGTGAGTCCGAGGAAGAATAAAGGGTGAAAGCCTTAGTTTTGAGCACAAAGCTATTTCCTATGGTAAAGTTAGGGTCTTAGGCTCTGTCTGTGTCTCTGCCTAGTGACCCCATCTCAAATGGAAAGTTCAATGATGTCTGCCATGTTCACCTCCCTAAGGTCTAAGAGGGCCATGCTGCTCTTGTGCTCAGCACACTAGCCAAGTATGTCCCTTTCCAAGTTTTCTAAGTTGATGAGTAAATGATTTGGCACAGTGGATCAAGTAGTGCTCTGTACGTCAGTGTCCCCAATTTCCCATGGAGAGTTGGCATCTCAGGCCATGGCTTTCAAGAGCAGGTAGTTAACAGATGCCCTGAGGCCCTGGGTATTGAGCTGCCATGACACTCCCTCCATGGTGTCAGCTCCTGCCTTGTGCTACACTCTTCATTGTGATTTTGCTGCCCCAATCTGGAGGTGTAATGCTGATGGAGTTATAGTCTGTCATCACAACTCGGATGAAGCATGTTCATCCCTGTGGCACATCCTACTTTGTGTAAGAGCTAAAAATCCACAAAAGCCAAGAAAGAGAATGAGTCCATGCAGAACCTTCCACACCTATCTCAACAGATAACCCTCAGCTACTCAGGTTGACAGGGATGAGGGTCCTCTCCCTGACTTCACATCAGCACATTTTGAGATGCACAGATCTGAAGTGCCGATGAGAATTCTCAGAACACAAGGGAAAAACCTGATAGGGTCCATCCATGGGTGTTGCCAAGCAGCTGTAGCTTGGGGATCTATCAACAGGTTGGTATGCAGTGAGTGAGATGGATGGCTAGACTCATGGGCGAGGACTTCTTTGGATCTTCTTAAAAGATACAGTGTGATCAAAGTCACCTCAACCCTTGGAGGCTCCATCACCATGCAGGACCCTAAGATAGAGAGCAATGTTAGTTCATAGCTAAGCTGACTCACCTCTGACAGAGCTGTTAGTACTGATCTAGTGATGAATGAGTGAAGGAGAAAGAGAAACCTGTGGTGTCCACAGATGAGACAGATGGGAGAAGGTTTAGAAGAAGCTGCTTTGAACCAGTTCGGGTGCAGTGGGGTTGCAGAGAGGCCAGGGGGAGCAGGAAGAAGATGAGAGAACTCAGGGAGTGATCATTGCAGATGGAACCCCAACTCCCTAGTGCCAGGACACACAGAAAGAGAGTATGGAAACCAGGACCTGTGGCATCCGGGTGCAGATGAGACTGAAGGTGGAGCAGAACATGGCTCTGTATCTTGGAGTTGGTGAAACTCTGGGAGGGCAGAGCAAGAACACAGAGCCAGAGGGATGAGCTAGAGGCCATGATCAAGGTCTCGGGTCTCACATGAGAAAGGAAGAAACCAGCTATCAAAGGAAGAGGTAGACTGGAGAATGCGATTTTACAGCTTGTACCTGTCGTTTGTACACTTGTGATGGTGTTCAGAGCATGCTGAGCGAGACAGAGGTAAAACAGGCAATGAGGGAAGACTATGAGGATTTACTGGGTCCTCCTGCTAGTCTGGAGCTGTGCCCTCTGTGCCAGGCACCTGAGCCAGGAGGAGCACTCGCATTTCCCAAGAGATTGGCTCTTAACTCACAGGTAACAATGGAGGACAAGAAAGTGTGTGACCTGGAGGGCATCTTGGTGAAGGCTGCTGCCTCTGAGGAGGCTCCTGAAGCTCTTAGAGCACTGAGGGTGAATCAAGAAGGGGAGTAGGAGCTGGGTGAGTCCTGTTTCCTCCTCCCGCCCTCCCGCTGTCCTCTGCACACCCCATGTCTGCCCCTCCTTGCCGTACACTCACCTCACTTCCCTCCCATGAGCCCCACAGGAAGAGACGGTGGTAATTAATATTTTTATGCAAATGTTTTGTGCCTCGGGGCGTACCCTGGCTGTGATTTATGAACAATGATTAAAAATAACTCATTTGATGTAATCTAACGTGGACAAACAAGGGAAGACAGGATGAAATTAAATTTCTTCCTCCTGAAAAGAGAACTCTGAAGGTCAGTGCCCCGCTTTGGGAGTGCAAGTGGCTTCCTCCATTGGGACCTTGGTTTGGGGGCTCTGACATGAGATTCCAAAGGCAAATGACGCTCCAGTCTATATGCTGTCCTGAAATCAAACCCCTGCTTCTGTTCAATTTCTTCCATCTTCCCATGATTCTTGGTTCTGCTGGGCTTGGAGTGGATGTTGTGAATCAAGGCAAGATGTTCAAGTTATTTAACCCAATTGTTTTCCCACGGCCCAAATGGCCTCCTTCCAGGGAAGGTATTCCTTCAATTGGATCACAAGGAGTGGGCAGACTGGTAGATATACAGATCCTGGACACTCCTTCTGTGTGCACATTACCAGTTTCCAGCCACAAAACTCCCAGTGTAGAACTCTGCAGAGCCAAGGATGAACAAGTTTGAAGACTCTGTCCTGTGACTGGGCCCCATGTTTCTTGATTTTTTTTTTTGTTTGTCTTTTTTTTCCCCCTGAGACAGGGTTTCTCTGTGTAGCCCTGGCTGTCCTGGAACTCACTCTGTAGACCAAGCTGGACTTGAACTCAGAAATCCCCCTGCCCCTGCCTCCCAAGTGCTGGAATTAAAGCCGTGTGCCACCACCACCTGGCCTTATGTTTCTTGAGAATGACCCACAGCTGAGAGAAGGAGAGAGAGGACAGGATGGGAGCAGGAAGCACCGGAAGCTTCTCTCAGGTGGAGAACAGAGTGCTGCCATGGGCCACACCATCTGAGTTCCTCCTTCACTCTTGCTCTGTAGTCCCCAGAATATCTTCCCTCGGTGGGAGGGGGGGTGCCCATGCTGATTACCTCTTCCCTGAATGTGTGCCAGGTTGGCTACAATGGGCTCACTCATAGGTAGGGCATTCACTCATGCACTGTGACAACACATTTGGCACCTTCCTGGGATGATGATGGCCATGAAGGTTCTTTAGAACGTACAAGGCTCCCCTGCCTTCTGGAGCAGCTGCCTCACTGTCTTAGAGAAGTTCTGTGTCCTGATTTTATTTTGTGACAGTCCCAATGGAACATGGCTCTAGGAAATGTGTGTCATGGCAAATCCCCATTTATGCAGGTGACACCAGCACTGTGTGGCTCACACACTCAGCAATGTTTGGTAAAACTCACCAGAATGAACAAATAATACTGGTCATTACATTTAGAGGAAGGCACCCACTGATTCACTCAACAAACACCCCTAGAGTCTCCACCATCCCCCGTCTCTTTGCTAGTGTCACAGGCACTGCACTGAGCCACACAGGACACAAGGTCACTATGGGTGGGCTTCTGTTACCAGTGAATGCCAGTGAGGTACAAGGACCTGTTAGTCACTGTGATGAGGACAAAACCCCATCTTATCAGCATCTTATCAGTGATGGTTTGTCACCTCAGAGCCTCTGAGCCTTGTATCCTGTCATCCATTGGCTAGGTGTCACATAAAAGTGTGGTTCCAGGTACTGAAGCTTGAGTACCTTGAAGAACGGAATGCTTGGGGGTTCAGAGAGAAACTGTGAACACTAGCTGGGGCACCTCTGTAAAGAATGTCCTGAAAACTACAATGGCAGCAACTGGCATATTGTGAAAACACGGACGCAAACAAATCTTAATCGAAATGTTGATAGATATATTGATACAAAAATGGTGATAGAAATATTGTTTTAGATGCAAGAATATCATGGTTAACAGGATAAAATCTCCCAGAAGTGAATACACCTTGGCCCCTACAAGCTGAGGCTGCCAGCAGAGTTTAGGTTTATTGACTGAGCTTTTACTAGGGAAGGTACTTATCCCTTCCCTAGGCAGAGTCTTCCACTGTCACCACAGGGTCTTTCGAAATAGAAGCATGGTAGGGGAGTCTTACCTCTGTATCAAACAACTGCTGGTCCTGAGGGTGGAAACAAAGTATGAGTCAAGTAATATAGTGGCCCTCGAGGCTGTGAAGGGCAAGAGATCAGACCTGTGGACACCTGAGGTTTATTCCCATGTGGCAACCATATCAGACATCTGACCTACAGAACCACGGAAGTGTGGCTTGTAGTCAGTAACTAAGTGGTCATTTGTAACCACACTGCTTACAAATTAATACAAATACATCACTGTCCTATGTGGCTTCTCTCTTGTTGTGAAACAAAACATGAAAACATGAATGAGAGTGAGAGAGAGAGAGAGAGAGAGAGAGAGAGGAAGGAAGGAAGGAAGGAAGGAAGGAAGGAAGGAAGGAAGGAAGGAAGGAAGGAAGGAAGGAAGGAAGGAAGAAAGAAAGAAAGAAAGAAAGAAGGGGAAGCCAAACATTGACCAAACCAACTTTGAAGGGCTTATTTTGTAGGACCCCCGAACGGGGAGACCCCACTGGAGTCCCGGGTTGGTGCACACCCAAGGAAAGGAGAGAGACCGGCTTGATGCAAGAACATGAGGCAGTTTAATGGCAGAGCTCCGGGCCAACACGTGTCTCATGCAAGAGACAGAGGAGTCGGCCCTGAAGCTCAAAAGCTAGGGGTTTATGTGGTAAAAGGCAAGGGGGGTTCGCGCGCGCTTTTACATGATTGGTCAATTCATACATTGGGGGAGGAATTGGCACACAATTACATCAGCGGGTAGTACGTGCAGGACGGCGCCTCAGCAGTGTAGGAGAGTGGGAGGCTTATCTTTTGATAGCAGAGGACCTGGTTAACATTAAACTACACAAGAGAAGAGAGGGTGAGGGGAGGGAGTCCAGATGGCCCATGACTCTGCGGAGGTTGTTTAGGCTACTTTCTTATTTTTATGGCCGGCTAGTTTCTGGAATGTCTTAACGACCTTGGGTGGATCATCCTGCTATTCTAACAACCTTGAGAAAGCCCCAGCTTGTCTGGGCTTGCCCCTGGCCTGCCTTATGCCTGGGCCGTGGATTCTGTGAGGTCTTAACTTCGTTTTGTTTCTAACTTCCATCAATTTCATCTTACAATTTCACGTCACAGTCCATCCCAGAGGACAGTCAGGGCATGAACTCAAGCAGGATAGGAACCCAGAGGCAGAACCTCAAACAGAGACCGTGAACCAGTGCTGCTCACTAGGTTGTTCCTCATAGATTGCTCAGCCTATGTTCTTACACAACCCAGGACCACCATCCCAAAGCTGGCACTATCCACAGTGGACTGACCCCTGCCACATCAATCATTAATCAAGAAAATGCCCCACATGATTACCTACAGGCTAATCTGATGGAAGCAATTGATCAATAGCAGTTCCTTCACGGAAGGAGACTGTAGTCTGTGTCTGGTTGATTTAAAACCAGCCAGCACAGTCATGAGCTTATTTCCCTCCTGCACATATGGAAGCTATGTCAGCTGGAAGTTGACTACAGAGGCAGCCTGTTCTTAGTGATTGGAGGAGGGGGGCTCTGTGCCCTCAAAGAGAATTGTGCACAAAGCTTTCTCTGAGGCCATCTAGTGTCCTGTCCCTCCTGCCTGGGACACTTAGGAGACGGAGTACTCAGATGGATGTGTCTGTCTCAAAGTGACCTGGAAAAATGAAAATCTTCATTGCTCGTGGCCCCGGGGCCGGGTCCTCTGCGGCTGTTTTCCTTGGAGATCCAGGTGCCCTCAAGAGCTCGCAGTCGCAATGCAGCGGCAATGACCCCCCTGAAAATAACTCTCGCCAGAGTGTCACTTAGGAATCTTTATGACTCTTGTGGTTCATTTATCTTTCTAACAGGTCAGCTCCTGGCTACCTGTGAAAGAGATTTCTCAGAAAACCTGCTCAAATAAATCACAAATTCTCTTCTCTCTCTCTCTCTCTCTCTCTCTCAACTTAAAGGAACAAACCTTTATGAGCATGAAGGTAACAGAAGGAAAAAAATGAGGATTTCTGAAAGTCCCGATGACACAGCTGATGCCCCGCTCTTATCCTTGAGCACTTCTCGCTGCTAACAACCACAGCTGCTCCTCACAGTTCTCTCTCCTTGTGTTTCTCTCTCCTGGAGGTCACGGTCGGAGGGAAGAGGATTGATGTACTGCCTATCGGAGAGCAGAAGGAGGATGTTTCTTGAACTTGTGCTCAAACACCTGAAAGTGAGCAGCACACACCCCGAACCATCATTTATGGAGAAAAGGGCCCCACGGAGCCTTTCATCCTGGAGGATCGGGAATCATTAATGGTGGGAGGGAGAAGAGATGCCTGCCTCATAGAGCAAGGACGAAGTCGGCTCTCTGTGGGAGAGAGGTGACTCCACTCAGGACCTGTCTGTTCTTTGAGGGGAACATGACGTACATCCGGGTACCGGGGGAAGCGCAGAGACTAGAATGGAATAGAAAAGAAAGATACAATGTTTTCCGTATCTATGAAAACCTAAAGCAAAGAAAGCGGAAAGGCCCACAGAGGAGCTTCCTGAAACTCTGGCTGGTCCCTGCACTGTCTCCAGGGAAACAGACCCATTGTCAGGCAGTTTCTTCGGGGTGGGGGGTGGGGTAGGGAGGGGCTTCCATCACAGCTCAATGGCGCTACTTTTGAGAGCCTCTTCCTTCTGGGAATCCACGCTGCACCAACTCACACTCTCCTTTCCTTCATGCATCCAAGAATGAGTTCTCGAGACTGAGCCATGCACCAGCAAAGAAAAGGCTCAGCTCCTTACAGGGTGCAGGCCCAAGCCTGGATGTTAGCAGGAAGAACCGCTGCCCTGCTTCTTGGAGTATTTGATCCCCAATAGCACTTTTCAAGCCAGGAATATGGAGAGCCGTGACTTCATGGTTTGTGATTTATGTGTCATTAAGTCCCGGCATTGCTTGGTAATAAATAAATGCTAAGTGCCTACTGCTCCCACCCTGGCTTGTGCAAGGAGATTCGAGGGTAGCGAGGGGAGGGGCTGCACCCAGCACCAGATAGTAAAACGGTGGTGCCAATCTGACAAAGCCAGGAGAGGAGAATGAAAAATACTGGAGAGCAGATGTAGAAGGCACAAACAGCTACGGAGTGCTGGGTTACCTGTGGTTCCAGGGTAGCATTAGGTGCCGATTGGGTCAGAAGATGGGAGACCAGTGTGCTGAGTATTGCTGGGGAATCGGATCTATGACCTAGATGCAGCAGACTGAGTGCTATGTGTTAGTTGCCCTGAAGAAGAAAATAAGGCTACTCATGTATGCGCTTTCTAGAGGTAATAAACAAAATCCACAGGGATACGGACACCAGGATGAATCTATACACATCCCCTGTCTGGAATTCTTGAGACCGGAAATGATTTTTATGTCTGAGTTTTCAAATTTGGGGATTTTGTATTCCTGTGTGTAATTGAACATTCAGGGGGATAGGAACCAGATCAGAACATGAAATTAATTTATATTTCATAATATACTTTATTCACACAGCCTGAAGGCAATAAATAATGATGCTTTAAGTGAGTCTGTTTCTTGATCAAGGTCCGCCGTCTCCACCCCTGATGGTGCTGTGGCTGGTTCATCCTCACTGCCATCTGGATGTCAAATCAGCGTGAAAACACACACCTCTGGGTATGTCTGTGAGCATGCTTCCAGAAAGGTTTCATGGAAGAGGAGAGACTCACCCTCGTGAGGGTGGTACCATCCTGTGCACTCGAGACCTTGATTGAATAAAAAAGGAGGAACAAGTGGACTGAGCACCAGCTCCCTCTCTCTTCTCTCTCTCTCTCTCTCTCTCTCCTTCCTGACTGCAGATGCAGTGTGACCCCTGCCTCACGCTCTCATATCTTCCCCTTTCCACAATGGGCGGCACCTTCAGAGTGTGAGCCAAAAGGAACTCTTCCTTCCTTGAGCTGCCTTTGTCAGACATTTTGCTGCAGCACCTGGGTGCAACTAGTACAGCTCTCTCGATGGAACTGGAGGCTTTTTGCATCTCATGCTTTTCAGGTTTGGAAGATTAAATGCGTACCTTAGGATACCAAGTTAAGAATCCCCACATCATTTCCTTAGAGGTCTCCTCTGCTACATAACATTTCTGACAGAAGTGCAGAGAACTGTGGGTATTTTCATAGCCAGCACTGGGCTTTTCCCGGAAGCTAAGATTCTGCTGGCATGCTCACAGTGATCTTTTGAGAGGTAGTAACTCAACTCCATGAGTCATCTAGATCAGAGAGGGATAGATCTATTCCCCTTTAATCTCCCCTAGAAGGCCTACTGCCTCAACAACACTGACTGACCAGTTCACCTGAGGTAGTTTGACTGAGAATGACCTCCCCTCATTGACTCATGTGTTTGAATACTTAGATCTCAGTTGATGAAACTGTTTGGGAAGGGTGAAGAAGTATAGCCTTATTGGAGGAAGTATGTCTGTGAGGGTGGGCTTTGACATTTCAAAAGACTCATGTCTTTCCCAGAGTGCCTTGCTCTGCCTCCTACTTCTGGTTCAGGATATGGCTTCTCAGCTGTCCCTGCCATCCACCTTCATCCCTTAGTATCCACCCCTGTGGATACTAAGCCTCAGAGACTGTAAACTCCAACACTTCCTGTTACAAGTTGTGTTGTTTCTGGTGTGTTTTATGTCTCTCCCATAAAACACTTCTCCCATGTCTCCATGTCAATCCCTACATGATATCATAATGTCCTCATCGTGACAGCTTAACTCATATATGCTGATGTGGGGTTGGCAAATGAAGACCAGAAAACAACAGGGTAAACCCTGTCACATATCCAACATTCCCTGGGAAAAGAAGACCCCCACAGCCACTCAAGTCTCTGAGGCTATCTGAGCTGGTTAAGCTGCCTTGCAGCACTGGAAATGAAAAATGGCGGTGTTTTCAGACAGAGGCTTTTTCCGTGTGCTGTCTTTGCGGTGGCTTTATTTCCAGGCGACCAATGTTCCCAGGTCAGCTCTATCTCGTCTGCTGTTCCAGTGAGCAAGAGGCTTCAGATTTCCTGTATGAGTTTGTTACTCCTAGAGGTCTTGTTTGGGTCTTTTGTAGATTCACTGATGGATATGTACCCATCCGTGGCTTCCCGCTAGTCGGTCCCTTTCAGTTTCATCCAAGTGGCTCAGGTTTGGTTCCCCATCATCAACTTTCTCTCGTTCTCGCTGGGCTGTGACATCCTACGTTATAATTTTGGATTACGAGATCACCTTCAGTGAGAATCTCCTGGAATCTGAGTCAGACTTTCATCCTCAAAGTCTACTAGTAATTAATTCTCTTATTTGTAGCGGACATTACATCCCCATGTGGGACAAGGGCAGAACCCTGTTCTGATCCTCTTTTCTCTACCACTCAGTAAGTGCACATAGATATCTCACTGCTGATTTGGTTGTGTGTCTCTCCTGGCTCCCGGTGTGAACGCTGCTCATGTGTTTGCTTGTTGTTTTGTCTTTGCACCTCAACATGCTCCTTAACGTCTTTTGTTCATTTTTATTATATTATTAGATTGTTCATAACCATTAAAATTTGAAAATTGGGAGCTGGAAAGATGGCCCAGTGGCTAAGAACACCAGCTACTCTTGCATAGCACCTGGGTTTGGTTCCCAGCACCCACACAACAGCTCACAATCATCTGTAACCCAGTGGATCAACATCCTCCTCAGACTTCCATGGCCACTGTACACATATATTACATGTGTGTTACATATATATTACACATATGTTACATGCAGGTAAACACTCTTTTACATAAATAAAAATCAAGTTTAAAGTATATCCTTAGAACTTTTAAATTAATTACATATTCTGGGTACCTGTCTTTAGTCATTCTAGGATTTGTAAATATTTTCACCCAGGCTATAGCTTGTTCTTCTGTTTTATCTCCTTCTCAATACTCAGCAACACTGACTATCCAGTCCACCTGTCGTGATTGATTTGACTAATAATGTCCCCCATAGGCTCACGTGTTTGAGCGCTTAGTGCCCAGTTAATGGAACTGGGTGGAAACTTTTGCAAATATGAGATACAAATGCTTTTTATGAGGTTGGCCATGCTGGTGAGTACTGTTTGTCAACTTAAAGGGGTCTAGAGTCATCTAGGAGATGTCTCTGGGCACGTCTATGAATGAGTTTCTGGACTGGGTTAGTGAGAGGAAGGCTTGCTCTAAGTTCATGCGGGGCCATTCAATAGGCTGTTGTTCTGAAGGGAATCAAAACAAGAGCTTGAGCTGAGCTGAGCTCCAGCACCTCTCTGGTTCCTGACATCAGGTGCAACATTACCAACTGCCTCATACTCCTGCAGCCAGCCACTCCTTTCCCATCATGGTGGACCACACCTTCAAACCATGAGCCTAAACAAACCCTTTTCTAAAGCTACTTTTGTCAGGTATTTGAGCAGACAAAAGAAACACCTTCATACATTCATCATTTCTTTCTGTACATCCTCATCTATGTAGAAGACCTCCTCCCCCAGCACGGGTCTGAATGATCTTATGCTGTAGATTTTCTTCCCAATTAATTTCCACTTTAGAGCTAAAGCTATGATGCAGCTCTAGTTATCAGACACTCCCTGTGCATCTCAGTCTTACCACGAGCAGTGGTTAGGGAGACTTACAGCCACAGAGCCTCCGCGGCTCACATCTAGGAAACTAAATCCTACCCACTGCTCAGACCAGAGTCACGGCGTTGCTTTCTGGCTCTTGTCTTTGTGGCTTACAGGTCCCCCATTAGCCTGATTCAGTTTAACCCACTGTCTTCTATCACACATCACTAGAGTGGCCTCCTCTTGGGCCATCCGTTCCTCTCCTGCTGCAGCCTGGGTAAAACTTCTGTATCCGTTACTTTTCTCATCACTATGATCAATGCCCAGAAGCATCTTCATCTTCAGGAAGGAAGGGTGTTTTCTTGCTCACAGTGTAAGGATCTAGTCCATTGTGGCCTTGAGGGTATGGAGGAAGAGGCAGAAGGCAGCTGATTACACTGTGACTCTGTGATTCAGTTATGAAGGAGAGAGAGAGAGAGAGAGAGAGAGAGAGAGAGAGAGAGAGAGAGAGAGAGAGAGATTCTTTCACAGATCGCTTTCTGTCTTATTCAACCTGTGGCTCCCACCCATGGGATGCCACTACCCATATATGTAGCTCTTCTCTCCTCAATAAACCTTTCATGGTAGACACACCCAGCCCATGACTCTATTTGGAGGGAGGGAGAGTGTGTGTGTGTGTGTGTGTGTGTGTGTGTGGTGGTGGTGGTGGTGTTTTTTGTTTTTTCTTTTATATGCAGAAAACAGTCTTAGAAAGCATCTTGGAGATTCATGAATTCGGACTGCTCTAGCTCCCGTTGAAATGGTTTTCCTTTGCTCGCCTCCGCCTCTCTATTTGCCAGCACACATGGCTCTCAATGAGAAATAAGCTTCCCTTTGATTTTGAACGCGCTCCAAGTCCTTCTGAATCCTGAGGGCTGTGGTGTGAAGTTGGTAAGTCATTCACAGAAGAGCCTGGCTTGGTAGATATGGATTTATAGACATAATGTCCTAAGATAAGGAGCCCCTGGACCCAGAAGGACCATGAAGCAATTTCAGGGCAAAACATGGTCCTTTTTATTAGCCTCATCCATTCATTCATAAGCTACGGTATCGCAGCTGTGCAAAGACCTAGCCATCCATCCCCTCATTCATGCCTAGGCAGGGTATTGAATATCCATTGTGAGAGAAGGGACATGGCAGGCATTGTGGTGGACAGAGGAGAAAGATGCTCACTCGCTGCTTGGGACCAGAAACAGTATTTCCCACCAATTCTAAATAGCATACAGCTGTGTGACCTCTCGGGTACAAAATGAAGATGGAGGTGGGTGATTATGCAAGTCTGGGGACTAGCTTTTCAGGTCTGGCTTTCCCATTTCCCGGTGAGAAGATTTGCTGCCTAGTGGGGAGAAAGCAATTTCATCTACTAACAGCAGCCACTCTACATATGCAATCAATGACTTCCTTTTTCAAATTTTACTTTGTTGTTGTTTTGTTTTTGGTAGGTGTTTTGTTTTGTTTTGTTTTTTGTTGGTGGTGGTGGGTTTGTTTTTTTTAAAGATGATGTTACCCTTCAGATACACCTAAGACTAGAACATGAAAGTTCTTCATATCTGTCTATTTATACAGTTCATGAACAAAGTAGAAATGTACCTGTCTAGAAAGGGAAAAAGTTCCTCCACAGAAGTGGATAAGGGAGAGGGGAGGAAGACCGGGAATGGGGGTTCCGCTCAAGGCTTATTAAACATGTACAAAAAGTGGGTCATGTGACCCAGTTTAATAAAATTAAAAATGGGTGAGTAACTATGGTGGTTTAAATAAAATGTTCCACGTAGTCATGGGAGTTTGAACACTTGCTCTCATTTGGTGGTGCTGTTCAGGATGTGTGGGAGGTGTGGCCTTAGTAGAGGACTTGTGTCACTAGGGCGGGCTTCGAGGCTTCAAAGAGTCACACCATTCTCAATGTGCCCTCTGTTTATGGTACAAGATTTGACCTCTCAGCTTTCCTCAACTCTTAGTTCCCAGCCTTTAGCTGTATCCACCATGTCTGTGCATATTGCCTTTAATCTGCCATCATGGACTCTAACCATATGGAAGTATAAGCCAAAAATAAACTCTGTCTTTCATAAGTTGCCTTGGTCGTGATGCTTTATTATAGCAATTGAAAGCTAAGTAATACAGTTACCTTAACCTATAACCCATGCTCACATCTGACACCCTAACCATCATTTCTTACATTTAGATAATAACTAGCACCAGGACACTTTGGCTATATGGATGGGTGTATTTATAGAACCTTCAGTTTTATGTTATTCTGTATATATGTGTGGGTACACACATGTTTCCATTATGGGTGATTACATGTGTGCAGATATACATGCACATATGTTCACATGCCTGTGAAGGTCCAAAGAGCATCACTTAATCACAATCTGCTTTATTTTGTGAGGCAGGGACTCTCTCTAATCCCAGAGTTCACCAAATCCAGATAGTCCAGTTAGCCAGATTCCAGCTTGCTCCAGGGAGTCCCGTGCCTCTGCCTCCTGTGTCCTGAGCTGACAGGTGGCCCCTGCACCTGCCAGGTGCTTACCTGAGCTCAGAGGATCCAAACGCCAGCCATTCTTCACGCTTGAGCAGCAGTGGCTTGATGGGCTGAGCCACCTCCCCAGCCTTATGGGTAGCTTTATACAGTGGTTTGGTTTTCACTGGAATCTAGACAAGACTTTAAATATCTCTAGTCTGTTTGACAGTGGCCTCCAGACCCCTTACATCATGCATCCATTTTGTTTTTCTGAAACATTCTTCATTGTCTCATAGAAAAGCTAAGCATTCAAGCTTGTTTGATGTCATCAGAGTGAACTTTCTCTGTTGTAAATGGAAGGTAGAGGACTGTGGCTCTTCATAATATAACTCTTTTCCCAAAATACTTTATAAGCACTGCGGGGCATGGCCTACCTGGTTGGCACACCTGTTGGCCATTGACCTTTAGAGATGCTATAAATCAAGTAATGGATGTAGGTGGTAATGATGCAATCTTTCTGATTCTGGATTTCAATCTCCAAGTCATGAAATGAGCCTGTCCTTTGATATTTAATGCCCAGATTATTTAGCTCCTGAGGTTGTCAAAACTGAATTTTTCTAAAAATAAAAATCTCTAACTCTACCATACTTAAACAAGTTGTATTTTTTCTTTTTAAATGTGATAACTATGTTAATTCTCTGAGAATTTCATGCATGCACACAATGTATTTTTATCGTAGTCAACTGGCATCTCTTCCTGTAACTTCTCCCAGGTCCACTACTTATATCCTTACCCCATCCCAACTTCCTGTCCATGGTTTTTTATAACTCACTGAGTCCGGTGTGTGCTACTCCTGTACTCACAAGTGTTAGAGCACCTACTGGAACATGGCTGATCTGCCAGAAGCCACACCCCTGAGGAAAATGGACATTATCTCCCCAGAAGCCATAAACTGTCCTAGCCTCTCAGTGAGGGATTAGTGCTCTTGATTCAATCACTTCTATGTTGGGATGTATACATCCATGCATATACTGCATGCCTTGCACAGGACAGTCACAGGAGTACATGAGTGCAGTGGTTCTGTCATATCCAGAAGATGCTGCTTTGTTCCTGTTCTTCCTGATTTCTTCTTTCAGCCCCCTCTTTCAAGACAGTCCCTGAAGCCCTGGGAAGCAGGTGTTCCATAGCTGTCCTGTTTGTGGCAGAGATAGCCACAGTCACTTGCCCCGTTCAAGACCCTTCCAGAATGGTTGCAGTTCTACCAACAGCTGAAACTCATGCCAGACTTCTGCCTCTAGAGTTGTCTGAGCGGTGCATGTCCTTTGAGACCCTAGATGTGTGGAGATTCGTTACAGTGGCAATTATCTGTGGGAAAGAGGAGCGAATCTCAGATTCCATTTCTGGAAAACAATGGGTATCAGGGGAACAGTCACAGAGAACGAACCAAGAGAACAGGATCCAAGTTTGCTGATGAAAGTGCTCGGTCCTGCAGGAGCCATGCACACTGGGAGCCTGGGTTGCAAAGCACATGCCAAGATCAGCAGACAGAATCAATCCCAGGAGAGTTCTGTCTTTTACAGTCTGCACAGCAACCCTCAGGGGTGGGGAGAAGTCTCAGTACCAGGCTGGGAAATGCTCACTGGCATTTAAAATGTCTCGCATTAGAACACCCTTGGTTTCTCTTCCCTGATTGCACCTGGCAATCTCATTCTTTTGTTCAGTATTTACAAAGTTATATCAACTACCAACTAGGCTGAGTTCACTCTTGGTGTCATGTGATAACTATGCACATCTTTATGGCTGGTAAAGGTGCTCCTGGACTTAGGGTGTATGCCAAAATGCACCAAAGAGGGCTGACATGGTAAGCCTTGTGGCCAGCCACACATGCTGAGCACAGAGCTCTGTCTTCATGCTGGTGACTGGGTGAGAGCCCAGCTTCTTACATCACCCAGAGACACAAATGAGGGTACTGCTTGCTGTACATCGCCAACATAGGAAAAGGTTAGCGAAATTTTACAACATGGTATCTGTCTGCTATATATTGTTTTCACATTAAAAATAAACCCTAAATCAAGCTTTCCTAAAATGTGGACTATCCATACATCTGAAGAGATTTATCTCTCTCATGAATGGGGGAGCAGCACATGTTCTTGTGGGTTCACATGTATGTACAGGGATATCTCCAAGTATGTCTATGCATGTGAAGTCCAGAGATATCCCTCCTTTTTTTGAGACAGGGTCTCTCATTGGCTTGAAACTCACCAAATAGTCAGGCTGCCAGGCCATCCAGCCCCAGGGATCTGCCATTTTGCCAGTACTGGGATTACAAACCTATGTGGCTATACTGGGCTTTTTTATGTGGGTTCTGGGAAACAAATGCAGGCTCTCATGGTGCATGGAAAATACTTAACAGAATCAGCCATCATCCCAGCCCACCTCCCTGATTTATAAGTAGGCCATGGATTTGTGGGGATTCTTCCCATGATCCCGCTCAGCATGTTACCAAACCCAGGATGATTATAGGAATTCATGGCTCTGGCCAAAAGTTTTCTTCTAGAAGGACACAGAGCCCTCCTTAGAGTTTAAACCAGGGGATGAGGAAGACCTGGGGGATTATAGAGTTATGGGGATAAGAGTATCAAGCACCAGGTCAGCCACAGCATCAGTCAGCTCCAGCCAGTCATGCTGGGTAACAAACATCCTCAGAGTGTTACCATCTTGAGTCAGGAGATGTTTGCTTCTTCCTCACATTTCATGTCAGCTTCAGGTTTCCTTTAGACTCCCCCCTCCACACACACACACCATGGATCTCATTTTATTTCTTTTGCATGTGTTTTGAATTTTATTTTGGAGATGAAGGAGAAAGGAAAGGAATGGAGGAAGAAGGGGAGAGGATAAGAAGGAGGGAAGGAAGAAGAGTGGGAGACCAAAGCACCTATAATTTCCCACCAGGACACCAGCTCCATTCAAATCATCAGTCTGCAAACACTCAGCCCTTGTAATGAAGGTATCTCCTGAAGATCGCCCACGTGCATGCACACACACACACACACACACACACACACACACACTTGTCCAATATTTAAAGACTTGTGCATAAGAGTGAAGGTGCCCAGTAAAGCCGGAAGAGAGCTCATTCAGCGTGATGTAACTCTACTGCTATAAGTCCATGGACATATTTCTTTCCTCCCATACTTTCTAATTGCCATAGATGACATAAGCAGGAACACAGAGGTAGCTCAGTGACCTCTAGATCACTGTTCCTGACTCTCACCAGATACCTGGAGAGATACCTGGCATTGGCTAACTGATTTGGGCCACAGTCAAGCCAGGCCAAGATTTCTTAGAGCACTTGCTCAAGTAGACTCACTTCCCACTGAATGGAAGTATCATGTAGGTCAGGTCAAGACATTCCTTTTGCATCACCTATGACCATAGCACTGATAGGAGTCCAGAGGTCTTCTTCTATCCCAGAGTGATGTTTTACAAGGCAAAGGAAACTGTTTGTTTGTCAGCTAACTCTCCAGCTGCTGACTTTGGGATTTTTGGATATTTCTTTTCTTGCCCCCAGCTCCCAATCCTGCCGAAATAATCTCTTCAAATGTCTACTCTGTGGGTAACTCAGCACCGTAGGCCCTGCAGCCCTGCTGGCTCATTCCCTACTCTGTTCTGGGTAAGGAGGTCCTTTGCAGTGTCCTCAACCTGAGCTTGCAGACCACCAAGGACGCCCACAGCGGTTCACAACATATTTGCTCTCATATAAATCACCGGGCTCCTGAATTATTTGTGAGCTACTGAGAAACATCAACAGACTCTCAGTATTCCATAAATGCTGCACCCTGCTCCCCTCTTTGAGAATGGCTCGAAGTCTGCAGAACTAAGAGATACCTGAACACATAATTTGAAAAGAGAGCGCTTGAGGCTGCCTGTCCACTAGAATGCATTTTTGCCTAAAGTATTCAATTATCTGTAGCTGTCAACTGTTTCTTGAGTGATTCAATACTGATTTCTCTCCCTACTTCCCACTATGACCTGTCCATCTATCCATCTGTCCATCTGTTTATCTATCCACCCACCCACCCACCCATCCATCCATCCATCCATCCATCCACCCATCTATCTATGTATCTATATATCTAATCTACGTATGTATGTATGTATGTATGTGTGTGTGTGTGTGTGTGTGTGTGTGTATGTATCTAATTATCTATCTATCTACCTACTTACCTATCTACACAGGTGTAGTATATGCACACCTGTATGTGTATGTGGGTGCACCTCTGCGCACACATTCAGAGGCCAGAAGAGAAAACTGGGTGTCTTGCTGTACCACGTTCTATTGTGTTCTCTTAGCACAAGGCTTCTCACTGAACCTAGAGATATGTGGGAGTTCCAGCAAGTCCCAACTATCCTCTCATTTCTGCCATTCCCCCACCATATGTAGCCACAAGCTTGATCATGGTTATGACTGGCTTCATTAAGTAGGTACTAGGAAAGAGCTCCTCCCGCTGACACAGCCTGACATATATGGGAACCCCATGAAGCTTAGGCTTACTACTTCAGAGAGCATACATACATTTGATATCTGCTGATGCACGCAGTGGTGTCAGGTGCCCGGAGTTATTTCAAGGGAGCTGTAAACCCTTACCTACATACTTTAGCATAATCCAGCAAAACAGCCTTATGTTATATCACTTCATTTTCAGCTTTATCGAGACCTCATTAAAAATTAGAAATTATGCATGTCATAGCTCAAAGCTTTGACAGGCACATCCATTGAAATGGCCACTGCCTATGCTTCTGCTCAGATAGCTAGGTGGGTTTCTTTTTTGTTTCTTTCAATTTAAAATTATATATGCATGATATTTTTACTCACAAATATGTCTGTGCAGCACATGTGTACTGTGCATGTGGAGGTCAAAAGAGGGCATCAAATCCCATGAAACTGGAGTTAAAGAGGTTTGTGAGTCACCACATGGGTGCTAGAAATCAAACCTGTGTACTCTGTAAGAACAGCCAGTGCTCTTAACTGCAGAGCCATTTCTCTAGCCCCTACCTTTTGCTTTTTTTTTCCTTTTCCTTTACCCCATATTCTCTCTTTTCCTTCTTTCCTTCCTCCCTCCTTTCCTTCCTTCCTCTTCCCCTCCCTCCCTTCCTTCCTTCCTTTCTTCCTTCCTCTCTTTTTTCCTTCCATCCCTCCTTCCATTTTGTGTGTGTGTGTGTACATGTGTGTATATGTGTTGTTGTTCAGAGCAAAAATTTACTGTTAGTGAGTCTCATATGCATAATATCACACCATTCCTAGGGTCCCTGCCAGTGAATATGGTGTTACTACCCCACTATTCAGACATAGGAATGGATACCTAGAAGGCCTACTCCACAGTGTCTGCTCAGTCACCTGGCCACCTAGTGAGAGTTGGCACGTGAGCCATACCTCTTCCCTGAAGGGCCTCCAGCTTGGTGTTGTGTTTGCGTTCCTTCCTGGATTGAGTCTCTCCCTCCTGTTTCCCAGAGCACGCTGTATGAGCCTCTCTGTCACTGTAATGATAATTGTGAGCTAATGATCCTCACTACTTTTTTCCTAATAGACTTCCTTATTTTTCTTTCTCCAGTGGCTGCAGCATGGTCCCTGACAAACAGTAGGTACTCAATAAATGTTAAGATACACAAATGAGGTCATAAATAAATCATGCAGCTCCATATGCTCTGCATTTTCAGCCTAAAATCTCGACAATGAAAGCTTTTCTTTGTGCCT